>NW_019738964.1:118518-181254 GCF_002891405.2 Cryptotermes secundus
AATATTTAATATTTATCAATATATATGATGAACATATATTTTAGTTATTTTAGTATGAGGACGGCAAGGCATGCAGTGAAGTAGTTTAACGTAAATCGAAAAGCACCTGAAGATGGCACCTTTGTGCCGAAACATGTAGTGCAGGAGTGAAGAGTGAGGTAGATGAGTGTATGCACTGTAAGACGGCTGGAATAAATCATGGACATAAATCAGTGCAACAGGACGCTAAAATATAACATTACTGAAGAATTACATTTATGGTGAACATTTCACTTACAATAAGAAAATGATTTAGTTGATATTTATTGAATGTGGTAATAAGTCAAAACTGTAGGCCTGTAGTGAATGAATAGGCAGTCAGTGTTATTACATACAGTAAATTAATATGACAGGCAGTTCACGTTCCAGGCTAGGATTTGCCTCGCGATTTAGAGGGAATCTGCATATTAATTGGCATTGATACGGGTCTCTTGGGGACATGAGCATCTATGTAGCAACTTGGACTGAAGGCTGTTCGCCTATGTTCGTTGTCACTTTGTGGTAAAAGGGAGGAGTCAGCTTGTTTTCGTTCTGAAAGCGCTGAGCGGAAGCGAGGATGTACCGGAAGAGTGACATCCTGCTTGTCGCCAAGGTGTGAGGCGGTATGATGGCAACCGTTAGTTAAGTCGAAGCGCTGAATCATGTCTGTTATGTGATGTCTCGGCGGGAAGCGAGTGTCGAGAAACTAGCCAATTAAATAACCTACCCTACATCTACATCCATTGTAGTTCTCCAATAAAAGTTACATTTGTACGGGGACTGACGACGCTGTCCATAAATAAACATGTTTAGCGTCGAACGGTAGGGTGAGAAGAATGATGAATAGAAAGACTCAAAATTGTTGCGATTTTTTGGGCTTTGTTCACCGTCTCCTACTCCTAAAAACACAAAAGAACACAGTGTTTCGGAAATTGGATCTGTTTCCATCTGCAGGTGAGTGATGGGAGACACTCCTTTGGGTCCGTCAGAAGGAGCTGACCTCATTCAGTTGACCTAACGAAGCCAGCAGATTAGATGTCTCCCACCCCTCACCTCAAAAGGAAATATATCCCGTTTCCGAAACACTATGTTCTTTTGTCTTTTTTAGAATACCAGACGATAGACGAAGCCCAAATAACCAGTAATCATGAGTGTTATACAGGATCGTCAGAACGCGTTAGAATCTACCTGAATTACAAAGTATTTGGACAGAAGCGGTCATAGCCTAATCGAGATACTATCGCGAGATAGGCCTGAAGGGACTGAGGAGGACCGCGAAAACCTCACTCAGGACAAATATTTTTTCTTGGCGTGAATCGAACCGGATATTTCCCCAATACTGAGTTCGGGTTCACAGCCATACGAAGACTGTTCAGAAAGTATTACCCGAGGGTGCGTTGCACATGTACTACCAGAACATAGATATCAGACTTGTCCTAGCGATAGAGCACTTCTTCGATTCCCACCGAAGAGAAATCAGAGCTGAGTTTTGCACCGACTGGAGCGCCTAAGCTTTCTTCAGCTGCCATATTGTTGCCCCGTGGTACAGCACTCAAGAGGAGGCATGCATCGCAGTGACGTCAACAGCAACATCCCGGCAGACTGCTAGGCGTGTCTTGCTCATCCACCATTCCACCGAGGCCTTACCCATCTGTACTTCCGACATCTGTGGACAACTGAAGTTGAATTTAAGGGAGGAACATAGACTGAGGGTGTTTGAGGACAGGGTGCTGAGGAGAATATTTGAGCCCAAGAAAGATGAAGTGACTTCATAACTTGTACTCTTCGCCAAGTATAAATAGAATGATCAAGTCAAGGAGGATGAGAAAGGCAGGAAGTGTAGCACGAATGGGGGAGATGACTGTATATAGGACGTTGGTGGGAAAGCCGGAAGGAAAGAGACGACTGGGAAGACCAAGACGTAGGTGGGTGAACAATATTAAAATGGATTTTAGATAGGATGATATGGTATGGATTGGCTTGATCTGGCGCAGGGACCAGTGGAGGGCTATTGCGAACACGGTAATGAACTATAGGATTCTATAAAATGCTGGGAAGTTCTTGAGTAGCTGCACATTTGGCGACTTCTCAAGAAGGGCTCAGCAAACACTCCTGACGTGATGCTCACAGGGAAGCTGAACTTGCTTCCGTGGTTGCAAACAGTGTGGACGAATTTCGTCGCGGGACGTATCGCTGAGACATACGTATATCTCAGTTGGATTGTCGATCACGCGCAGAAGCAGATGCTCTTTTGGACGTTTCTGTCGAGGAAACAGTTACTTGGGCGATATTTTTGAGCAACGTGGGTATTATTCGACATGTACCGAGCTAACGAGGCGTCAGTGAGTAACAGCAGAATCGGCACACATTTAACTCAGTCCGGATTTTCAATAGATAATAGTACTCTTGATATTGAGAAATAAATTAGTCCCTGTGTTTAACTAATTAAACACTACGCCATGAAGGCATATGAGTGAGTGGATGTGTAGATCCACATTTTCCTGACATCGGCACTGGTTTGAGGTGAGTGGCCAGCTTCATGCCTCGGCCGCTTTACTCCCGGGGAAAGAGCCCCAGGTACCCATTGGAGGTGAGCTTTTCTTGAGAAGCTGCCAAATCTGCAGCTACTCAAGAACTTCCCAGCATTTTATGGAACCCGAAGGTTCATTACCGTGTTCACAAGAGCCCCCCACTGGTCCCTATCCTGTGACAGATCAATCCAATCCATACCATCCCATCCTTTCTCTCTAAGATCCATTTTAATATTGTTCATCCACCCACGTCTTGGTCTTCCCAGTGGTTTGTTTCCTTCTGCTTTCCCACCAATATCCTATATGCAGTCCTCTTCTCCACATTTATGCTAAATGGCCCGCCCATCTCCTCCTCCTTGACTTGATCATTCTAATTATACTTGGAGAAGAGTACAAGTTATGAAGCTCCTCAGGTTGCGGATGGAGGAGACGCCCTCCAGGTATGGAGGGAAGCTGCGAATATATTGAATAAGTAGTCGGGGACACTCAACAAGAAGTGGTCCTCCAGTTTGGGAGTTGGGTGTGGGGCTAACAACTCCACACCATAAAAATAAGCTTGTTACGAACATTTGCAAGAAGCCTCGGACCTGTACCTGCCGTCATCAGAGACCATTTCTGTGGTCAGGACGATATTGTGGCCCCTTTTGCTTTCATTCTTGCGATCGCTACAGCACAAGATTGTAATGTTTTGTAGCAGCCTCGACGTGCCCGAAGCCTTATACGTGCACGTTTCCAGTCCTGAAGAAACTCAGTGCCCTTGCTCGTAACTCTTCCTGTCTTCTGTTCCCGAAACAGCGAGATCCGCGAAATGAAACAGAAACTTTCCTTTCGGAGTGCATCCACCAGCCCGAAACTGTCATCACAACGAAACGTGAGTTAAATGCTAATAACTCTTCTATAACTTCTGTAGCGCTTTGCAATTATTTATGTGAATCAATTTGATGTACGGCCATCTCTTTAAATACGTAATTATCACACGTGACAATAGAGGAAAGTCCAGGCTGTACGTCTGGATGGGGACTAGTGTACTGGTGATCGAGGTCTGTTACGAACGAGGTTCCCTGTAAGAGCCTAAGTGCGAAGTCTTTAACGGTCTCCTGGATGTATGAATCGTGTACTGTGCGTCTTGACCTGCGTTGCTAGGCTACCGCTAGCAGCAATTAGGGCACAGACGAGCTGGGCTAGAATCTCTTAAATGGCAGCTCCATTCCTGGCTTAACCCTGCGTGACATTTTAATTGCTGTAATTCTTTAATTCAGTGGTCGGTTGGGATCTGCTAAACAACCGGCATTTCAGTATAAGAACGAACGATTAAGATCATCGGAGATAATAAATGTAGCTAGTTAGGTAACGTAACAGTAGCACATCATGATCTACTGGAACTGGAGGTAGAAATGAAAGAAATTAGGATAGGTGTAGCTGTAACCATGGAAACGAAGAACATAATTATATAAAGCAGAGTCCCATCACGGGAATCGGTTCTGCTGAAATAACAGCGGAGATAGAGAATAAAGGGCAGAATTATAACTCTCCGTTAGATCAGAACTCCCAGATTTGCTTGTTAATTGTAAGGATATGTTTCCCTGAAGAGGGACAGAAGGTTTAAGTAATTTCACATAAGCTCCTTTATACACGCGATTAATTAACAGTGTGTGTGGAGAGTTTAGTGTATGAAAGGCAAGAAACATCTGTAGAAGTATGTTTACATTTCTTTTGACACATTAATATAAGCTGTCAGTTATATAAATTAAGGGAAATTTGTGTAATATTGCAAGGTGCCATGGACAAATGGTATGGTAATCAAAGATCAAATGAAACTTTAATTATTATTATTAAAGAAAGTAAGAAAGAGTTGATTTAATCTTCACATTAAACTGAATAATATGCAAGAAGATTAATAAATAGACTTGTTTATATGATTGCACCACATTTGTGTTTATTTATAAGATTTCCTGTTACACACGGCTGTAAACTCTCATCACGAGTTGATATGAGTTTACATAAGACAACCAAATATATCTATCTAGGCTGTAAGTAACAATTTGTTGAAATGTGCAAATATATAGATGTGTAGATAAAATGATAAAGAGTTATATCGGATCCCATTTCATTTTACAAGGACAGGAGTATACAGGAGAGGCGTTTTGGAAGGGGGCAGTAGGAAATGAAGCCATGATTCACGAAGAAACTAAAATCAGATAAATTCGAGTAATGCTTGCGACCGAAGATTCTGTGTTCTCTCCAGATGTATAGAAACGTAAAATTATAAATTACAGCAATTCTAAATTTACCCATAGTTTTGCAGGGATGTGAAACTTTGTGTCTGACAGTGAGGAAGAGTTTTTGAGAAGAAAGTGATTAGGGAATGTTTGCATCGAACAGGAGGCTGGGGATAATTGTATAATAGGGAGCTTCATAATTTGAACTTTTTTTTCCTTGGCACTGCAGCCCCAGTCGACCTAGACCTACGTCCATGAGCTTCTCCCTTCACTTCGGTTTTTCTAGATCTTACACATTCGGTAGGACTCCTTGGGCGGATGATCAGCTCGTCACAAGGCCTCTACCTGTACACAAACATACATGCCATGAGTGGGATTCGAACCCACGATCCCGACTTCCGAGCGAGCGAAGACAGTGCATGCCTTAGACCGCTCGGCTACCGTGACCGGCTAATTTGAACTATTAGCCAAGTATAATTACAACGATCAAGTCAGTAAGAATGAAACGGGTACGGTGCAGAGTTTGTTGCTTATAACAACGAATTTCCACCGAAATATATAACAGCAATAAGTTGAAATTTTCCGGAAACAGCTACATTTATACCAAGGTACTAAACTTGACATAAACACAGTACGCATTAAGGGGTGCTGCTGTCAAGAGGTAAACCATGAACTTATTTCGACAAAATTTGGCACTGCAGTGAACTTCTAGCATATCTTATTAAGTAACCGGGTTGCTATGACTGCTTTAAACGTCCGTTACACCACCTGGAACTACTGTGCAGGGTGAACGAATGCTTGGTGTAAGAATGGTCAGGAGAAGGCACACTATTCAGCTGAAGCCTAAGGATTATGAGTCAAGAACTGATGTCGCCATTCGGCGCTGGACGATGTTGGCCTTGGTTCGGGCCAAAGTGGAACCGTGTAGGAACCGCCGAGATACCAGATGCGAGAACGCCTTACCGCAGTTGGAGATGGGATGCAGTAGCCTGGCAGAAAGGATGGGTATTTAATTACCAAACTAATTGATTTTAGTGTATTGAGAATCGATATGTCTGTGTTGGAACTGACTTGGGAAATTTATTTAGTTCACCGCGGATTTAGTAAGAAGTTAACTGGAGAGGACATATAGGGCCTATTATGAGCTGTCTTAAGGGTCTTATTTTTTTTTGAAATGATAGAAAAACAAATATTTGGTTGGATATTAACCTAGAACGTCACCTAAGAACTAGAAGCTAAGAGTGACAGAGTTTGCGGTAAATAAAAACAGGAAAAGTACAGAAAAATTTGACTCGAATCGTGAATAGAGGTTCGGCAGGAAAATTTAGTAAACGCCATGTTGAGACTAGTTCTAAATTATGTATATGCGCGTAAATTTGTAAATTATGGGTATATTAATTTTATATTTTTATGTAGCGTAGTGGACATGTGCAGATATTAAACTATTCCCAAGTGAACTTTCCAATTCGACCCTATCGAAGGGGACAGGTTATTACAAATTATTCGAATCAATAGTCGACAATAAATTCCGGAACCCTTTTCTCTTCTGTGTAAGTTAGAGAGAAAGCGATCTAGAATAGATATGGTTTTGACAACGCATACTAGAAAGAGTTTCTGCAGATGTGTCCAGTTAAATTAGTGCAATTTTCTAGCATCGAAGTGAAATTTTACAGCACTGAGCTTATACCGCCATTTCGCATTTTTCATAAAAATATGAAGACCACACTTTGAATTATCCCACCTTACAAGTTCACATGATCTCCACTCTGGCATCTTTGATAAGATGGATTTAAATTGTACCAAAAATGATCTTCAATGTCCACATATTCATAACGTGCTTCACGAAAACCATTCAGTTAGTGCATATAGCGCTGATCACGGTGGTCGCGCGGTTTATAGGGGCCCATAGAGTGCGAGTCTGGCTCGGATTAATTTCACCACAAACGCATGAGCTGACTCCCAACTTTGCGACCCACACACGGACGAGTTTGACTCATTGGAACCCGAATCGAGTCGGACTCGCGAGCCAGACCCGTACGTGTATGGGATCCCTAAGGCATTATGTGTCTTTGCTCTCTGGAACGCTGAGATCACGGGTTCGAATCCCACACACGGCATGGATGGATGTCTGCGTTTATTATGTGTTTGTGTTAGGTAGCGGCCTTGCGACAGGCTCATCTCCCGTCCAAGGAGTCCTACCGACTGTCTTAGTATTAAGAAACTGAAGTGAAACAGCGTTTCACGGATGTCCTGTGTTTAAAAGTTTGAGCAACAGAAGAGAGAGTGAGAGAGAGAGAGAGGATCCACAAAATGGAGCATTTAACATGTACTGATCGCAGGAAGATAGTCGGGCAAGCGTATTCATAAGTTCCAATATATTTAAATTCTGTAAAAGCGAGCCTTTTCTGAATAATGTACTGAGTTGAACTTTGNTGTTTGTGTTAGGTAGCGGCCTTGCGACAGGCTCATCTCCCGTCCAAGGAGTCCTACCGACTGTCTTAGTATTAAGAAACTGAAGTGAAACAAAGCGTTTCACGGATGTCCTGTGTTTAAAAGTTTGAGCAACAGAAGAGAGAGTGAGAGAGAGAGAGAGGATCCACAAAATGGAGCATTTAACATGTACTGATCGCAGGAAGATAGTCGGGCAAGCGTATTCATAAGTTCCAATATATTTAAATTCTGTAAAAGCGAGCCTTTTCTGAATAATGTACTGAGTTGAACTTTGAACAGAACTCTATTGAAAAGTATATTCTGATTTTCGTGAAATGGAATTTTGTCTATAACACATATTGCGTTATACTTTGCCGTTAGAAATCCCTCAAAAAACAAAGTAACTTATATTTTGATTCTGTAACGTAGAGTTTACCTAATGCGCAGACTTTGTTCTATTTTGGTTTTGAAATCTGTCTAAAAGTAACTTTCGTTTGATGGGAGGAATTTTGTATCTTCTGGAAGGTCAATGAATTAACGTTTCCGATGTATCTGCGTCAGATAGCGTCCTCTGTGTTGTTCTGTTGAGTCCGTATTGAGGAGTTATTCAATACAAATGCGTTCGCTTTAAACNAGAGGAATTTTGTATCTTGTGGAAGGTCAATGAATTAACGTTTCCGATGTATCTGCGCCAGGTAGCGTCCTCTGTGTTGTATTTAGTCCGTATTGAGGAGTTATTCAATACAAATGCGTTCGCTTTAAACAAGTTAGCGCGTGCAAGTATATTCGTGTTTGTTTAAACATTTGAAACAGAGTATAACACACCTGTCACCATGCCTTTGATGATAAAATTCAGTTTGTTTTTGTGTAGCAAAAAACACTCATGACCCTACTGAGTGTTGTTGTTGTTGTCCACTTTTACTTGCTTCTAGTTGTCGGGCTATTATGGTCGGACTTGTAACCACCAGTGCCAAATAATCAATCACCAAAGCCTCAGGAATGTGATTCATGTTTGTGACGAAACTGTGCCGAGTTTCACTGTGATCTAGCTCTTTGTTTCCAGTCAGCTTGTAAAATTTAAAACGCGGACAAAGCGACGTGGGTCAACACAAAACGAACTCCGGCTTCAACATTCACGGACCTGTCCCAGCACTTTTTGTGCAAACAGTGTGTAAGGTACTGTACAGCTATTGACAGTGTGTTATTAGATAATACCGGTTAGTGTAGTAATTACTGGGGGATATCTTTGCTATCAATTTCATACAAAATTTTATCCAATATTCTTCTCTCAAGGTTAAGTCCATATATAGATGAAATTACTGCGGATCATTCATGTGGGTTTCGGCGTAACAGATCAGCTACAGATCAGATCTCTCGTATTTCTCAGATATTGGAGAACAACTGGGAGTACAATGAGACAGTAAGTACATCAGCTATTTATAGACTTCAAGAAAGCCTATGATTCAGATAGGAGGGAAGTAGTGTACAATATTCTGATAGAGTTTGGGATACCCATGAAACTGGTTAGGCTGATTAAAATGCGCTTAAACGACACGTATAGTAAAGTCCGTGTAGGTAAGCAGTTGTCTGTAAATTTCCTATCCAGAATGGTCTAAAACAAGGAGATGCTTTACCGCCACTGCTTTTCAATTTTGCTTTAGAATATGCCATTTGGAAGGTCCAGGGAAACCCGGTTGGACTGAAATTAAACGGGACACACCAGCTGTTGACCTATGTCGATGATGTGAATCTACTGGGTGATAATGTAGATACCATAAAGAGAAACACACAAAATTTAAGTGACGCAAGTAAGGAGGTTGTTCTGTAAGGAAACAAGGAGAGAACTAAGCATATATTGCTGTTTCGTCTCCAAAATTCAGGGAAAAATCATGACATAAAGATAGGGAACAGATGTTTTGAAAATGTGGCACAATTCAGATATTTGGGAACAACGATAACCGATCGAAACCTGATTCAGGAGGAAATTAAGAGGCGATTGAACTCGGATAATGCTTGCTACCATTTGAGTCCAGAACCTTTTGTCTTCTCGTCTGCTGTCCAAAAACATAAAAATTAGAATATACAAAACTATAATTCTGCCCGTGGTTCTGTATGGGTGTGAAACTTGGTCTATGACATTAAGGGAGGAACATAGACTGAGTGTTTTTTGAGAACAGGATGTTGAGAATATTTGGACCGAAGAGAGATGAAGTGACAGGAGGTTGGAGAAACCTGCATAATGAGGTGCTCCATAACTTGTACTCTTCTCCAAGTATATTTAGAATGATCAAGTCAAGGAGGATGAGGTGGGCAGGTCATGTAGCACGAATGGGGGAGACGAGGAATGCATATAGGATATTGGTGGGAAAGCCAGAAGGAAAGAGACCACTGAGAAGACCAAGACGTAGGTGGGTGGACAATATTGAAATTTATCTTAGAGAGATAGGATGGGATGGATTGGATTGATGTGGATTGATGTTGCATTTCTGTTGTTTGGAATTTAATTTAATCGAAATCAGCAAAACTCATAATAGCGGGAGCGTTTTCCTCAAGTTCCTCCAGACAAATACCGGAGGAGATAGTATCCTTAAATAGTCCACGGGCACTTCGTTTCACGTTCATACTCGCCCACCATTTTGTTCTTGGCTATGTAAATTCTAAACAACCCTGTAAATAAAAATGAAACACAATTGTTCTGACATCATTTACAGCAGTATCCTCTTTTATATGGCAGTGATCTACCTAAGAACAACTTTGAAGTACAAGATCAGTACACATTTAATATGTTACGCCATGTGGTCGGGTAGAATTTTTCCGACTTTACGGAGGAACGTACTGCCTCCTACTTCGCCTTCGAGAAGTACAAGCAAGACAAGCATGATATCAGAGTGCAGAAAAGCCTGTTTCGGTTAATCTTGAACCCTAAATGTCAGTATAGTTCTCCTATCGGTACGATATAACATTCAGACTGTCAGCATTCTTCGTGCTCATCGTCTTGATGATCCTCAAGTCTCACTTGTACAAACTGTCTTACGTTTCAAAATTGGGACATTGGATCTTGCGAACGGGGTGCTAAGATTTCCACTGAGTGGTTCTTATTAATTAGTTGCATAATTATGATCTTTTACAACGAGAGAGAGTCAGTAAAGAGGTTTCAAATGAATATAAAACCTGGAAAAACATTTATTTCTCTACATATCATCCACCAACATCCATACACTTGTCCCATCTCTTTACCAATGCGTTGAAACCTGCAGGCTAGAAGTCCTTTGGCTGTTGTCTCAGCCAATTCCGCAACCTTGTTTCCGTCATGTGCGACTTTCGAACGTTCTTGAGAGAATTTCTCGACTCAGTTGTGAACAGCTTCACGCGACAAACACTTCTCACCGTAAACAGGAAACATTTCTTTATGACTATCTTTTACACTGAGCATTTTGGCCCACAAAAGGACGCACAACACCGCTGCTCTTCGGTAGCAAAATCTTCAAGCACGGTCGCCATTTTGACTACTGAAACCAGCCTCTGAACATGCGCATCTGCTACCTAGACTGTCATGAAGCTGAAGTCTGCTGCTACCTAGTGATACACATAGAAATTACAGCTGTTTTACTTCCATTTGTGACCTCTTTACTGGCTCTCTCTCTCTGTATTCATTAAGAGTCAGGTTGAAGGATGATCACTGAGAGCGAGTATTTAAGTATTTGGAAGGAGACGGTAATCTTATATTTGAATGTGCTTTCGAGATATTCAGTTGTAGGGACTGAGAAAAACCATGAGAATACTCAGGTGGAAAGGTTGATATCACACTCAATAGTCGAAGAATGTACGTAGCCCTCGAATATATGTCTGGAAACTTGCAGCTGGGCCAGTCCACTCGGTGTAGGTTTCGGAAAAGTGATAGCTTACAGAAAATGCAGCTGATATTGTTACTCACATAGCGATGGCTATTAATTCTTGAGGAAGAGATCAGTTTGCGCAGCGTAGCCATGAATGACAGCTTTCAGCCTGTGCTTCTGGCAGGGGATTTGGAGTCAAATTGAACAGTGGCAAAGAACCATCAATCAACACTGCAGCACACAACAGCAACAGAAATTAAAAGTGCTACAGGAGATCTACGATCCATTTCCATCAGCGGTGGTTGTAATGGATGCGTTGTAAGTATTCATAAGTAGCCATTAACGCGTGCGCAACCATTATGAATTACGGACACGTTATCAAAAGCATTTCAGTTCAAATAAACTTTTTCATATTGGAGAATATTCTTACTTTACTAGGCAGTCCGATATTAAAGGCGGTAATGTCCAGTTATTGTAGTTCATGAGTTAGTCAGAGAACGCGTCCCCATATGATTCGCTTAGTGGGGGTGCAGTCCAGCTGGGTCCACTCGGCACGGCGGCCACTGATTGGCCTATTGTAGCCTGCCACGTGTGATAATGATGATGGAGAATTTGGTGGAATGAAGATTGGCAGGGGAAACCGAAGTACTCGGAGAAAACCCGCCCCGGCGCCACTTTGTCAACCACAAATCCCACTTTGACCAGAGCCGGGATCGAACCCGGGCCGCTGCGGCGGGAAGCTAGCGACTAACCGTTTGAGCTATGGTGCGGCCTAGTTCCCGTATGTTGCCCAGTGATAGTTTCTCTAAGGAGCCCTGTCTGAACTGCTGTAGCGAGTGGGACAGTAATATAACTGCGTTTAGTAGTAATGTAACAAGAAATTACACCTTTCAAGGCTTGGAATTAAATCATTATTAAACTCTGTATACCAAATAACAAGCAAACCTCCACTGTCCATATTACAAAGTTTATTCTGAAACAAAGTTTTCCCTGCTGATGGCTAGGTGAAGCTGATAAGTGCGGAACACAAATGCGAATAAATTATTCACTTTATCCATTTCGTCCAAGCAGTTAGCTAATTCCATATTTGAAGATCTTTCATCGGCATCTGAGAGTTAACTACTTATTCAAGAAATTTCCAGTTCCGAGGCATCACTGTTTTCACGAAATCTAGACATTGGACTCTATCCTGAGCCAGTTCATACCTGTAAGATTTCAGGCTTTCACGGCGGTAGTTTTTTAAGTTATATACTGGGGGAAAGCGGCCTCCGTAGTCTAGAGGTAACGTTCCCACCTCATGACTCGTAGTACGCGGGTTCAAATAACCGGCGGAGGTCGTCGAANCGGTTAACACCACATATACACGGTGCCAAATCCCAGAAGACTGCTTTCTTCAGTTCATACCTGTCCACACTTTAACATCCTGTTTATCCAATATCCATTTCAGTGCTGGAGTTATCTCAGATGATGTCTTTACTTTTTCTGTACCTAACAGTATTAATTTATTTCTTAAGACATGCATGCTACGCGACCGTTTTATCTGCAGTCATCTGCTTTGCGAAAGTGCAAGGTCTACATAAAGTGGGAACTTGTATGGTAGAAGCAGGAACATGTATAGTGACAGATATTACAGAATCAACGAACTTGATAAAACGTGTTTTGTGCAATGTTAACAGAAGATAATAGCCGCATGGAATTTCTACTTAGGGTGCCGTCTGTCAGTTGAACATAATTAACCATTGTAGTGGCGTATGCAATACTCGCAATGGAGAAAGTTATTAAGATGTATTAAAATTTATCATTGAGCATTTTACGTGTTAAATATTTCAAACATTTTAAGCGGTAGTGGCGTTGGTTCATACACAAGGCCGCGGTCTTCATTCTCGGTGAGGTCCATTGGATTTTTCAGTTGACCTAATCCTACCAGCCGCACTATAGCCCTGGGGTCTACTCAGCCTCTAACAGAAATGAGTACCTGGGCTTAAAGGGCGGCCGGTGCGTCAGGCTGACAACCTGACCGCCATCTGTCAGCCGATTGTGTAGAAAATGTGAGAGCCTCGACGTCTCACAACCCTATGGGCCTCCACGACCTGTTACAGGAATAGCCTATAGCAGAGAAACTTTAAGCTAGTGCGAAGTGAGTTAGAGTTAGTAGGTCCTATGTTAGTAGGAATTACGTAGAGTTGTAATTTGCACTAAATTGTGTGAGCATTATTTCAAGGAACGATTATCAGATAGCAGCTGTATGGAGTTATACGAAGTTCAAGGAAGATAAACGTGGCAGTCACTCCTGCCAAGAAATTATGTAACTTCTGTTTTTCTTTTCGTTTCGAAATTTTTACTTGCATTCTCTGCGTTGCTTTCTTACACGTTTAGTGAACGTGTATGTTAATTTAATAGCGTTATTTCCCTCGAGTGTGAACTGAGACCATTATGCCTCTCCATGCAGAATACAGGACCGTCTTGACACACTCTGTACGGCAAACTAAATCAGTAATAGTTAAACCGGATCAAGTTATGGTCCGCCAGGCTACTGCATATGACGTAGTTCGAATTCCGTGTGTCGAGAAAGCAGTTTGATTTGTAAAATGGTTCAGTTTTGAAATAAATTGTTTCATGAAGAATTTATTAATGACTCTCCGTCTGTCTGTCTATGGCTCTACAGCCCTTGTGAACCTTGGCCGCTTTGTCAGTTTCTTAATCTATACACAGTCCGTAGGACTCCTTGGACAGGGGATCGGCCCAACGCAAGGCCGCTACCTACACACAGAACAAAAGCACACAAACATCCATGCTTTGTGTGGGTTTCGAACCCATGATCCCAGTGTTTAAGCGGGCGAAGATGGTTCATGTCCTAGACCGGGCGGCCACTGGGATCGGCGTATAAGTTACTACCTTCCAGAAATTAATTTCACACACATATACATAATATTCTGACAAGAGAGACACCCGTAAGAACGCAATTAGGACGAGTGTTTTATTCACTCCTTTTTAAATATAGTACTTGGGTTGTGGAGGGCTCCACACGACGAAGTGTCCCAGAGGATGGAAATCGTTATGGTCATCGCCATCAGAACCTCAGATCTCGCACAGTTTATTTATAATATCGCCTGAACACGGTGCCACTTTGCTCGTCACAGTGTAAGGCATGAACTGTCTTCGAACGCTGGGATCGTGGGTTCGAATCCCACTCTAAGACATGGATGTCTGTGTGTAGGTAGCGGCCTTGCGACGGGCTGATCCCCCATTCAGGGAGTCCTACGGTCTTGTCTGTTTAAAAAAGATTACAAAATTGAAGTAGAGGCCAGGACCGAACAAAGGGCTGTAGAGCCATTGATGAATGAATGAACAGTTCCACTTTATATGTGTTTAAACAGAGAACCTTTCATTCTCCGGAGGACAGAAAACCAATATACCAATATGTTTTAGAAACAAGAAGAAAACTGCATTGGTATGTAATAGATTTAGAGAAACGTACTTCAGTAAGCTTCACAAAGTACCATTAGAGCTGAATACAGCAGCAACAGCGGAAACATGATACTGAATCTGTGACTACACAGAAAGAAGGCAAAATGCAAACATGGAAGTAAAATAAAGCTAATGAAGAATCGTATTATCTTACGCTCACGTGCATGAACTTTCAGCCTGCAATAGACGTCTTTGCGAAACTGATAATATTTTTATCCAGAAACAGAAAAAGTAATATTTTATTGTGCTTTATGTTCACACTGTTTTGAATACAAGAAATCGATATCACTATTGAACAGAATCAGGTTCCAGTGATGTAGAGATTTCATAGTTTTTATGATTTCTAAGCAACTATAACTTGAAGAGTTATTTATTGCCGGATTAACTCCCGACTAGTCCGGCTCCATCCCTGAGAATCGTAAATCCAGTAATTGGCCACCTGTATGTCTCAATTTTATTTCTTGAACCATTTGACCATTTTTTAAAAAACTTGGTAAGGACGTTGTGCCACTGGACGTCACCAAAGCACCGCACTTTTTAATTTTGTATTAGCAATAATAATAACATGGCAGATAACTTGCTGAGGTGAGAGCAACACAGTACAACCTTTCCGATTTTAAGTTTTATAAGTTAACAGAAATTCGAAAAATACACGACTTTTGTTCAGGTAATTTCTTGTAGCATGCAGAGTAACACAGTCATAACCGTGCACAGATGTTCTCGAACTTTCGAATTGATGTCGATAATTACGTGTAATGCTGGAGCCGGACTTATCTGCAAACCCAATTTCAAATAATATGTGTATCATAACAACAAAAAATACGGCGGAAAATCGAATCTTTCAGGTTATATCCGAAAAGTTAGGTAACAAAATATCTGTACTTAGGTAAGTCCTTCACCGAAGATTAGGAAAAATGAGATAACAATAATAGTCATAGATCTCTAGGACTAGAAATCTGTGAAGTAGGGAAGTACGCTTTATGAGTTTTGCTCGAAACTTTTTGTTTTTGTTACTACTTTTGGTAGACATATTTTGTTTCAGTATGTGTGGTCGATACACATTCGTGTCTGTAATGACAGTGGGATGAGCCACTGGAAAAAAGACGGATTTTTGTTTCCAGTTCCATAACAAAAACAAAGCACTTTTCCTGCTGTAAGAAGCTCTCTCAGAGCTTGAAATATTGATGTGACCTCTCTCGCTCTGTATACTCGTAAAGACTTCATCTCACCTTTAGATTCCAAACGAAGCAAAAAGGTTACATCTCAGTAATAACTGCATTTGTGTAATGCCCAAATCCCTGTCAGGAGATGATTCACTGATTACTGTATGCGGCATGGCTTGGGCTGCGGCCTGGTTTTCAACGCCCATAACGTCGGAGGTCACTTGGGTACATATGGATTTTTTCACCGTTCTTTGCAAAAACAGAGAACGCGAGAATGGGTCGCAAAACCACAGAGAGGTTGTCAGTCTGTCTGTGTAATCCTTGCACCACCGGAAAACCACAGCGGCTCTTGTTGCCCCGCAACTTGTAAACTGCAGTTTGGCCGCGTTGTGCCGCACATCACACTTAACGTGTAGCATATGATTGGCGGTCTGTCTAAATATGCAGGGGCAACTTTTATTTATCTCTGGTTCCGGCTGTAATAGTACTTCCGAGTTCCCGTTTACTTCATGGAATATTTTTCAATTACGTTATATTGGAGGAGAAAGGGGAGAGGTAGTAAAGAAATCATCAAAGAAAAAATAAAGTAGATAGAAAATAGAAAGAACGAAGAAAGGCAAGAAATAAATAGAAAAAGAAGAAATAAGAAGTAAATAAAGAAATAGAGAAAGAAAGGTAGGAAAGAGGCAAAGAAGAAAAAGGGAAGGAAGAAAGAAAACGAATAAAGAAATCTGAGAAACAAAGAAATAAACAAATGGAAGAAAGAAATGGAGACAGAAGCATAAGAAACAAACACAAAAACAGGAGAAAAAGAAAACAAAAACATAGAAAAAAAACAAAAAGGAAGCAGGAAACCAGAAACAAAGAAAGAATAGAGAAAGGAAAAAGGAAACAACAATAATAATGCGGAAAATGTAATAGAACCAAAGAAAGAACGGTAAGGACGAAGTAAGAGTACAGTAGAGGAGAAAAGAGAAACAAAGAAAGAAGATAGTGGAAAGGAGAGGAATGGAATAAGCAAAGAGTTACAGGAAGGTAAAAAGGAACATTGAAAGAAAGGAAGAGTTATGTTTTAGCCTAATATTGCTATTAAAATATTTAGCGTCGCTTCAGTTTCCAGTATCGGTAGGAAATCGACTGACCCGGCCAAATATATTTGTGGTATTTCTCGCTCCCTTGAGAAAGAAGTTTTGTATAATACTTTATAATAGGCTTCTGCTGTTTATCCACGTCCTTAGAATTTACTTTTTGTACTCACTTCAGTACACATCAGAGCAGCCAGTGATGCATTATTACATAAGAAAGGAAATAAATATTATGGTAACACTTTTTTAAAGTTCAGCATAGTATGGAGAAATTTTTTGTACTGAATTCCTGCTTCAGGGTATATTTACTCCGACATTTGTTTGAGATGGGATTTTGATACCATTAAAACAGCGCCGTAGAAACAAGAACTTAGTACATAGCAGTTAGCGACCTCAGGTACCTGGCTAATAAGAGATCCCGAGAGTGAACCTTAGCCCGCCGTGTAAGTCTCCTGCTGCTGCTGTCACCAGCCTACTTCGTATCCCGCGCGTGCTAACCGATCATTGTGCAGTTTGCTGCTCTTTACACCCCCCTCTTACTATTCTGCCCATGTTATAGTCACTACCCTTGCTGAACTACTCAGCTGCTTTCTCTGTAAACACTTTGAAAATATACAAGTAACTTTGCTAAAAAGGACAGGAGACTTTACTTTCAGAGATTTTGACAATCAGCATGATATTTAAGAGCTGAAGGACCAGTATTTCTGAACGAGTTATATCGCACGTATCGTAGTGAGGATAAGTAAAAAGATTATGCTTGAAATGATCTTTTGGATGTTTACTGAAATTTTAGAATTAAACATACAATATTTGTTATGAAATGTACTTTATTGAATTGAAACTTGATGGATGAATGTAACATTACTGTATCGGCGCATATGTGTGGATGTTGCTTGTGGCAGAAACATGGCTCTGCAGACATGATGAAGCAAATGCTGAAGCTGGCAGTGCGGGATATGGCGAAAGCCGCGTCTGGTTCAGCTTCGTTGTCAAGAAATCTATCAGTTGTTTCCTCATGTGGATTTCGGCTTCTAAGCTGCCTAATAAATCTTCATTTTGACCTCTACTAGCGGATCACAGATTCTGTGTCAAGGGTACATACGTGTATTTTTTGCTTTTCAAATAGTTGAACTGTCATCGTGTCAAAGGAGGTATTGAGCGCCGTGACATAGTAACTTGTCTCCATGTGTGAGAGGTTCTGAGTTCGAATAAATAATGTATTAGCCCGGTAAACGAAAATCCCCACGGATTTCGTGATTTTTCTTAGGCACCATGCAAGCAAACACGGAACATTTTCGCAGCCAATATTCAAGATCACACTTGACGGTAACTAGACATACATAGTTCAAATTAAAGTAAGTCATTAGGGAAATAAGAAAAACGAATTTTCAAACGTTAATACACAAGAGGAAGCTAAACACGTGCTGCGAAATATTAGTTTAATTAACGTTACTGTAAATTTGCTGAAAAGTCCTTACAGTATATTTCATATATCTACAGAAATTAAAGCAAGATTATAATTGGCTTTTATCCGAATACAGAGAAATTCGTTCTTAATAAGTCCTGGCTTATTCATTTTGCTTTGATGTGTAGGATATTTTAAAAACACTGTCAAATACAAATGTGAGATGCTTTTAGTTCTGCGTGTTTGTACAGACAATTTCAAAATGAAACTCTGGGGAGTTCCAGGCATGAACTGAATACTCTGTTAAGACTGGTCGTAAATAAGCACGGTATGAGAGTGATGACTGGGTTCAACTCTCTCGGGAGAGATACAAATCTAAATGTTTGTGAGTACGGTTATGGGTCTCTGGGTCCGTAAAATCGGGGATTTTTAACCAGCTATGTGACTGCAAGTTTCTTTCTTTACGCACTGGGTTCTGTGCATTGTTTCCACAGAGAAGTTCTGCTACATACCAGAAAGTTTCGTTTGAGTGGGTAATCAAATAGAAACTGAATATACAAGTACAAACATAAATAACTTATAGAAAATATTTTCTGGTGAAAAACGTGCGTCCATACGTTATCATTTACAGTTAATATAAATATACATTCAAGCACTGAGTCTGCGTTCTGTAAAGGATGACGTATAATTTATCCTTAAGAGCATAAAATATGGTGAACAATAAGCTAGTAGCTTAATTTACATGACAATCAGGAAAAAAAGTCATCAGTCGTTTCTTGTCAGAGCTATCAATTCCTCAAGAATGCAATAGTGGCAAGGGTAAGGTAGGCATTTACAACTCTCGTCACTTGCAGTGTTGTACTCTCTTGCTTCGAAATGCATCTGAAAAGATTCTTATGCTTGAGGTTTGTCGATTACAAATGTGTCCTTGAGCCTCACTTTCGGGTCTGATAAGAAACCAAAAATTTGTCATACTCTAGCTCAGTGTTTCCCAGTTTAATTTGACCACGGAAACCTTTCATACACGAAAATAATCGTGCTTTGCGGAAGGCCTAGTGAAATTCTTATATATGAAGCTAAAAACTGGCACAAATAAGTAATAATAATAATAATAATATATATATTTAATTAATAAATAATAACAGTAATAAATAAATAATAGACTAAAATATGAGATGCGGCCCGGGTTCAATCCCGGGTCTGGTCAAGTGGGGATTTGTGGTGGACAAAGTGGCGCTGGTGCAGGTTTTCTCCGAGTATTTCGGTTTCCCCTGCCAATATTCATTCGACCAATTGCTCCACAATCACCCTCNATATGGTAATTTTCCATTTTCTCTCAGAAAGAAGGAAGAAGTTTCATTAGCTTTAATGCCTCTTCCATTCTTCTTTTCCGCGCGAAGATGTAGCTGACCTTTAACTTAAGTGGCCGTCAACTTCGAGCAAGTATAAGGACTTGGTGCAATTTCCCAGACAGGAACGATATTTTTAATCAAAGGTCAGGTTTCTCTGCATCGAAGGGAATATCGGAAGGGGTCATACGGATGTGAACACTGCAGAATATCTGTTATTAGTAAAGTGTTTTAGGGAATTTATCCTAACAGTGCAGCAGTTGCTAGTTCCACTAGAGCTCAAAGGAATACAGTACTGATTTATCTCATTTAGTAGTGTTACTGGACTGCGAGAATAAGATCTGACGATTTCTATTCTCATCAACGACGGAGATTTAGAGGTATGAATTAATGCTAGCAAGAAATAATAGGATCATTCTGAAAATTTGCATTTTCCGAAATAATCAATCAGCAGTCACGTTTTCTGTGTCAGCCATTTAGATTACTGATCCAGGCGAAAGTCCATTTTCGGACATCCTCAAGTTCCTCTCAAAGCATTAACTGTCCACTGATGACGTAATATACCCTTTCTCGTTTCTGCTAAAATTTCAAGACAGCGCAATAGATCCACCGACGTGGAAACATCGCTCAGGTTGGAGAAATAATTATCCACCATCACTGTGTTTGGTTTCTGGGTCCTAACTGAATTAGTTTACATTTTGTATTACAGTGCCATCACGCTCAACCACCGCCTGTTGTTATTTGTTATTTGGACTTCAAAAACGTATCTCAATTATTAATGCTGAACGGGACAGTCAATAAGAAAACGGAAGGCTAATTGGATTGGTCATATCTTACACAGTAACTGCCTTCTAAAAGAAGTTATTGAAGGAAAGATAGAGGGGCGNCGAGAATAAGATCTGACGATTTCTATTCCCATCAACGACGAAGATTTAGAAGTATGAATTAATGCTAGCAAGAAATAATAGGATCATTCTGAAAATTTGCATTTTCCGAAATATTCAAGCAATTTGACCAACACTTCAGCAGTCACGTTTTCTGTGTCAGCCATTTAGATTACTGATCCAGGCGAAAGTCCATTTTCCGACATCTTCAAGTTCCTCTCAAAGCATTAACTGTCCACTGATGACGTAATATGCCCTTTCTCGTTTCTGCTAAAATTTCAAGACAGCGCAATAGATCCACCGACGTGGAAACATCGCTCAGGTTGGAGAAATAATTATCCACCATCACTGTGTTTGGTTTCTGGGTCCTAACTGAATTAGTTTACATTTTGTATTACAGTGCCATCACGCTCAACCACCGCCTGTTGTTATTTGTTATTTGGACTTCAAAAACATATCTCAATTATTAATGCTGAACGCGACAGTCAATAAGAAAACGGAAGGCTAATTGGATTGGTCATATCTTACACAGTAACTGCCTTCTAAAAGAAGTTATTGAAGGAAAGATAGAGGGGCGAATAGAAGTGACAAAAAGACGTAAGAAGATGCTGGATGACCTTGGGGACAGAAGAAGATATTTTCATTTGAAGGAGAAAGCTCTAGATCGCATTAAGTGGAGGAACTGTTTTGGAAGGGACTGTGGACCTGTCGTCTGACAGATTACTGATGAATGAATTGTTATTTCATCTCGTATTATTGTCACTTATTAAGCGTGTGGCTATAAACCGGATATGTATTGGATATTAGATTTATTGACCACTTGTATATACGACTCGGAACTATAAGCAATTACAGCGCGTATTGAGTTTTTAGGCATTTTTTATTGCTTTAAACATTCACTTATTAATGACCTATCCAACTATCGAATGCTTGCTTAAAATCTACAAAGACATTATGTAAATCTGTGCTGTATTCATAACATTTTTCATACATTTTTTCGATTGTTTGTATGTTATCTATTGCAGATCTGTTAAGCCTTAATCTTATTCGACAATCACTAATCATTGGTTCAGTCTCTCACTTAGTTTATTATATATTAATATATCAAATGTTTCATATAATATATTCAGTAGAGTGATTCACCTATAATTCTCACATTTTTTGGATTCACCTTTTTTAAATATCGGACAGATAATTCTTTTAGAGAGTTTTATGCATTTTTAATTAAATTTCATAACTTATTATGACGAAGTAACGGTTAGAGCAACAGACTTCTAGGCGCCATCGTTTCGGGACAAATAAGAACGCGCGGTCCCTGCAGATGTCACTGGAATGCAATCGAGATATTCCGTATTCGTAAGGTAAAATGGACAAGTAATTGCGAAAATCTATATTCAGTCTTATTTCTTGATGAGCTTTACCACACGCTGTACTTAATAAAAACTGATAGATGTTGCATCAGTCAAAATATTTCGAAAATAATATAATACTGATGAAAACATATTTTAAGGGAAGCGAATTTTAGGCCTTAATATTTAGATCACGTATTGCGACGTAATGGTGCTCCTCGCTGTTCTTGGATGGTGCATCGCGCGATGTGTTGTTATGTGGTATGCATCTGTAAATTAACACAACATTTAAAGGGTTCTTCTCTAAATTACATTAATTGTACTTCACTTTCCGTGAAGCTACTCGCTATATTGTGAGAGTTATGCAGCCTTGTGTAAAAGTGTGATTTATATTCGAAGTTCGTACCGTTTCAAGATTAAGGCTGGAACAGGAACTGATTCAGAATTTTAAACTGCAAATGCTTTCTGTACATGAGCCTATCATTCTGGCCGTGAGTACCGAAAGAGCTAAAACTCTCGTGTTCTCTTGTTTTGTATAGCAAGTATATAGTGTGGGGCTCCAGAGGAATATATTCATTTTTAAATGCTTATTTGTGAGATTCCTTGTACAAACTTACATTTAATGCAGGGACAAATTATTACTGTATAACTAGTCATGTCACAGTCTGCTTTTACCGGTTCTCACGGTCTCTTCGCTTGCAGATTTCTTATATTTTTCTTCTACCCTGAAGATGGAGGCGATACGTTCCTCCGAAACGTCGGTTAACACCACATATACACGGTGCCAAATCCCAGAAGACTGCTTTCTTCATAGTCACCGCCCTGAAAGCCTCAAATCTTACATAGTCATGTCACAGTATCACACTATGTAGAATCATAATTTATTTATCTGGCACCTTATTAAATTTATCATACAGAAATGTGTATAAAATACAATTTTTGGACATTAATTAAACCTGTATTGAAACCTTTGTAAGGACTAATGTGAATGATGATCCAGTTGTAGTAAAATTGATGAGGGTTCCATTTGATCTTCCTTTAGAAGCTAAATTTGCAACATATATTTAGATATGCATAAAATCACAAAATTCAGTGTGTAACAATCTTGGCATAATGTTGTAATTCAATATGACATTCATGGTCAGCATCAAATTTAAATATGGCGTTCCATATTGTGAACACAGGAAAGGGTCGATGTGTACTGTAATCAAGTTCCGTAGGACATGTCCGAAATAATTTGTGCTTATGTCCTTCAGTTCTCTTAATAATATTTTGTCGTAGTTAAAATAAAAGTTTGTTATTTTCTGCATCCTAAATTTTCACCTTTTTTTTTTTAACTCAGAGTAATTAAAAGTACGTAAATCTATAAGCAACTTCGATTGAAGACGTACAATCACAACTTAAAATTAAACAGTTTGCATTAGAGTAACTTAAAAGAACTCGTCCGTAACATATTCCTTCTTGTTTAACTTCCCTTAATTGTCTTAAATACGGTATTAATAGAATGGGAGGTGATTATATATGAAATTTATTCCTGTAGACGAGTGCAATGATTGCGATTGATATAGTTTCTTCCTTTGTATGCTAATATATTTGAACAACCAATACGTTTCTGAGTATTATTATCGTCTGAGATTGGAACTCAGGACTCCCTAATAGAGACACGACTTTGAACTGCCGTTCACAATGACAGATGCTGGACCTATCAGTGCATGATATCCTTGTCACTCTGTGTTGTACTGTGGCTTGTTATATAACATCTATCTATTCAAGGAATGCCTGACTTGCATACCTTTAACTGGGACGGTCAAAGAGGATAGGCTAAGAAATAAGAGTAATTAAAATACCCTGTGACATAACGGATGAAACCAGAATAGTCGAACGAACCGAAAACAGGTTTCCACAGCGACGAATCAACACGCAATGATAGAGGAATTGTAGGAAACGACGTTTTCTATGCGGTTCTTTGAAATCGAAAAGGCCTTTGATTCCACATGACACTCTAGCTTGCTATGTAAGTTATCTAAATTGGAATTTTCGACCAGTTTTATGAAGCTGATTAGCTCCTTTTTTTTCACAACGCAAATTCAGTGTTTTGGTAGGAGGCGAAATGTCTACGCCAAGAGAAATGCGAGCAAGGTGTCTCAAAGTTTTGTCCTGCCCCCTACTTGTACAACATATTTATATAAATGATGCCTCCCAAACATCTGGTGTTTACGACACTTGTCTGTACGCGATAGATCGAAAGGAGGTATTTGTTGTCAGAAAACTCAAACGTGGTCTCAGCTCAATGGACACATTGGTGTGAGCTCTGTAATATCAAAATTAATGAAGATAAGACTCGAGGAATTTACTTTTCTCGCAGTCATCGACCGCCTGAGTCCCATCTTACATCGAATGGACGAAATATTCCATTTGTAAACAGTGTAAAGTATCTCGGTGCCATCTTCGATAGTAAAGTAGCATGGAGATTACACATAGAAATGATCGAAAGGTAGGCCTTCAGAACAGCCCCAGTGGACCTAGGCCTACCTTCATGAACATCTCCGCTCACTTCGGTTTTTCTAGATCTTACACATTCGGTAGGACTCCTTGGGCGGGTGATCAGCTCGTCGCAAGGTCTCTGCCTGTACACAAACACACAAAAACGCACACACACAAACTAAACATCCATGCCTTGAGTGGGATTCGAACCCACGATCCCGGTTTCCAAGCGAGCGAAGACAGTACATGCCTTAGACCGCTCGGCTATGGTGACCGGCCTTCAGAACATTTACTAGAATATATTCCCTATTCAGAAGTGAGCGATTAAGCACTAACATTAAATTGACCATCCACAAAGCACTCATTAAGGGCATCGTGACTTATGCTTGCCCCGCATGGGAGTTTGAGGTAGCCAACCATGTACTGAAATTGCAGCGGCTGCAGAACAAAAGTTCTCAGCACCATTGGATTTGCACATGTATTTTAAACTTCCTTGAGTATATACTCAACAGAAATACTCAAACTGCATAAAAAATTATGCAGTCAGCAAGCGGAAGCCATACAAAATCATGAAAATGCAAATGTTGGCAACATCGGACAAGGCGAACCCCGACACAGGAAATATAAGAGGCTCAAATTTGGCGGCGGTCAGGCATACAGCCGGAGCTACTAAAGATAGGGCATGATCTGCTCTACTGAAGTGGAGTGACAGAGGCCTTGTATATGTTGTTTAAACTTACATTTAATAACATGTAAAACATAAATTGTACATACTGACATCAGACTTATTACTGCTGACTGTAATCTGGCAAACGATAGACCCGTCCTCTCGTCAGAGAGAGCTCCCCATATCAACAAACACGCAACGTGTGACAGTAATCAAGATCTGGTCTTAAGCCCCAGATGGGCGCTTCATTCCAAGACACTCGCCGACTGAGTGTCGGTCCTAACATAACTTTGTATATGACTTTGACTTTAGTGTAGGCAGGCCGGAATCCCACGTGGAGGTGGTTGGATACCTCCACCGTAGCCCTGCGAGCCGTTGGAGGCGCCGAAAAGAGAACATAGTGCGTGAGGGTGTAACAGGACCACCCTGATCCTGGTCCTCCAGGTTGGGGGGAGTTTCGAATCTGAGACGGTAAAATATGGTCATGAGCCCTGCGGGGCTCGGACCTGAGAATGACTGCGCTGGCGAGGACCAGCAGCAGTTGTAAGCGACAGACACACCCTCTCGTCAGAGAGGATGTTACATAAGGACTATAACCGAAAGTGTTATGTTGGGGAAATAAAATTACTGGTCGTGAGTCTCAAGCGGCTAGTCGCGAAGACGAACTGATTGGCGGAAAAGGGCCAGTCGTAAAGTAACTCTGACTGAGTATAACCAGGTTATGGCTGGGCCACCCTGTTCCCAAGAGCTATAAATACGGGTTCTGGGCCCTTCAGTCTTTGGAAATCTCGAATCTGAGAGCAGAATATTTTCATGAGGGTAATGACTGCGCTGGCGAGGACCAGTAGCAGTTATAAACGACAGACCCATCCTCTCATGAGAGAGAATGTTACGTAAGGACTGTGACCACAAGTGTTCAGTGGGAAAATAAAATTACTGGCTGTGAGATTCAGGGGGCTTGTTTCCACGGCGAACTGATTGGTGTTAAATCGTCAATCGTAAAGTACTTTGACTCTGACTCTGACTAACTGAGTCAGAGTTTGTTATAGCCAGTGAGTGGTCAGTTGGGGACAAGTTGTCTCAGTTGGAACCATGGGTTAGATGCGAGACAGTCGCTAGCCGGTAACGATGAGAGCAGAGTAGGAAATTGTTGAGAGCCGTTGCCAGGCAACCACGGTAAAGCCGCAACCGAGAAGAATTAGTGCATGCTATGTGAATTGTAGGGCATATGAATTAGAGACAGCTTTCTAACTCTCTGTAGTTATGATTTATAAGAGTCCAATAAATTCAATTTATATGAGACTTGAAGATTTATTCTTGTGAACTTACTGTTGAAAGATTAAAAAGAAACAAACAACGTAATTGACACAATAGTGGAATATTCACTGTTGTTTCATCATAGTAATCCGTTTCGTGGGCCGCGCCATAGCTCAAGCGGTTAGTCGCTGGCTTCCCACCGCGGCGGCCCGGGTTCGATCCCGGGGTCTGGTCAAGTGGGATTTATGGTGGACAGAGTGGCGCTGGGGCAGTTTTTCTCCGAGGACTTCGGTGGCCGCAGTACAAGGGACTTAGTCCCACCCCACTAGCAATAAAATAAAATCCGTTTCGTGAATTTTCGTAGCACTTGAGCTAATGCAGTTTTGTTCGCATTATAGTAGGATAGAATTTTAAGGTGAAACATTGCAGTGCTTAATTTTCATTATACCATCTAGTGCGTAGGTCAGGAATAGTGGGACTTACAGCGCCACTCCCCCATAAATCTTCGTGGCCTAGTGCTTATCTATTTAAGAACATGGACAAATTTATATCAAAAGAGCGAGCGTTGTGTCCATGCTTTTGTTTTGCATTTTTCTAGGAAGCTATTTGTTTAAAGCCATATTAACTGGTGCTCGTGTCACCACGTCTCTAAGTGTTATCAGGTCGTGGGCAGAGAAAGCGGATTCCAGACATGGACTGTGGCTGGGAAAATACGATTATTAAATATGCAGCTGTGTATAACCGACACGGGGCTACGAATTCCGATCGATACCCGTACTCTGTAGCGATGTAAGCACAAGAGAGTGAGATGGGGCTGGAAATGTACGCAGAACGCAGCAGGTGCATGAGAGACGCATACAGAATTTTAGTCACACCGTAACATCTGGCAGAGATAGGAGTGAAAGAGAGAATAATATCAAAATACATGTTAAAGACACGCGGTTCGAAGGTATAAACTGAATTCATGTGATTTTTTATTTATTTAAAAAACTTTGTATATACAAAAATGACCTAGGCATTGGCCATCTGTCTGTAGCGCATTCTTATTGATATCTTGTTCCATCATAGCGGTCACCCCGCGGTTTTCGAACATCTCTCATAACTGAACTCTAAGAATATAATACGTAATATAATATATACGTAGATAAATTTTGGAATTTCGTTTATGAAGTAACAGATGCCTTGCACAAATATTATTTCCTTTAGCCTTAAGAGCTCTGAAACTGTCTTTGTATATTCTTTTTTGCTGCTCTCAGACAAAATATCCATCATCACTGTTGCCCTTTGTTCCTCGTACAGTTTACAATCCCGGAAGATATGTTCCTCTGTTTGCAGCCCGTCACCACATTCCCTTTCAGCTGTGGATGCGAAGTTGAATCTACTTAAGCTTGCTTTAAGACTGGAGTGGCCTGCTTTCATGCTGTTTATGACTTCATCTGAGTCAGAATAGAAAACAGTGGTGAGCTCTTGTAACATGAAAACTAACTTCCAGGATACGTGAAGACCTAGAAATTCTTAAAATAAGCTACTACTAGCTTCTCAAGAAGTACTCTGTTCCATGCAGTTAGTAGATTTTGAAAAATTTGTTGTCGAAATTTCAGCCATAGCTATTTTGACTAGTGTCGTTTCCATATCACGGCACCTCACTGCTGCCTTGCTGGTAATGTGTAAGGAAAAAGTTAAATATATCGAAATAGAGTGTTTATTATTTTTATAATGTTAACATCGAATTTCACGGAATCTAAAAATATCAGGGCTGTAACTTTGAAGTTCTTTAATGAATCAAATTCGAACAGATAGTCATACATTTATAATAAATTTTTGGAAAAAAAATCGGCGTTTTTCGCAGAGTTAAAAATGGTTGAAAAGTGAATCGGGTAATTGCATAAGCATCGTTTTGTGAGTCGGATTTATTTCAAGAAGTTGGTCAGAAAAATAGTATGAATGTACGTGTACTAACTGAAACGCAGACATTGGGACCGTCGTGAAACACCTGCCACAGTTACCGCAGATGCGACGCACTCCTCATCTCTGTTGTCGGGAAAGCTTCGAGCAGCTCACGTTTCAGATTTGCCGTCGTTTGTATCATACTCTCCTGAGGGGTAGATTATATGCCTGTCGAATGTGTCGGTGAAGTTGCCGCCAGGTACGGCGAATAAATGGATTGTAAGGAAGATAACGTTACACCTGTTTCATTCGCCGCGTCGAGGATATTAACTTTAGTTAAAGAGTATTTAGTGTTTAACTCTGGTAATAATTCTAGCGGCTTACGTTTCAGACTTCTGGTCTTCCGTATCGTACTGAGATTATACGCATGTTTAATGTGGCGAAAAGTTTCCGCAAGATAAGCCGAACAAAAACGTTTGCGAGAATACCTATTTCGTTGGATGCATTCATGATATTAAACTCAACTAAAGAATACTGAGTATCTTAATTGTCTCGACTTATACTAAAATTAAATTGATTTTAGCTCAATACCAGAGATGTTTTTAGTGTCTCTATGCCTTAATTGATGGTAGGAAAAGTCTTCAAAGAGGTTTCCCTGTGCAAGAAATTGACACATTTGGGGAAACACTTTCGAAAGAAGATATAGCGTATTTGCTCAAAGCAATAACTATGGAGGCATAGGTAGAGTCGTTGCTAGGTAATGATCTGTACACACGCAACAGAGGGACGCGTCACATAGCTGTGATGTAATACAGCAGTAAAAGAGGTGTTGCAAGCGGCGTTCTCTGTGGGTCCGCGCCGCGCACTTTTCTACACAACTGTGCGGTAAACATATCTGCAGCAATGAGTCAACACGCAACAATAGACTTAGTGGTGTTTTATGTGGGGTCCGCCCCGAGGATATATAACGAGGTTCTTAGGCAGCTAGAATTAGAGTTGGATTGAATTATAGAGATGACAGTTGCGGCAAAGAATTGACAGAGTCGTCAGTCGAAAGTGATTGAGAATAATAGCAAGTTAGGAGCTAGGCTGTGAAAATAAGACTTCATGCTAATTTGAAGTGACAGTGAGACTGTTATAAATCCATTGCCAGGAAACGATTAGTGGAGGGTGAAGTCTGTGAACCATAGTGTGTTTGCAGCAGTGACCTGTAAAGTGTGGGAGTAGCGATAGCGCTGTAATTGTCTGTAGTTCCGAGTGGATTGTGTAAGGTGTCAATCCAATCATCCAGTCCAAAACCGGTCTGTAAGTCACGCACAACCTCTACACGTGACAAATAAAATTATGAATTATTTAAAGATTTACCAATCAAATAACTATGAACTGCTTAAGGAAAAATTTGCACCGTGAACTCCATGGATTAAAAATAGTAGAGTTATGTTAATCATAAAATATGGATGCGAGAAATGATAGGAAGAATAGGCTAGGAATTCAGAATACCTGGAAGTTGGTAGTGGATGAGGGATGAACGTGTGAAGAGTATTGTAACATTGTGACTAATGAAGTGTTATGTATACAAATTTAAAGGATCCCACATATATAATTCTGTTTTCCAACATTAAGATCGGTCCCAACGCCGTTAATGGCGAACGATCCACATTGTTAGTGTTATGAATATTGAATTACGTTTAATGGAAGTAAATTGAATGTGTACTAAATTTAAGAGATAATATGACTGATAGGATTTCAACTGTTGAAACCCAACCCAAAAGTTAATACACAGATCGGTGCTTTAGAGAAACATATTGTAATATACTTATATGATTTGTTGAAAATTGTGTATTGAAGGGGTTTCATATTCTCAAGGCTTTATTAAGTGCCAGGGCCTGTATAACACTATTATTTTGACACTTTAAGACCCACATAGAGAGTAATATTTATACTAGGTGACAAATCGAAGTGTAAAAAATAAAGTTCTTGCGTTTGTTTTTGTCTTCCTCTGTCCTTCTGATTTTTACATTCTTCATCTCTTTTTTCTCTTATCGTTCTTTTATTCCATGTATTTCTTTTCAGTATTCATCACATGTTTCTGTTCTTAATCTATTTCTTCTTTAAACACATCTCTATCATCTTGTTCTCTTCCACATATTCTTCTCTTCCTTCACCGTGCCGGATTTATGTTAGAATTGATCGTGGATTGTTACTAACGTAGACGGTAACCTCCACATTTCTGCGTTTGGGATCTTAAAGATCTTTAATAAGAATTTGTGAAATGTTTATGTGCATAAATATTAGTTATATTAACTACAACAAACCCCAGGTGGTATATCAAGAAATATCAGCTAACTAGTATTTATTTCTGAAAACATGACATTTTCGATCATTATTGATCATCGTCAGGTGCAACTAATTTATTCTACAAATATGAGATAAAGTAAGGAATTGAATTTATTAATTTACTTGAAAATTCCACCAAATTCCAATAACACGCGTCGTGATGAGTTTAAAATAAGCGGTAAAATATGAAATTATGAACATTAAAAAATATATGTGGGGTAGGTAGTGCCTTGATATATAATGTTTGTTGCCGTTTACTTTTGTGGTGCGCTTAACTACGCGTTGGGTTGAAGTTGGCCGCAGCACGCAGCTGCTCATTGGTGAGTCACCTGCTAGCGATTCTGTAGAAGTCGGTGATGATATTGCCTCACCTTAATAGTTGTTTGGGCCCCACCCCAGTCGGGGAACATGAGACTATCACCAGGGCCGTTAAGTGGGCCTTGGCTTCAACAAAACCGCAACACCTTTATAACACACACACACACACACACTTTATTTAACGAGTTGGATCTACATGTTCGTTACACTTGAATAAACATACATTCCTTTATTCTTTTGTGTGAAGATGGAACGTGGACGAACACGTCTTCGCCGCTCGGGGACTAGTTAGCGTCAAAGAGCTCTACATATCGACATCTCAGCGTCAGTACAATGTCATATTACCATTTCAGCAAGCTGATTGGCTGTTGGTGGGAAGTACCGCTGTACAGCACTAGCTGCCTACTCCTTGGGCTTACATCACCCATCATAAGACAAAGAAAGAACTAAATCACGAGTTTTGTAAGGGTCACAAGACATTGAGTTCAATACATAGTTCACGGCAATTTATAGTGCGTAGTAATGTACGCAGTTCACCCAAACTCGTAATTTAAGTTCTGATAAAATACAAAGTTACATAAAAATGAAGGTATGCATAAATTAGGCAAATTATATTACAAAAAAGGAGTAATCGCTTACAGGTACGTTGTAACGGATATTTTATTACAAAAAAATCAGCTGGTTCAAGGAACGACAAATGTTATTGAAATCCGATCCACTGTGCAAAGAAAATAAACATATGCGGTTCTATATTATACCTCACATTTGTAAAATAAATTTGTTGGCCCCGATTATGCTTAATAATAATTGAAAATTCAGTGTTTTGAGAAATAAAGACTAATTAAATAGTACTTGCTGATAAATCACCTGGAATTTATTGTGTAGACGGTTAACTAATACAGTTAAGTTACAAGCAAACAAACTAAATATTAGTTATATTAAGTTGATATTTCAGTAGCGTATGATTGAAATGTAATCTCTGCTTACTGCAAAGTTTCACAAAGAGCATATTAACATGAGGCCTCAGTGAACTCAGCTCGAACCTCGGCCGAACACGGACTGTTCTGACAATTTTCTTCATTTTTCAGGACATACAGGCAAATTCCGTGATAGTAGCCTGGAATATATCACGACCGCTTCCTTCAGGATCATCTTCAATTCATTATTCACTGATCATCCTACAATTAGACTTTGTGCTTATGGTATGAGATAATGATATTATCATTAAACTGTAAATACAATAAGAAACACAGCAACTTCTCCAGATAATTGTAGAGCAATTTCTTTATTAAAATCCGTCACAACATAACAATATGAAGGTCAAGCCCGAGATTGGCTCGTGCTACACGTTTCGGCTGAAACATGTAGCACGAGCCAATCTTTGCCTTGACCTTGATATAGTTGTGTTGTGACAGATTTTAATAAAGAAATTGTATATTATAACACAACAGGATGCACGAAATGAAAAAAAAATTGTAGAGCACATTTTATTGCTTGAGAAACGATTCAGTGCAAGGTTTGCTCGCTCTCAGACAGCAAGTCTGTGTGTAATTGAGTTGTCATAAGTATACGCTTCGTGGCTCTCAAATGGAGTCTTCAACTGCACATCATCATGAAGCTAGAAATCTGGAGACTCTGATGCGCATTGTTCGTGGGAGATGTCTAGCACGCCTGCGTGACTTCGAGTGTACGTGTTGATGTCATGAATACGTCTGCTAGTAGTATTATTCACATACCCATTCATTACCAGAAACTGTCGATCAGAACGCCATGAAGGGCCTTCTTCAACACCACACGAAATTGGCTCATCTCACTGTCTTACGACGATGACGCAGTTTCTCAGTCATTCAGTTAAGAAAATTTACATCACTCATGTAACGCTAGCGAGAAGGATTTAAAATACTTCGAAATAATGTGGACACATCACATAGTACATCACTTAGAATTACTGGGTTTTTGGACTTTGTCCATCGTCCGGTATTCTAAAAATTAGAAAACATAAAGTTTCGCAAAGTGTATCTGTTTCCGTCGTCACTTGAAGGGGGAAGACACTTACTCAGTTAGGTCTCTTAGAAAGAGCTAAATCTCAATCACTGGACACTTTAGAATCTACACATATTATACGTTAAAATATAATACGTATAATCAGGAGGCAGGTTGTTAGTTAATGGATTAGATTGGATTCTTCTGGCTAGGATAGGAGCCAATGGAGTGTTCTTATAAACACGGAAATGAACTTTTAGATTTTATGAAAGATAAAGAATTTCTTGGCTGAGTCACTGTTAGTTTCTCAAGAAGAGATTGTCTCAGTTTATAACACCACTGCGTTAAATTATTTATTAAAGGAAAGTAAGAAGGAAACAGACCCTCCATAAAATGAAAACATACACGAAAGAAAACTCCCACCTCTCAGAAGGCCGCGCCATAGCTCAAGCGGTTAGTCGCTGGCTTCCCACCGCGACGGCCTGGGTTCGATCCTGGGTCTTGTCAAGCGGGATTTGTGGTGGACAAAGTGACGCTGGGGCGGGTTTTCTCCGAGTACTTCGGTTTGCCCTGCCAATCTTCATTCCACCAAATTCTCCATCACAATTACCCGAGGCAGGCTACAAGATGCCAATCAGTGGCCGCCGTGCCGAGTGGACCCAGTTGGAGTCCACCCCCACTAAGCGAATTAAAGAAAAATTCCCACCCCTCATCGCCCCTTCGTCCATCCCATCCAACAAACACAGTCCTCCCATATCCACTAACTGCTTATTGTAACTGATGGACCGAGAGCAGTATCTTGGAATTCTTCTAAATTTGAGTCATTGCAGTTTCCTGAACAGACTGACACAAACTGCCAAAAGTGATTCAGGCTAGCCTGTTTCTGAACGAAGTTCATCCCGCATGTCTTGAAGAACGAACCAGAATTTCTAACGCCTGCTACCCAAACGTACAATGAGAATCATATAAATCTAGAAGAATGCGCTGCCTCCTTCCTCAGGGCATCTGTCTGTAAGGTTGAGGCTACAGGTTTCTCCGAAACGTTGATATGCGTCTACCAACCTGCAAGGCGTCCCATCAGAAGAGGTACTGATATAGTAATCCGAACCCAGTCTTGCTTCGCGCTCGGGACGTTACAGGCGCGAAATAGATGTCTTAAACTAAGAATTCTCATGGTTTTTCTCATTTCTGCAGACATGTTGGGACAATGTCTTAGACTAGGACAGGCCTCCTTCGTCTTCATCAGTTCTAACTCATATAATACAGGCCTGACATTAGACTTAGGTAACAGAACCTCGTGAAATAAAGCGTAGACCCATCGGTCATGAGCTTCACGCTCGTCAGACATTGCGAGTTCCGCTGTTTCCGCAAAAGTGACCCTTACTTTACGCGCAGTGAGTTCCATGCATCAGATGACATATATTAAAGTCTTTCCGATTTCATTTATTATAAATGGCAGCCATATTTTCGTCCTTATTACAAGGAATGAGCGTACAACAGACTTCTAGTCCTATGACGCGCTCTTCAATCCTTCAACAATGGAGTTACTGCTAGAGAGGACAGGTGAGGTCTGGTGTTGTTCGGTAGAGCCAGATCTCTAAGCTTTTATGCTTTCATTTGTCACCATTCTTGGAATTTGACATGTAATGGTTCCACGTACCCGGCATTAAATGTCCGTGTGTTCTGAAGCGTTTTCGTACGGAAAACACGACTTTCCCTTTTAATTCCTTGCCGTGTTGAGTTCCAGTAACAAGAACTGGCAGGCGAGTTACAATGGACTACACATTTTCCAAATTTTTTTTGTCATTTTTGTATTTCATTGCTCTTGATATTCTTGTATTGAAGATACACATGTGTTTCTGCAAAACTAAACTCACGATATATGTGATACTGCATAGCGTTAGACCTTAACGTTCCATTCAGTTCGTTCGAGAATGGTTAATTTAACAGCTGTAGATCTGCACAACATCCAGACGTGCGTCACACACCAAGCTTTATGATGCGCCATCTGTCACAAAGACGATAATTTTGATCTGCGTTTCATGCAAGGTGACAAACAAAATGAAGTTCCACCAATAAATTTTGTATTGTACCCTATAACAGATGAGGGCACGCGCTGGCGTATTTGGTTGAGGGACTATGCTGCAAACCGGAAGGTCGCCGGTTCGAATCCCGGTGAGGTCAATGAATTTTTCAGTTGACCTAATCCTGCAAGCCGCACAATGGCCCTGCGGCCGACTCAGCCTCTAGCAGAAATGAGTACCAGGAATACAGTACAGAGATATCGTCGCTGTGTGTTCAGTTCTAGCACTTTGTAGAAAGAACGCTTAACACACTGAGTGTGATGAAATTATCACATATCACAGCTGTGATTATATGACACATCCACATATGTGTGTACTTCACTTACATTTCAGTATAGGGTTAGGCTTCTATGAGAGTTAATTCCTCTGAAAGTTTCCGCTTTTTGTAGTTGTCGAAGTATACGAATTCAAGTATTTCCCCCGCAAAATATCGCCTTGTGCCGGCTCAGAGATAAAGCATCCAACTGAATGACGAAGGATGTGAAAATCTGAAGCCTGACCACGGATATCACTGACCACAGTGAGCGGGGACAGGTAAGTGTGGAGCATTGGTGGGAAAACTGAAGAACCTCGGAGAAAACATCCTCCATTTCCTCCAAAACGAATTTCACGTTAAGTCAGGGACCTCTGCGGGCAGAAACTGGCCTCTGACCTCCTCAGCTGAGGCAGAATGAGACCAAGCGTGGGTTGATCCAGTGGTGGGGAGCTCCTCCGAAGGCCTACAGGTCCTATGACCTACCCAGCCTTGTGGCTCATGCTCTGCATGAATAGCGTGAAGACATTAGCTGCGACTGCCCAGCAAGGTGCACGACACGCCATCTCTAGAATTGTCATTTTATTCCAGACGTACTGAGTACTCTGTATACCAGCTGCAGTTGGAACTCCTTGTGAGCGTTGGTTTAAATGACTTCGTACAAAAACGTACCCCGGGTTCGTTCTTTAGCCAGAACAATCAGTCACATCCCACTTTAAACACAAGTCTGGGAACTCGAAATTACTTCCATAATGGATGCATTCAAAGATTGAACTTGCACCCAGATTGTATTAATGCGTACAGGCAAAGTAAAGCTAAGGTGCTTAATTAAGCACCAGACGAGAAGACGAGATTGAAGTTGTCGCTTAACTTCAGCATTTATTGGACGCGAGTCTCAGCCGTCGTGTCCTTGAGAAGGGCCCTCGGCACCAACTTCGAAGGAGGCGCAGTTGACCCCAGAACCGATCTGGAATTTGGGGAAAAGTAAGTATTTTGTCCGTGTTGGGATCGAATCCCGGTTCCACGGTCGTCTAGCCCGTAGTCCGGACACTGCCTTCGTACGACTCTCAGAATAAAGGGCGATTGTTTCTCTGTAAAGAATTAACTGTGTGGTGTTAGGATCGGAGGCGCAATGTTTTCTTTTTCTGGGTAGTATGAAATTACTTTCTTTTACATATTATTTAAATGACGTCATGTTTTCAGAGTGGTATACTGAGCGTTGAAACCATGAGCGTTTGGACAATTAATACGTAAATAAGTCTCTCACATCGCGTGTAAGTCGCTGTATTCATGGATTTTCACTTTCCGGAATTATCTTCGTCTAACGTTGATTTAAAATTCAAAAGACTATCTTTTTTCTTCTTTTTCCTGTGATAGTTGTCATTTAATCAATAATAATTCTTGATCGGAAGTCCTACAATATATCTTTTTCAGTCTTAAGTAAAAAATCTGTTCTTACTCCGAGCAGCCTGGCGTAGCGGCAACACTAGCTGTACTTGTATTCGGGAGATGCTGGTTTCAGTTCTCAATCAGGGTATTATCTAGCCTGAGAGATTTTTCGTATGTTCCCTCCATAGTATCTTGAGCAGGTGACGACCACTTCAATCCCATTTTTTTATAGATCACCATTCACCAATCACCTTACTGTACTTACTCCTTACTCACCGTATGCTGTAGATGCAAAGAGCGTCGTAACACACTTAAAACGATTGTAGAGCAGGACAGAATAATTATATCAGATGGCAGCTTAATTTATTGTTACTGTGTGGATGTCAACAAACAGTCGACTGAGCGAGGCTTCGCATTACCGACGGAGCGTGACCACGCGTTACGGGCCGACCACTGACAAACCAGATTAAACAACATACGAATTAAGGAGCTTTTGCAGCATATCAAGTATACTTCAGATAATGGACAAGCCGAATGTAATTCCCATATAACGGACCAACTTTGCTTTTATCGTTCGGCCTGTGTACAGTCATTTATAATAAATGTAGGCTCAGTGACGTAGGCGTTTCAAATTCTTCGTCTGTTATTATACATAAAAGCGTCCCATGTATCCTGCCGATACGCGCGCTTGATGACTGTACAATGCACACCCCCGTGAAACAAAACTGGCATCAATAAAGTAGGTTCTATATTTATTACGCTTTGGTCTAAATGGATTAGATCAGCATTCACAATGTAGTCCATTACTGACTCCCCGGTCTCAATAACCCGCGCATTGTACTCAAACGTATTGTGTCAACCGACGGAGGACTGGTTGCCAATGACAACAAAATGGTTGCAACGGAACATAATCTATATACTTACACAACAATTTCCATAACAAAAGCGGACCATATAAAATCATGCAAATCGATGGCACAAACTCTGCTACTGAGACACATTTACGGTGAACTGATCAATGGCTACATGTGGTGCAGCCCATGAGTCCCGTGCTTATTTTAGCTTGCGAACCAGTAAGGGGTTTCTTTAATATAATGCCCCAACGATGTTAAGTAAGACCTGACTGTGGTACTTAGTTTCCGTCAGTCCCTTCAAACAAATTGCACTGCCACAATCACTTCCGAATTATCTTCAATTTGTTATTTATCAGTCACCTTACAATTCGACACTGCGTACGCGTAATCTGATATGCTGATAGCGTCATATAGTAATTCGCAATATAGAGAGTTCCCTCTTAACGCCATGTAGTCCGTTAGGAACAAGGAACTAACGTGAAGCAGGCAGCAGTCAAGCTGTACTTGTTACCTGCTTCATGCTGGTTTCTTGCTTGGCTTATTATCGGACCTGAAGATGGAGGCAAAGTGTTCCTTCGAAACGTCGATTGACTTCCAACGCAATGCACTGCGGTATACCCTAGAGGATAGAACTAAATAATCACCGCTGTGAGATCACCTCAAGTCCTGAAAATCACGGCCCAACCGCCAAACCAGCGGATGGCGATCAGAGACCGGTATAATTCAGAATTGAGGAGCGGATAGTCTTTTGCAGAGAATTAAGAGTGTGCTGCTCTAACAACAGAGTGGAGACACAGGCAATGCCTGTTGCCACATTCTCTCTCTCTTTTCTTCCTGTTGCTCTCCACTTAGGACAGTCGGTAGGACGCCTTGCCCGTCGCAATGCTGCTACCTACACAAACACAGAATAAACGCAGACAAACATCCATGCCTTGAGTTGCATTGGAACTCGCGATCCCAGCGTTCGAGCGAGCGAAGACAGTTCAAGCCTTAGGGCTGGAAGACATACAGCGAAATCGGTCGTAAGGAAAAATGTCGTACGACCTGTTTTTCACACTAGAGCGACCAAATACGTTTCTTTGCTCTCCGACTGTCGTACGGTATATGTCGCATATCGTCAGGTATGAAAGCTAAGACTACACTTTATATTTATTACTTGATGCGACATGAACCGTACGGACGTCCTACGACCGATGTCACTCTGTGAGTTCCAGCCCTTAGACCGCGCGGCCACTATGATCGGCTGTCACATTTAATAATGAGTAATATGAAACCGTCATACATAGAATAGGTACAATTAATTATTAGAGTTCATTTAATATCACATGGAATTAATTAAAATTATGATGTGACTAATTTGCACCTGCAGGTGTCAAAGCTTGCTATCGAGTTTTAGGCCTATGCTTTCCAGCGTGGCGTATTCTGTGGAGATGTTCCATACCCTGTAAGTGTTACACTTACTTTGCTGTGATTAATTCACAGCCTTTCCTTTTATTATTCTGTCATCAAGCTGCGTGACTCCTGCGTAGAATTCCCCCCCCCCCTTGGCACTACAGCCCCAGTGGGCCTAGGCCTACCTCCATGAACTTCCCCGTTCACTTCGGTTTCTCTAGATCTTACACATACGGTAGGACTCCTTGGGCGAGTGATCAGCTCGTCGCAAGGCCTCTACCTGTAGACAAACACAGAAAAACGCACACAAACATCCATGCCCTGAGTGGGATTCGAATCCACGATCTCGGCTTCCGAGCGAGAGAAGACAGTGCATGCCTTAGACCGCTCGGCTACCGTGATCGGCCCTGCGTAGAATTGACCAAGCTAATTCCTCACTTTTTCCAGCTTAATCATGGAATATTACGTGAATTCATTGCGTATCCCTCTGAAGTAATTACTATGCAGGTTGTGCCTTGTTCAGAATCTTGCTCAGACTACCTTCTGTACTGATTCAGCTTTGCGAGAGTATCCTCACTCACTCACTCACTCACTCACTCACTCGGGGCAAAGTACAGCAGGTTGCAGCATCCTCTAACCGTTGAAGAGGTGTCCCAGCTTTCGCTGAATCTGGGGCTGCAATTATATAACTCAAATAGGCGTTTACATTCTGGGCTATGCTAACAGTCCTCACATTAAGACACACTGATTACGAAATCTGCACTGTAATGATTAAAGGTGCAATGAGATCTTGAGATCCTGTTGACAGACTCCAGCGTGGTTAACATTCAAAGACTCTGAATTTGCACCCAGATTGTGTTTATGCTTACAGGCAAAGTAAAGCTAGGGTGCTTAATTAACCACCAGACAAGAAGACGAGATTGAAGTTGTCGCTTCACTTCAGCATTTGTTGGACGCGAGTCTCGGCCCTCAGTACCCACTTTGAAGTAGGCGCAGTTGACCCCAGAACCGATCTGGAATTTGGGGAAAAGTAAGTATTTTTTCCGTGTTGGGAATCGAATCCCGGTTCCACGGTCGTCTAGCCCGTAGTCCGGACACTGGCCCTTCGTACGACTCTCAGAATAAAGGGCGATTGTTTCCCTGTAAAGAATTAACTGTTTGGTGTTAGGACGGAGGCGCAATGTTTTCTTTTTCTGGGTTGTATGAAATTACTTTCTTTTACATATTATTTAAATGACGTCATGTTTTCAAAGGGGTTTAATGAGCGGTAAGTCCATGAGCATTTGAACTTTGCTTTAGCGAAATCGTAATTTTTCTGGCTTTGACACTACCCACTTTATGATTTGAATTGCTGTAGTATAGAGAGATCAGTAACGCTTTATTTGACACGGAAAGTTAATTTGCATTGTGAGTTGGGGTTAGAAAATGAAAAAAAAAAACAAATCAGGAATGAAGTTACGTTTAGAATCTCCAGAAACCGAGAGGTAACGCGCGTAAGCACCCGCTGACTTCTCATGACTGCTAACTAATATAAGTGTCAGAGTTTTGTTCGCCTGAATTTGCTGTAGAGTTACACAGTTACTTAACTTCTTCTGTGAAGTTTACAAATTGTTAAGGTACAAGAAAGGCCATTATCTAGCCTAGACTTAGTTGCATTTTCACATTCTTTTATGAACCCATAAATAACTTTAAAGATAAACTAGTTTTTTAACCACCTTTTACAACTGTGACGTCATGTAGCTTCTGCAGGAGCAGCCAGGCCAATAAAAAGGTGTAGCTATGGAAATGAAATTCTGTCCACAACACACAGCTTCGGCGGAATTACTGATGAATTTCAAGTTGACATGAAGGGAAAGTAGACGGTGCGACCGACTTGTTTTTATGCGTAATAATGTGAACGTCTAATTGGAATGAGCAATATTATGGAAAATGGGCAAAAGGTATACGATATTTATATGTAGTCAGAATCATATGTTCCTTTCTTCAGCTAGATGATATGGAAGTTGAGTTTTAATGTACTAAAGTGTAATTTAGTGGGACATCATAATGTTATGGCTGTTCCTTCGGTTTGCGACTTGCTTGCACATTAATTCCGCTAAGTAGATCTATCCACTCGAACTCATACTTAATATCTAATATCAAAGCATACTAGTAACTACTCTCTTCCCCTGCTTCAACATTAAGAAACTTTTCATTTTCATCATTATCATCATCGTCATCATCAGTAATCTGTCAGATGACAGGTCCACAGTCTCTTCCAAAACAATTCCTCCACTTAATGCGATCTAGAGCTTTCTCCTTCAAATGACAGTATCCTCTTCTGTCCCCAAGGTCATCCAGCATCTTCTTACGTCTTCTTTCTCGTCTTCTGGTCACTTCTATCCGCCCCTCTATCTTTCCTTCAATAACTTCTTTTAGAAGGCAGTTTCTGCGTAAAACATGACCAATCCAATTAGCCTTCCGTTTTCTTATTTCGTGTAGGATATTCCTCTGCTCACTGACTCTAATTAACACTTCTTCATTTCTCACATAATCGGTCCAACTGATCTTCTCCATCCTTCTCCAACACAACATTTCGAAGCTTTCCAGGTGTTTCTGATCTACTGCCCTAAGTGTCCATCTTTGCATTTTACCAAGGGCATATTCATGGGTGTTGTATGAGTCTGGGAATAAACTTAATTGTAAACTTAATAGTGTGACGGAACAGAATGAAACAAATCAAATATATCGTTTCCCTAAACAGTGATCGTTGTCACAAAACACAGTGCGTCTTCCACGTCACAGGGACTGAAATTTTAAATATTGTGACATGTATTCTCATTACTAGGCAACACGTTCCCGCAGTAAACACGCCTCAACAAAGGATGCCGTTTTCTGTGTGAGCTTGGGAGCAGAGGAATTGAATTGAGTCTAGAATAATGGCAAGAAAGGAATTAGGCGATGCAAAGAAGACTTCATGTGTGACTTGAAGTTACAGTGAAACTGATAAATCCGTTGCCAGGATATGACTAATGCAGACTGAAAATCCTAATGCTTGTGTGACTATGAATTGCGAATTGTATAGATTAGCCATAGCGCTGTATTACCTGTAGCCCGTAGTTGTGACTGTATAAGGTTCAATAAAACCCCGCCTGTAGTTACTACTACACGTGACAGTACTATTTAAGCCTGTATAAATTTCAGGCTGCAAGGGATTCGAAAGTTTCAATTACGATCTCAGGGTCTCACGGCAATGAGCATTAAAATCACAGTTACCTGGAATTCGACTCCTTGTTAGTTTAGTAGAGAGGTAACTGTGTTAACAGTTGGATTAATTATTTGTATGAGCGCCCACATTCATGTCTGGGAACCTGTCTCTCCTCTAATATCTCTGAAGAAACCTGAAGATGTTCTTCACGAAGAATGGTATAAAATTCCGCTAGAGACTGTTCAAAACTTGTGCAAGTCCGTTGCAAGAAGGACAGCAAAAGTTGGTGCAACGCCATGCTAATGGAGAAACGTGCGCAGTGCCTGTAATGTTTCCATTATTTTGTTCAAACCGCTCTGTTTGTGTGTGTGTGCTTTTCTCACATAGTTAGCATGTAAAACTAAAGCATTAACTGGATCCCTAATATTATGATTGCTTGTACAGTTTTTCTCAGAATTACCTTATTGATTATTGGTATTGTTTTTCTTGCTCGTATTGTCCTTATGATTATCGTTGTTGTACGAGTATATGGACGATATAATAGTTTTCCTAATGTGCTAGTTCCTAAACTGGCCTCATGGCTATTATCTTTATGCTTTTGTTTGTCTGTAGTTTAATCAATAGCATTTGCACTGTGATGTTTCTGTAATTGGCATGAAGCTGTTGACTCGACACTTATGCCATAAAGAATTGTTTTTAATTATCGTTAAAATTCTGAGCAACATATATGCAGTGAAATATTTGCAGTTCATTAACCCATGAATTTTGATATCATACTTAAATATGTTTACAGTTTCACTACTGCAGATATTGCCCAATCACAGCGCCCTTTCCTAATCGTGGCTAGTGTAGCGGTGGAGGTCTTGATAATGAACTTATGTTTGCGATATTTTGCTCGTCTGTCCTGCTAATTGAGACGTAACTTACGTCCATGATATTAGTTGTCCCTAAACTGTCGTACTAACGATACTGCTCTCTAGTCCTTTATGCAGCCTGAGCCGTTACGAAGTAGCGAAGACGAAATGTTCTTTCTGGAGTTTCAAAGCAAATTGGCTCGTGCTGTCTGGTGTAAATGTGTTATGTCTGGAAATTTATAATTCCTGTAAACTGGGAAATTTGTATTTGGAATATACAGCACCGCTTAAGCTAGTATGGTAAGGTAACTTCTCCGCTTAGTTAATTAAGCATCGTATCATGAATTCATATAGGGGAATGGAGCTCAGGCTCCTTAACGTCGGCGTTTAGTTGGAAGCTTCATGGTCTAACGGTTTCACCAGCCACGGCTGGGCCGGACTTGGTGGCGAAGGTGAGAATTTCTGCTCTGATAGAAAGTGAATTCCAAACTTTCAGTTCATAGCCAATCACTACAGCGACTGAGCAATTCAGCCTCATAAATAAAATAACTATTAAACAGAACTTCATGATGTAATTTGTATAACGTGTAAAAGTTTGATATATGACTTTATGAAGAGAAACACTGTTTATGAGATAAATTAATTGCAGTTAATAATATATTATTATTTGTCTATTTAATCACTTTATACTTAATGAGATATGGTAGTCATCATGATGTCTTTTTCCGTTACCGATGCACAGAATATTTGTCTGTGTGTAGTCCAGAATCACAGTCTCAAAGCTATTGTCTGTTGCTCCAAGCGTCTAGTTCCGTTTATTACCAATATTTTCATTTCACGAATTACTTTATACGCATGGTATAAGCCAGAGTTTGCGTATTTCAGCGCCAAGCCACGTCATTCTAAAGATTCCTTAAGCACGCAGTAAATTTAAGGCCTTTCACTAAAGACGTACAGAGGATATGGACATGAAACTGCACGAATTGTTGTTGACTTCGATTCTGAATGGAGGTCAGTAGTGGTCGTCAAGTTCCGGCAGCTAAGCCAGTGTAGGCTTTGGTTGAGAGGCTGAATGGATCGACTGGAATAATTTTTCTTACCATGAAGACACAGACATTTTCTACTAAGGGATTTATTATTGAACGAGTTGAATGAAATATGTTTTGTTTTCCTGATCAAAATTAGTTCTTTATATATGAACAGAAATAATAAAATTTGTTCTCATTTTAAATCTAAAGTAGAAGTGGAATAGACGTAACTTGTTTTCAAAGCGGCCTCCATAGTCTAGGGGTAACGTTCCCACCTCGTGACTTAAGGTACGCGGGTTCAAACCCGGCGGAGGTCCTGGAAATTTAAGGGCGGAAAAATTCAGGGAACAAGTCCTCCGGGAGGGACTTTAAGCCGTGGGTCCCGTGTCGTAGCTTTACGGCACCTAAAAGAACCTCATGTACCAAGGGGACCTCTGAGCCAAATTCAGGACATTTCCCGCCAAACAGTAGTCTCTAACGCCTCTGGTAGATGGGGGAAGCATCGAGATACCGCTGAGCCAGTAGAGGCCGAGCTCGCTGGCTGAGTCGGGACCAATGGACCAATATCTGGTCTAAGTGCATGGGGAAACCCACCCTCTCCAATAAACAACAACAACAACAGCAACTTGTTTTCAAGTCATTCTGCATAGAGTAAGATGCTTAAATAAACACTAACAATATTCTCGTTCTTTGACCGGGATGTGGCTCCTTTCTTTGCTTAACAAACTGTGCGCTAGCTAAAGCCTTGTGGAATGAATAACACCCCACCAATATAAGCAATGATTTTTTCGGGCTCTTTAGTAAAACTGCAAGGCCGAAACCTTTCATTTGGCACTGGGACACCAAACAGTCTCTTATCATACATTCTTACACAATACTAAAACCGCCAGCCCGAGCATTCGGCAGTTTAATCCATACCTGACGGATCCTAGCAACAATGAGTAATAATCGCATCGTTTTTACGATGCCGGTGTCTTTTTTTGCAAGGGGAGTACTAGTAAAAATAAATTTATTGAACTTAAACCCATGTACACAGTAGAAAAATTGAAACCTTTCCGAGAGTGTCTCTCCAAGAAGACCATCTTTGGTTTGTACCATTTTTTTCTTCCGTCCAGCCGTTGTGGAGAAATACGGCTGGACTCATAGTTGTCATGTTCCCACTTCCTCCATTTTCCCGTTTTCGTCATAACCCGTTGCCATTTTGATCCCGTTCCTTCTGATTGAGAAAGCAGTGGCCTGCACTCCAACTGCACGCATGCGCCAGCAGCATTAACAGTTCTTCCGGGACAGTCTCTCTTCTCTTTGCCTGTTCTTCAATGGCGCCTCCTTTACGACAAGCAGAGTGGGAGGAAAGCACAGATGGAAAGACGAGTTTTGTCATTCTCTAGGCATAAATCAGACATATAAGAAAAATAAAATAATGATAAATTCAGCAGCAGCAGTAGTCCCCTGTCCTAGCAACAGCATAAGATATTCTCGGTTCTCTCACGTATACTAAGAACAGCATAAGATATACTGGGTTCTCTCACGTATACTAACAGCAGATGATATTCTGGGTTCTCACACGTATGCTAACAACAGCATAAGATATTCTGCGTTCTCTCACGTATACTAACAGCAGATGATATAATGGGTTCTCTCACGTATACTAACAACAGCATAAAATAGTCTGGGTTGCCTCACGTATACTAAAAACAGCAGGTGATATATATGGTTCTCCCATGTATCCTAGCAATAGCATAAAATGATTTTGATTTCCCCTTACCCCTAGGAACAGCAGAAGATAATTTGGGTTCTATGTATCCTGGCAACAGCAGATGATCATATGGATTTTACCCCTATCCCTAGCAACAGCACAAGATAATTTGGGTTCTCCTATGTATCCTGACAACAGCAGATGATGATATGGATTTTACCCCTATTCCTAGCAACAGCAGAAGATAACTTGGGTTCTCCTATGTATCCTGGCAACAGCAGATGATGATATGAATTTTACCCCTATCCCTAGCAACAGCAGAAGATAACTTGGGTTCTCCTATGTATCCTGGCAACAGCAGATGATGGTATGAATTTTACCCCTATCCCTAGCAACAGCACAAGATAATTTGGGTTCTCCTATGTATCCTGACAACAGCAGATGATGATATGGATTTTACCCCTATTCCTAGCAACAGCAGAAGATAACTTGGGTTCTCCTATGTATCCTGGCAACAGCAGATGATGATATGAATTTTATCCCTATCCCTAACAACAACAGATAATTTCGATTTTCCCCGTATCCCTAGCAATAGCAGAAGATGATTAGGACTTTTTCCCTATTCCTACCTACAATCCCATTTTGTCTTGATCAAATTTCCATGACTGTCACATTGTCCTGACGATTCCAACGCCTGTCTTACACAGGAAAATATTGGGAACAAAATTTGGTTTGAATTCGACCCTATGCACATTTTTAAGCGCATGAATCCTCCCCTGGGAGGCCCTCTGTCATCATGCCAAATGTGGTATAAATAGACGCAACGGCAGGGGGAATGTATAAAGAAAAACAAGTGAACGGGCACGCACTCTTCCTTTATAATACGCGTATATTGTGGCGTATTTGCTCTATATAGAGAGAGGGAGGGATTTGTATCTTGTCCTTATTTTCAGTACGGTCGGTTGACTTCATGTCTTCGTAGCACCGCATACCTCGTTGTGACACACATTTCTCTGGGAATGACATTGCATCTTTCTTGTCATGCATGTGACATGCTCGCAAACCCAGAGGAATTTGGGGTCAGAACAGGGATGCAAACTCAACCACACTTCGTGTTACAGCTCTGCGTATTAACCCCGTACTCAGAGACCGTAAACTTCATGGTGTTACCTAGGAACATTTCTTTGAAAACTGGTTTGGAATAAAGTTGTTTGGCCAGCTTATTATTCATATGTGTGTGGGAGGCATGGCGGCAAGGCTCCACGCATTCCAGACCTCAGAATTAGAAAGACTGCACTGTCTAGTTCAATTCATTCATTGGAACTCTTTCCGGCATCCACTGGCTATGAAGCCGAATGGGTCTTAGGGTGGGTTAGGAAAAAATCCACATATCTGCTGGAAATCCAGCGCTAGTGTGAACTGTAGCAGATAGACTGTCACAAGTGGTCCTGCTAATAGAGGCCAGTTTGATTACTGATCATACCGGCCCCTAAATTGATTTTAGCAAAAACGCGTAAAAGTTTCCAAAATCGTATCATTTTTTTTACCCCGTTAGAAATAAGGTTGAGCTTATGTAAGCCACATGACGAAAGCAGAAGAAGACAATGATTATATTTCTTTCCATCATAGAGCCATCTCAAGATTCCTCCCCTGTCCGTGACCTATCAGTGCATTTGTATCAACCCTTACGGCTCCATATTTCTAACCTTTCGTGTTCTGTGTTGTTTTACGGTTCGGTACAAATGAAACACTAGGGGACATTGACATTGATAAATTATGAACATCATACCAAATAAAATATACATGAAATATTAATTTTGTTCCCGTGAGTTGGGTTGAGAAAAGCATACACACCGTATATTTTACCCCGTACGAATAATCTGCGATTCATGTGTCAGCATTGATATATGGCAGCTTTTTCATTCATTTTGCTTGTGGAAACAGATATTTACTGATGTGTCAGCGTCCATAGTTTTGTTTTAATCTGCACATATTTCTACATCCATAAGAAGCTCGTAAATTTTGCTACACCGCGTTTTCCGCGTTCTTGTAGATAACTGGATTAGTCCGCCCAGACCTATGGCCAGTTATAACGAACGGCTTGCCTTATCTGTTTCGATGATAGGATAGCATTTAAAGAAGATTACGAGCTCCTAGACACGCACGCTTAATTACACGTACATTCGTTATGTACTTTATTGATAAGTTTGTATCCAAGCGACATGCGTCATCAGCATGTATGTGTGTAAAAATATACAGTTCTCGCCGTATGTGAGAGGAGTGTTAATACAAATCACTAAGAACTTCAGCTGTCTGTTGTAACCTGGCATTCATTTAACGCCTGTTTCGGAAACGATGTTTTGCAAGCCTCTTGGGTTGTTTCATAGGTTATTAAATTCATTCCAGATTGAGCTCTTAAGAAGGAAATAGTTCTGAAAAGAATTAACCTGCTACTTTCCTTTAATACAAGACGGACCGCATAGAAAACAACTCATCCAACTGCTTGATGCTTTGTTTCACTGCTGTCTGCTTCAAAGTTTTTATATTTTCATGTAACACGCAGACAGGCGGCTACAAATTCTCCACCGTAGCCCTGCGCGTCATAGGAGGCGAAGGAAAGGGAACCTAGTGTCTGGGGCTGTAACTGGGACACCCTGTTCATGGGGGATATAAATAGGGGACTTGGCCATCCTGGTTGGGGAGTCTCAAATCTCAGACGGTAAAATATGGTTATAAGTCCCGCGGGACTCCTACTCGAGAATAACTGCGCTGGCGAAAGCCAGCAGTACTTGTAAATGTCAGACCAATCCTCTTGTCAGAGAGGGAGCCCTACAACAACAAACCCGAAACTGTTTGACAGTAACAAGAATCTGGTCTCGGGCCCTAAATGTTAGGTTGAAGCCAAGACAGGCTAGCCGACTGACCGTCGTTCATAACATAACTTTGACTTCGACAGACAGACAGACCGACGGGCCAGAGTTGCAGGTCCTCCAGTGTCGTGAGAGAGTAATACGTGATCACGAGTCCCGCGGGACTCTGAACAAAGAATGACTGTGCTGGCGAGGACCGGCATCAATTATCCCAGCCCGATCAGACATAGACACAGACACACAGGCAGCGAGCTGTTACTCATGAGCCTCTTATTTTTCAAAATAAGAGAATTAGGCAAATAAGGATACATGTCTTATGCTTGTACATGTATTGTCGTGGGGGCATAGCATATGTTTCTAGAGGCAAACTTGTCTCTGTGTCCAGTTAATTCTTCACGCTTTTTAATTTGTGCAGTAATTGGAGGTAAGTTGTCATCTTCATGCTCCGGCCTCCTTAATCCTGCGGAAGGTGCCCAAATTCCTCATAGCGTAGGAGGCTGAGTGGGGCCAGAAACGATCTGGACGCCGTAGACAGAGAAAACCTTGTTGTCACTGCCGGAAATGGAGTCCCCATTTTTCGGCGGTCTAGCCCGTAACCCTTCGGTATATGTACGGACGGTGCTGATCCGGCTCATGTCCCTTCGCAGAAGGATAAAGCAGCGTGTATGCTAAGAGGTGACTAGTACGTATTATCACAATAGAATAATGTAATATTATAAGAAGTCGAAATAATCTAGAAATTTGATTGATAGCAGTGGAAGGAACACATTAAGAGTTTCATAGTTGTTCAGCTCGTTCGGAGTCCAAGTCCGTGGCCGATTTCAAAGTAATGCTCCAAATTCCCTTCCGGGGGTGGGGACTGACGGAAACAACCCTAAATCGTGGCCAGAATAACTAAGGAACTGGTTGAGAATATAACTATATATGTATATCCCGAATATAAGTCAGAATGTATAACGCTTGAGGAGAAATATTACGTTTTAACCTACTAAAGAAATCCCATTTTTTTCCTTTGTGTCTCCATAGCAGTGTTCCCCTAATCCCTCCACGAAACTCTGAGGGGAAAAATATAATTCTGGGGATAAAGTGCGCTGATATGTACTATATTATTCTAATGTAAATTCGCAAAAGCAAACGTACACGTATTTGCCGCACAGCATTGCTGTTACAGCTGAAAGTGAACATTCGCAGTTAAAACGGAGCATTCACAAATTATTTTACTCCCAGAAATAAAATTATTTTCACCCTGTAAATTTGGTGACTTGATCATTCTAATTAGTTTCCGGAAATACCTCTAGATGTAGATCATCAACCAACTCTCCCCATGGAATATAGCCTTTCCCGAGAAGCTAGGAAGGAGGTGAACATGTGAAGAAATTCTTTGTCTTTTATAGAGCATGGAGGTTTAATGTTGTGTTGACAAGATCCCTCTGTGTACAATGGTAATATAGGTCAGTATGAAGACTGCTGTTGTTTGGAAAGTGACGCATTTAGTCTGGTACTACACGGCGTCACATGCTATAAGACAATCTCGTGTCTGGAGCAGAGAAATAAGTCACGTCACTGCTGATCTTACCGTCTTGTGTAAGCCTCTTCTGATTATCATAATATATGTAGTCTATTCGGAAAGGGGTACAATTTTAAACGCTGAAAAAGTAAAATGGAGCAGTAGAGGGGGGTGGGGTGGTATTAAAGAAAGACGAGCCATGTAATTAATAACTCGTTAAGGACTTTGAGGATTCGAGAATCCTGGCGTATAATATGTCTGAATTAAGTTTGTAGGACTGTAATTATTTAGAGCTAATCCAGCGAAACTTATTGAGGATAGTTTCCAGATCAGTTGGAGCGGAAGATTCGTTTTGAATGCATGGATCTCCGTATATTTTAATAACTTGAAGACTTCTCGTGAAACAAAAAAGTAAAATTGAGAACGTTACCAGCAATAAGCGCTCAGAGAAGAATATATTTGGACATTTGTTTAAGAAAATTCCTTTGCTCTACCTCGACTCTGCTATTTGAGAAATACATAAGAGATTCTTAAGCCCTTTACTTGGGTGTTCATTTAATCACATATGTCTTCTGGCTTTCAGTTCCTCCGACATATTAAATCACACACCAAGTACGGCAGGGCCGCGAACCGACAGGACGCCTGCCGCATGCGTCCTGCCAGCGAAACTGTACCTCTGTCCTCGAAAATACATGTTAATACTTTCCTCCTATTTGAAAGGGACGGTGAAAGTGCTTATTAAATATTTAATGTTATTTTGTGATTGATTTCACATGACCCCAGCAAACAGTTTACAGAGTTGTGCTGTGCCCATAGCATCGATAAACATTTATGAACTTCATGCACACTACGGTACAATGCACATCTACTTGAAGCTGGACAGCATGCCTACTATCTTGGTTATGTATGAGTACCTGGAAGTTAACTATAGGGCTTAAAGATTCTAGTACAGAGGTACTTGGCACTGGGAGCAACCCACGAAAGGCTTATTTAACACAGTTCTCAGCAACATGGAATGGTGGGATGGCTAGAGAATAACAAATTGATAAGAATATGAAAGGAAGCAATCATCACCTAATTTAAGGTATTATTTTGCCATTTTCCTGGAGGCAGTGAGGAGAACCACGAACAAGCTCGTTAAAATAACACTTCTCCGGGCCGAGGCTTGAACCTCGGATTTCCCGAATAGGAAACAAGGACGCTGGCCACTCGACGGGGTTGTTCAGACCTGAGAGGAATTTATCCCACGCCCTGGGATATCGCGTGTTTTAGTGACTACAGACGGAGGTTAGATTGGAGATTGGATTTATTGACCACTTACAGGTCATAACTAAAAGTAACCATCACTATCGCTAATTTCTACGCTGTACTAATGACTACAGCACGCGCTAAGTCTTTTCAGTCTATCGTGTTCTCACCATTCGTTCCCTCGTAACGGCTTTAGCAGTGAGATTTCTGCAGCTTCCTTGCTCACTTCGTTACTGTCCGGCGAATATCCCACAGCTCTCTGTACTACTGTCCCTCTCTTGCTGCAGTTGTCCTTATAACAGCTCGGCACGGACCGAATAGAAAACATACTTGATTATTATACTCCAATCGTTTCCTTGGGAACGTGTTTATTTGCGAAGGTGTTACCCAGTAACGACTGCGTATACTTGCGTATTAAGAATCTGTTGCCCAGCAGCGCATATTGCTCCATTGTTTGTTTCGAGGTCGTTACCCAGTAACGGTTCTACACGCTACAATGTTATTAATATGAAATTATCGGTTTTTACCTTCTAATATATTTGAATAAAGCAGATATTAATACAACTTGAAATTTCGCTGGAATTCACTTTTTGAAGTCGTTAATATGCACGTTATATGTATATATTTTACTGTCCACATGAATGGGAAAAATGTATACGGAAATAGACGGTGTAAATACGAGAGTACTATTAAAGCGAGTTCTAAGTAAGTAGGGTTGGAGAATGTTGGCTTGAAGCACCTGAACAATGCTTCATTAGCGACCTCTTGTGAACGCGGTAGCAGTTTCGGGCCCTTTAAGAGGCAGGAAATTGCCCGAGTACCCGGACTTCTGTTGGCTTCGAAAGCAGGACGCTGCTTTTCGCGGTCATTTTACCTGAAACTGGGTATGGCAAAATCCGTGAGTTGACTCTGCATTTGGTATAATTCGCGTCTTACCACGTCAGCATCAGACTATTGCATATCGCATTCGAATTTATAATTGCTAATATCCTAAATGTAGGCCGCGCCATAGCGCAAGCGGTTAGTCGCTGGCTTCCCACCGCGGCGGCCCGGGTTCGATTCCGGTCAAGTGGGATTTGTGGTGGACAAAGTGGCGCTGGGGCAGGTTTTCTCCGAGTACTTTGGTTTCCCCTGCCAATCTTCATTCCACCAATTGCTCTACAATCACCCTCACCTATCATCTGGAGCTGGTATAATAGGCCAGAAGTGGCCGCAGTACAAGGGACTTGGCCCCACCCCACTAGCAATGAAAAGTATTGGCTGATGTGTCTGTAAAATATGTTTACGGAGTGATACAAATTATGGGATATGTGACAGTTCCTAGCTAAAGATTTTTATGTCGCGAAAACTGAATCCTGTTCACTTTGAAATATACAAGTAATTGTGTATCCCTGCCGTGATGCAATAGACTGTACAGCCGATAATAGAACGCAGCTTAAAACACGCGATATGTGTCTTAGGGATATTCCCTTCTGTATAATCTTAAAGCGACAAGACTAAGAGATTTACGACTCAGCGGGAAATGCAGCAGGGGTTAAAGGGGGAAAGTGCAGAGAAATGCCGTGTTGTCTCGGGAGCCTGATATCACGCGGAGAGAAGAATCTTTCTCTTGAATTCTTCACCCCTCTCCAGTCTTCACTACATTCATCGTCTGTTAGTTTAAGTTGTTCTGGGTTGGAAAAGTAGTTTCTTATATTAAATGCATATATTGAATCTATAGCATAGAAAACTGAAATATCAAATCCCTTAACTTGTTACATTCCAGTCACCAGAATATTGTTGCAATTAAATTGTTTTTATGAAATTTGAAATTGAATTTATTCTGCGTCTTTTTTTTTTTTNTCGCTGGAATTCACTTTTTGAAGTCGTTAATATGCACGTTATATGTATATATTTTACTGTCCACATGAATGGGAAAAATGTATACGGAAATAGACGGTGTAAATACGAGAGTACTATTAAAGCGAGTTCTAAGTAAGTAGGGTTGGAGAATGTTGGCTTGAAGCACCTGAACAATGCTTCATTAGCGACCTCTTGTGAACGCGGTAGCAGTTTCGGGCCCTTTAAGAGGCAGGAAATTGCCCGAGTACCCGGACTTCTGTTGGCTTCGAAAGCAGGACGCTGCTTTTCGCGGTCATTTTACCTGAAACTGGGTATGGCAAAATCCGTGAGTTGACTCTGCATTTGGTATAATTCGCGTCTTACCACGTCAGCATCAGACTATTGCATATCGCATTCGAATTTATAATTGCTAATATCCTAAATGTAGGCCGCGCCATAGCGCAAGCGGTTAGTCGCTGGCTTCCCACCGCGGCGGCCCGGGTTCGATTCCGGTCAAGTGGGATTTGTGGTGGACAAAGTGGCGCTGGGGCAGGTTTTCTCCGAGTACTTTGGTTTCCCCTGCCAATCTTCATTCCACCAATTGCTCTACAATCACCCTCACCTATCACCTGGAGCTGGTATAATAGGCCAGAAGTGGCCGCAGTACAAGGGACTTGGCCCCACCCCACTAGCAATGAAAAGTATTGGCTGATGTGTCTGTAAAATATGTTTACGGAGTGATACAAATTATGGGATATGTGACAGTTCCTAGCTAAAGATTTTTATGTCGCGAAAACTGAATCCTGTTCACTTTGAAATATACAAGTAATTGTGTATCCCTGCCGTGATGCAATAGACTGTACAGCCGATAATAGAACGCAGCTTAAAACACGCGATATGTGTCTTAGGGATATTCCCTTCTGTATAATCTTAAAGCGACAAGACTAAGAGATTTACGACTCAGCGGGAAATGCAGCAGGGGTTAAAGGGGGAAAGTGCAGAGAAATGCCGTGTTGTCTCGGGAGCCTGATATCACGCGGAGAGAAGAATCTTTCTCTTGAATTCTTCACCCCTCTCCAGTCTTCACTACATTCATCGTCTGTTAGTTTAAGTTGTTCTGGGTTGGAAAAGTAGTTTCTTATATTAAATGCATATATTGAATCTATAGCATAGAAAACTGAAATATCAAATCCCTTAACTTGTTACATTCCAGTCACCAGAATATTGTTGCAATTAAATTGTTTTTATGAAATTTGAAATTGTGTTTATTCTGCGTCTTTTTTTTTTTGGTGACAGATGAAACAGCAACGTTTATTTTCACGTAAATACTGTCTTTTACTGCTCACACTGTTCTTAATCGTAATACAAATTAGGTGCCTGTAGGTGCATAAGAGAGGATTTTCCGAAAATGTTTAAAAATGAAATTTCGTCTTAGCCTGAAAACTTGATATGATTAGAAAGGTATTTAATTCTTAATTACGCTGCATATTTAATGATATTTCTTTCATGAACCACAAAATGAATTATATTTGTATAATTAGAAAAGATTACTTATTACAATTAAAGCAGTAATGCGTAATTGGAACTGAAAGTGATTCGCTGGCTGTAAAAAGACAACGTTTCATCCCTCTGAATTGACTTAAATGATTAAAGCTTTGAAAGATTCCAGTAAGACAAATATCTTTTAGATTTATTGACACAATCATGAGTTGTGAATAAATAAATTGTATTCTAAAAATTATATATCTCAGTGGAATACTGCTTCAATTAGGCTTTCAGAACGCAGATAAAACTTGCACAATTATTACTGCAAAATTAAGACACACGAAGGAGGTTTATGAGTTAGTCTTCGAAATACCTGTGCCGTTGGTTTCTAGTGACGTATTTGGATTACCTGCAGAAGCACAAAACTTTCTGACTCGTTGATCTTTCGAAGATGGAGGAAAATAAAAAGAAATGAAAAGAAAAAAGAACCTCGAGATGAATTGCACACAAGAAAGAAATTAAATAGCCCGCCCGCGAGATAGACGGAGCAATTTGTAATCAGAAAGCGTCAGAGAATACAAGTTTTAAAAGGGAGCAAGGGAGGAACAAAAAGGGACAGGGAAGAAAAACACGGAAATTTAGCCAAAGAATTATGACGACAGGGATGAGTGCGTTAAAATTTCAGACGAAGTGGACATGAACTGTGAAGCAGAATGAGACAGAAGTAAGATTTGAAGTTTTCACGGCGTTGAGTACAGTTATTAGTGCGAGTATTGTCTGTGTTATGACACCGTGTAATTTGCTGTACAGAAACTGGGGTTTCATGGGAACGCACTGTCTCCTGGTTAAGGCGCGATATGACGCGTTCATCCGAAACTTTGATTCCTATCCCCTGATCTACATGACGTCATACCCCAGAAGGCTGTAATGTGAAATTAATTTACTCTGTGGTATAGACAACTTGTCTACCAGTAGAATTAATTTAAGATGGGAATCAGTGTGTGTAGTATATCTATAATATTATTTTATTTTTATTTTCAAATTGAGCCTGAAATTTTTAATTCATAATTTTTTATTTATCATGTCTTAAATCGGGACGCTAAATGACCATTGAAAATAAATGGCATAAAATGAAGCAGTTATTAATTAATATAATTCTTGTAATTGTTCCGAAGGTAAAAAATAGTAACAGTAACGTACATTTATTTCTTATTATATTCCCAAGAAAAAACCAGTTTTTATACTCCTATACACAAATTTAGCTGATATAAAATTTTAACCTTCTTCTTCTTCATAAGGCTCCAGAGCTTCATTTCTTGAATGCTTTGACCTGCTCAGCAATTTCCTTCCAACTCCTTCTGTCCTGTCCGCGAGTTATCCAGTTGTAAATTCCTAAGCCCTTTAGATCTTCCCTTACGTCATCTTTCCATCTAATCTTAGGTCGGCCTCTCTTTCTTATGGCGTGTGGCTGCCAGTCATATTTTCTTTTAATATTCGTCCAGCCTCCATCCGTGAGATGTGTCCAAGCCAACTTATTCTTTGGGCTCTGATGAAGTTAACTGTGTTCCTTCCTTTTATTAGATTATCTAGTTTATCATTTGTTTTAATTCTCCAGGAGCCATCATGGTTTCTTGATGGCCCGAAGAAAAATTGTAACCTTGTTATATATTTCTACGTGATAGAGTGATTATATCCGGTATTTGGATGGGTGATTGGATTTATTGAAAACTTGCAGATCGTAACTACATGAATGTATATCGCTGTCGCTGATTCACACTCTACAGTTCACTGCGGCACGTGCTAAGCCTTCTCAGTCTGCTGTGTCTTCAACACGTGTTGCCTGATGACGGATTCCAGCAATGTCCTCTGCTTCCGTGCTCGCGTTTTTACCGGCTGGCTACTGCCCCACAACTAAGTCATTGCTCCAGTTGTCCTGCTTATAACATGTCGGCATGGACCGAGCATAAAACACCGTTTCTCTGTTGCTGTTCAATCATTGCTTAGCGGACCCCGCAGGAAACACCATTCCTCTGTTGTTTGCCGGCCGCTGCCTAGCAACGGCCCTCTGTATAGTCTCCTATTTCGCTGTCGCTGTCGCCGCCTTGCAACTGGTCTGCATGCCAAAATATTAAGATATATTTGTAATATCATACAAGGAATTGGATGTTATAGCTACATGTATGTGTCCGAAATATATAAATAGTAATTCTAATAGTAACAAGGAGCAAGTTAATGTGGCGGTAGGGTTCTAGACTTGTATTCTGGAGGTGGGCTGGGACCCCGACTGTTCTAGCTGGTGTTTGTTCAGCTTCTGAAGGGAAATATTGAAGTAGTATCTTGAATAATTTACGGTTGTTTCCATCCAAGTCCTTCCAAATTCAATATTCAGCAAATATCCCACCATTTGACGCTGCAGATTCTGAAGTATTGATAGCGGGAAATTGAACACTAATAATAATTCAATTCCGTACACTTAAATTAGTTATTTATTTACATGGTCACTCAGCGGCTCAAATGCCAATTCTAATAGTAGCAATAATAATAATAATAATAATAATAATAATAATAATAATAATTCGTTTGTAGGCTAATATGTTTTTTTAAAGAATCATTCAAGCTAACATGGGCAAAAAACAAAAAAAAAAATGTTTATTTTATGAGGAACTTCATAATATGTACCTTTTCTTGGCAGAGTATTATAAAGGCGACCAAATCAAGGAGGATATTCTGCCGGACATGTAGCACGCATGTGACGAATGAGGAATTCATTCTCATTTCAGTCTGAAAATCTGAATTAAAGAGTGTGTTCCAGCGACACGGACCTAATTGGGAGGATATTATTGTGACGTACAGACCTGTTACTAAACACTGACTCGGTAAACAGCGGCCGTTGCTAGGTAACGCCCGCAACATACAAGCACGCGACAGTAAAAGTACAGTGTTTTCTATGTGGTCCGCGCCGCCACCTTTGCATTGCAACGCCGCTGTAAACACCTCTACAACAATAGAGGGGCTGTGTTTTCTGCGTGGCCCATGCCGAGGAGTTATCTTGAAGAAAATTGGCGCTCAAGTTCAGTTTCGAGGTATTCGCCCGGAAGTAATGACTTGAACACAGAAGTTGAAGAATCTTTGTTGTTAAGATTCGTTACGAGGAAACGTCTAGTGAAATCAGACTGTGAAGACTTAGGGTGCAGTGCTTTGTAGTGTGAAAATTAGCAATAGTGTTATAGTTATTTGTAACTGCGACGTGTGTAAGTGGTCAGTAAATCAATTCACCAATCCATACCGCGCCCTCATCCACTAATACACGCGACAATATTGACATGGATTTTAGATAAATAACGTGCTCAATTTGATTAGAAGTGTGTCCAGTAGGGGCCTTGTGTATATGGTAATAATTATTGAGGTTACGTGGAAGGCAGTTCATTTCTCGTCAAGTTGAATGATTATCAGCTTTGCTGGCTGGACTCTCTTCCACGGATATTTTTTAAAATATCATAGTACGACAAATGTAATGGGTTTTCTCACCACCGCACACCTTAGAACGTCCATTAAGCACAACATTGCTGTTTGCACCTGTCCACATTTTTCGAAATAGCAAATGCCTTACTCTTGAGAAAAATTATTTCTGTCTCACCGATCATTATATAACAGAAGTGTTAAATAAGCCATTAGAAGTTGTTAATAATGAAGCTATTCCGTCAAAGAAGAAAATTTAATTAATGCCGAATGTAAATTGTGCTTGGAGCTTCAAATTCTGAAGTCAGACTTCAAGAGATCGATAAGAAGGAAAGTTAATTGGAATCAGATTATGAGAGGATTTCAGACGCATGTACGAGATATCTTTCTTAAAAGACCATCGCCTCAAAAGGTGGATTAATTTTGTGTTTTACATGATTGAAAGAAACTTTCCCCTAATTTTGAAATGTCACTTAGAACTGCTTATTTCAGTATTCCATCACTTCCTTACATGCTTATGGAGCTGAGCCCTTCTTGAGGAGAAGCCAAATCTGCAGCTACTCAAGAATTTCCCAGCATTTTATGGAACCCGAAGGTTCATTACCGTGTTCACAAGAGCCCTCCACTGGTCCCTATCCTGAGCCATATCAATCCAAGCCATACCATCCCATCCTATCTCTGTAAGAATCATTTTAATATTTTCCACCCACTTACGCCTTGGTCTTCCCAGTGGTCTCTTTCCTTCTGGCTTTCCCACCAATATCCTCTATGCAGTCCTCTTCTCCACATTCATGCTAGATGGCCCGCCCATCTCCTCCTCCTTGACTTGATCATTCTAATTATACTTGGAGAAGAGTACAAGTTATGAAGCTCCTCATTATTCAGTTTTCTCCAACCTCCTGTCACTTCTCTCTTCGGTCCAAATATTCCCCTCAACACACTGTTCTCAAGCACCCTCAGTGTATGTTCCTCCCTTAATGTCAGAGACCAAGTTTCACACCCATACAGAACCACAGGCAAAGTTATAGTTTTGTATACTCTAATTTTTAGGTTTGTGGAAAGCAGATGAAAAGACAGGAGGTTCTAGACTGAATGGTAATGCTTGCATTACCCGAGTTCAGTCTCGTCTTAATTTCCTCCTGAATTATCAGTTTCCATATTACAACAAAAGCTACTCCCAGAGCAGTCTGTACGATTTTGTATAAGCGGCTGAGGCTTCCATTTCTTTTCTTTCGTATTGTGACATGTAGACACATTTCTATGCAACGTCCGAAATATGCGCACGAAAGAAGCGTTTTCTATGTGGTCCCCACAATGCCCATTGCTAGACAACGGGTCGCTACACACGTTTCCGTAGAAGCGTACCTTGCAACAAGAGGACGTCCGTTTCTAGGCAACAGAGCGGTAAACATCCCTACGAATTGTTGAGAGACGATATTTTCCGTAGGATCCGCCCCGATGGTATATAATGCAGAATTCCAAGGGACTCGACACTAAGATTTACTGCTTACTGACCGTCAGTCGCAGTGTGACTTTGACTCTGACTCTGACTCTGACTTTGACTTTGAGCTGGCAGTTGTAGGAACAGTCAGTCGCAGAACGAGAAGGAGAATGGAGCGAGCCCTCGGCAATCAAGGAAAAAGGGTTCGGCTGAAGATTTATGGTGAGCTGTTGCATACTGATTATGATTAAGAGTGGTTGTATAAGAAGTGCTAATTAATTCAGTCATCCAATGCAGAACCCGTTACTATTCGTCACGGAACCCCGGAAGCGTGACAGTACATACGTGTATGTTAGGTATCAAGTTTGTTGTAGTTACGGAGAGGATCAAGAAATGTCAACAGTGAATTATATTCAAAGGTCCTTATGTTTCAGTAGGTATTGAAGTCTCCACCTCTCTCGAAAAGAGTACCACGTATTCTCTCAAGCTCTTTTTCCAGAACATTTCAAGCCTGCATATTCAACGAAATTGTGATTTCTCTGTGTCCGTCGAGGGCTATAATATGTGAGAGTGGATCAATGGAAAAGCCATCTTTTGAAAACTTAGCAAGAAGTAGAAATTTCTACATTTTACCAGTTGAATACGAACGGTAATACTAATTCGTGTGTGTCACAAGGTCTTACGTTTCCCAGCGAGTGTCTTCTACAAATGCGAACAGAGTTTGGGCTCTAGTCTCTAGTCGTCGCTCACGGTTATCGTCACTCGGGTCATGAAATGTGAACTGGTTTTCTAAACAATCCGCAGTAACGTTGGCTTTTTCTTCCGGGCGATATGTTACTCCTAAAAGTCCATGAACTGCCGTTGGTGCCATTGGTCTCTCCCTTTTCAAAGGGGATTTCTCAGTCAGCCACAGGGCTTGAGGCGTGACCTAACAGTTCCCCGCCTTTGTTTTCCAATGTTCGAGTACCTTTCTGCGGGTCATTCGTCGAATGGTTTTGGCGCCTCATTTAACTGCAGTTTTATATGCTGGATCCCGGGTCACTTGCCACAGTTTCCTTAACCTCCGCTTATGTTTCAGCAGTCGCCGAAGCTATAGAGGCAGTAAAGTCGCGGGCTACTTTATCGGCTTCTTCCACCGAGTTAATTTGGTTTCTGGGTAAAATTAATTCGGAGGCCAAGCTTTGAAACTGCTCCCAATCTGCGAATTTGTCAACCGGGTCCGAAAAATTCCTGGATCTAACATGATCTAGTAAGTAGAAAATTATTGTTAGGTGAGCAAAGTGCAGAAAGTCAGAGACAATGACTTACTGACATTCTTGTGCACAGCAGTATATAAATATATCTGAAGCTCTCTCGTTCCTTCACATTCGCCAAGTAAATTTTTGCACAATTTCCCATATCTCTGCTTCTCCTTATTTAATCTTGTTCCTCCTCCCCCTCCTCGTCCTCCCTATTTTGAACATTGTAATAATACTTTAGGGGATCAAACATGAAGCTCAACATTATGCAATTTTCTGCATCGTCCTGTTATTTTCTTCCCCGTACTCCAAATATCTGAAGTCTCTTGTATAAACATATTGAAATGAAATGTCCAGTGAATGGTATTGTAAAGAAACCCATCTCTTGCTTCAAAATGTTTGTTCAATACAAATTTATCAAAAGGGCGTCTTTTTTTTTTTTTTCGGTTAGTGGGGGCTGGAGTCCAACTGGATCCACTCGGCACGGCGGCCACTGATTGGCCTATTGTAGCCTGCTCCGGGTGATTATGATGATGGAGAATTTGGTGGAATGAACATTGGCAGGGGAAACCGAAGTACTCAAAGAAACCCCCCCCCCCAATGCCACTCTGTCCACAATAAATCCCCGTTGACCAGACCCGGGATCGAACCCGGGCCGCCGCGGTGGGAAGCTAGCGACTAACCGCTTGAGCTATGGCAAGGCCAAAAGGGCGTCTTTGTCTCTGTTAAATAGAAATACTGTTCGCAAGACCAAGCTTACAAATTGACCATAATCACCGTAGTCTCCAGGCGGTTTTAATTTGAAGCATGGAAATTCTTTACAGAACCTCGATTCAGGGGTCGAAGAATGAAGAAGTGTCTTATTTCCAACACACGGAGGTGAAAATCAATGAAGGCGACCTACGATGAGAAGACAGGGAGAATTACGTGAAAAGATGAAAGTTATTCGACGTTAGACGCTTGCCTCGAATTTAAATTCTACAAAGCTTCTTTTAAAAGAAAAGTGGCAGGAGCGCAGGCAATGTTTCTCCAACTTTTATTCTTAGGATTAAGTGACTGTGTTTTCACGTGGCTGTAAAGGCTTTCAGAGAGTGAAAAACACATTCAGAAGGGACGGGGACTCTGGAGTTATCCACCATGTTCAGGCGGGGTTAGAAGGAGGGATATTTCCCTCTCTGCAGTCAAAATGCAAACAGAATGTGAATTGTTTACACAAGTCGAACAGAGTTATACGCAATCGAACTTTTTTGTTCTATTGCTGGTATCGTAGTCATAGAAATCACATCACAGAATATTAATATATACTGCAAATGGGCAGCTCAAGAGACAACGTACAGTCTAGTTTCAATTTGTCACATATATCCATAAGTACCCAAACTGTTTAATGAAATGTAAAATTAAATTAAAACAGTAGGCCGCGCCATAGATCAGGGAGTTAGTCGCTGGCTTCCCACTGCTGCGGCCCGGGTTCAAGACCGGTTCTGTTCATGTGGGATTTGCGGCACTGGGGCACGTTTTCTCCGAGTACTTCGGTTTCCCCTGCCAATATTCATTCCACCAATTGCTCCACAATCACACTCACCTATCATCTGGGGCTGGTACAATAGGCCAGATGGACCGCAGTACAAGGGACTTAGTCCCACCCCACTACTACTACTACTACTACTACTACTACTACTACTACTACTACTACTACTACTACTACTACTACTACTACTACTACTACTACTACTACTACNTTTCATAACTTGTACTCTTCTCCAAGTATAATTAGAATGATGAAGTCAAGGAGGATGAGGTGGGCAAGGCATGTAGCACGAATGGGGGAGACGAGGAATGCGTATAGGATATTGGTGGGAAAGCTAGAAGGAAAGAGACCACTGGGAAGACCAATGTGTAAGTAGGTGGACAATATTAAAATTGACCTTAGAGCGATAGGACGGGATGGTATGGATGGGATTGATGTGGCTCAGAATAGGGACCAGTGGATGGTTCTTGTGAACACGGTAATGAACCTTTGGGTTCCATGAAATGCCTGGAAATTCTTGAGTAGCTCAGAATAGGCGGATCCTCAAGAAGATCTCAGCCCATTAGTAGTAGTAGTAGTAGTAGTAGTAGTAGTAGTAGTTGTTGTAGTAGTTGTAGTAGTTGTAGTAGTAGTAGTTGTAGTAGTTGTAGTAGTAGTTGTAGTAGTAGTAGTTGTTGTTGTAGTTGTAGTAGTAGTTGTAGTAGTAGTAGTAGTAGTAGTAGTAGTAGTAGT
>NW_019738964.1:181320-193827 GCF_002891405.2 Cryptotermes secundus
AGAAAAGATTTAACAAAAGAACACGGGAGGGCGGATAATGTGGTTCAAATTTCGATAGAAAACCACCTATGACTCACCATTTTCCTCTCATGAATATCACATGCAGAATAATCATTTCTCGTGAGAATATAGATCATTTTGATGCTAGCGTTTCAAGGCTTCTTCACTTCGAACAGCTTGGGAAGTGCTGGAATGTTTTTCGCAGAATCAGGACATCTCAGCCAACGACTTAAATTCTTTCCAGTCTTAAAGACATCGCTCAAAAGAAAGCGCATCTAGCTGATAGGAGAATGCGGGAGGTCATATGTGGTGGTGGTGTTATCTAAACTCCGTGGGTTTTAGTCCTCAAGCGAACTATACTGACCGAGCGACCGCTGCTTGTTGGCGAAGTTAGTGCCAACTTTTGCGGAGAGAGGGTGTCGCGTGGTCAGCGCAACGGATCCGCACGGCCGTTAATCTTGGTTTTCTAGACTGGTGTTATCATCATTAAAATTCCTTCTTTTTCCTCAGAAGATTTGTGTACTTCATTCTGCGTGACGAGACTAAGACGTGTTTGTAGTCACGAACAAAATAAATATCTTCTCAGTTGAAGTAATGTCGTAAACATGGACTGCAGGTGACACCTGAATCATTTCCTCCAGTTGCGTTGCACGTAAACTCCAAAAGGTACGTCAACATGCGAGGGTGTGAAGTTTGTTACATGTAGAATATCACCTATCTTAATTACTGTTATTCCGTTCTGAATCCTACGTGCCTTGCGCGCAGTATACGAGCTCGGCTGTCTACGCGGCGCCCAGGGACGCAGCTAGCTGCCTGCCACTTTTTGTACTTGCTTCCAGACGTACGATAGACTAATACGTTTCCTTTCAGAGACAGGCCCACTCCCCAGCAAGAAACGAAACAGAACAGACAGAGGATCAGCAGACACTAACGATAAGTTTCATCGAGCTAAAGACACCCAACTTCCTGCAACTTTCTCAGCTCTTTCGACTTCCGATACAAGCTTACTGAGTGTTGCATTCTGTAGTTAAGCGATATTGAGAATTAGGCCCGTTCCATCGTAAACGATTTTGAATTCGACAGGGTAACAAACTGAATACAGCCAATAGCAACTTACATATAATAAATTTATCCCGCTTGAAGTAGTTCTGCCTTCTTGCTTCATACCCTGCAATTCGTGGGTTCGATTATCTCTCAGACTATTTCTTGGCGATTGAGAAATGTTCTTCAGATTTTCAGGCTGTGTAGTGTCCAGTGATTGAAGTTGTGAATTTTGAAGGATATGAAAGAAAGCGATTTGCGATATTTGTAGGTACTGTCCCAGAATTTTCCTAAAAAGACTGGCGAAAGCTATGATATTCGCGGTCGGGACTGTTGATTTCTAAACTCATGCTCGGAATCATGACCTCACGAATAGATCCACACTGCGACGGTCTGTTCGGAAACCTAAAATCCTCGCTTAGGTTAATCTTAGTTTTTCTTAGCCCATCAAAGCCAATGGTGAAGCAGCATTTTGAAACAGGCTGCGACCACTTCCTTCCAGGACATCCTAATTCATCATTCCAGTTGTCGCTTCGTAACAGTCTATTTGAAAATTGTTAGCAAATCGTGAATAACCAGTTATTCGTGCTGTAACAACTAAACCTCGTTTAAAAGCTGTGCATGAAGTTAAAATGCAGGTACTTATTTCCAGCTAATGTTCCCTCAACTAAATTATCTTTCTTTGTACTTCTGAACCAACAAAGTATGAAAGAATTAATGGCGATTGATGGCTAGAGAAGGGTTTTACTTTGCGAAGTGAAATAAAGTCAGTTAGTTTAGAACATTATGCATTTGCTGTAAACTTTCTACAGTTTTCCGCTCATCTATGGCTGCAAGGGCACACTCAGGTGAGGTGAAGTGCTGAAAAATATTATATTTAAGCATCCTGTTGCACTCCATACGATAAATGATACAAACTCCGTCTTCAGTGCAAACCATATATTACAGGTCTTTCGTTTTGCTCTCATTTACACACTACATGTTTCGGCCACAAACGGCCATCATAAGGTGTATTACTCACGTATCTGTCACACTGTCACTGTTTAACATTTAAAATTTAAAAACCCAGGTCTTTCTGATTGTTCCTTTCGTCGTTATTACCAAAATCTACTTCGTTGATATCTTTGTTATGTACACACGTCAATTTTGATTTCTCTGGCTTAGCACAATACATCAGAGAGCACACGTAGTAAAGACAAGCAGCGGCACGCACACAGAGAGACTACACAGAATAACACCGGTACAGTACTAGAAACAAGAAGTAGCCGCTGCAGCACTATAGACATAGGGCGAGTAACCCTGACAATTTTAAATTTAAAATTTAGAGGAAAATTGAAAAGATTTTAAAATTAGAACTGAAGATTTTATAAGTGCTAATTCAGAGAAATCAAAATTGACGTGTAAGTAACAAAGATATCAACGAAGTAGATTTTGGTAATAACGACGAAAGGAACAATCAGAAAGGCCTGGGTTTTTAAATTTTAAACGTTAAACTAAGTGCAGTGTGACAGATACGTGAGTAATACACCTGATGATGGCCGTTTGTGGCCGAAACATGTAGTGTGTAAATGAGAGCAAAACGAAAGACCTGTAATATATGGTTTGCACTGAAGACGGAGTTTGTATCATGTATCGAAGTGCGGAAGTTTACGTCATACACTTTCTGTGAAGAACATTAGAGAACGAAGAACTTCACGAAATGCAACCTGAATTACTTTCTAATCGGCCTTTACAACCTGTTCAGACATCATTCATCAGGGCTGGCCACTACCTTGCTTCATCTTTCATCAGCTCTTGATTTGTGTGACAGGACGTCGCTGTTTAAACCGCCTGCATTCGAATTCCTGGTAAACATGTTTTGGCAAGTGCTTAAAGAGGTCTGCGGTCGACATATCCATTACTAGTGTTTCAAAAATAAATACACATTTTACGAGATCAAAAAAAGGTAAGTTCTTTTATTGGTGTACTGTAATACAAAGAGCTGAGCAGAGAACGTGTTCTGCATTGCAAATCGGTCATTGGAATCTTCGAGAAACTTGCTCTGTAATCCGTAATACAGAAGCTACGATTCTGGAAAGAGAGATGGAATACATCTACCCGTGAGACATGAAGAAAGGCGGAAAAGGGGGAAAACTGAGATGGATGAGAGTTAAGGAAGGAAAGTGGCAAGTTCAAAAGGTAATAGTGAAGAAATAATGCACTTATACCAAGTTCGTAAGTTACATTTACGTAGGCTGTGTATAGACTTGGTCTTGTCCTTTCTGTTCGCATACGTCCCCCTCCCTTCCTCCTTGGCTGGCCGCTGATCCTCAACCTCACAGCTGGGTGATATCTCGCTTTGGAAATTCTGTTTGGCTGACTGTAAACTTCTTTTTGGAGATGTTGCTGCCTCCCGGCCCAAACAGCCGGTCTGCACAGCACCTGCCGAGATGAATTTTTGTTTTCCCCACAAGCTGGTTGCTCTCATCTTTTGGATGGCAGGCGACGCCTCGGCAATGCGATGTTTGTTATTTTCATTTGATTAGTGGCTATTTTATTGCGTTTGTTATTTGCATAGTCAGTGTTTGTATATTGATCATGGTGGTTATTCTGTTAGAAGATGAGTCATATTTGTATTATACAGTTTAACTAATGCATTATTTTAACTTACTGATAACAAAAGGCTTCCAACTTGCATGTCCTGTCTAAGTCACCTTCTCCCCTTTGATCCAGTAGATGTGGTTGTTTACAGGCACTCCCACAGAGAACGAAGGCAGGGGGTGGTGTGACAGAAAGATAAGATATACAATTCTTATATTGAATTCAGATATTGAGAATTAAGTCCTATTGCCTTATTCGACCCAGAACACATTTGGAAACGCCGATTTCTTTAAACGCTTGGGCCTGAGACTGGACACCCACAAAGTGTTTGAATTCAAAGAAAGAATGCTAACACAGAAGAATGCTTTGACTGGTATTCGAACCCTCAAGCTCAGTTTTCGAGAGGATCAAGACAGTACTCGACAGTGCATATTGTGCGGTATTAGCGGTGTCACTGAATAAATTCATTTCCAATTAATCCAGCGAAGTAAATTTTCAGAATCATTTAGGAAACAGGGATCATTAAACAAGATTAATATTCATGAAAGATCACTGTGTAATTCAGTGAGCTAATATTAGTCTCTAGCTGCAGCAGTAATAAGTCTGCCATCAGTCACAGAACCGGCTGTTAGAAACGGGGCGTTAACCGGCGTTTTAATATGGCTCTCCAAGGCTCAGTTCATTTCTGCCAAGAGCCCTCAAGTGCCGCTTGCCTATCTTCACCAAGTCTAGATTCTAGTGAACCAAATGCTGTATAGTCTCGCTCTGGTCTGCAGTGGATACCAGATGATTAATTCCAACAGAATCAGGTGCGGCTTCTCGTGTGAGAGAGGGCAGTTTCTTTTCTTAAATCCTTGAACATAGATTAAATAGAAGAGAGGCTGGATAGGTATTTCGCATCTGAGACTCAAAAGAAAGAGGCCGTCTAATGCAAACTACTTACAGCAGTACGTATTTCAGATTCGCATAAAATGCGACCGGCCTGTAATTGAACTTCCTGCGAATTAATATTAAACGACATTAATTTTATTTGGGGGACAAAGTTGCTCGTGTCTGTGACATTCTTTAAGTCATACGTGTCCCCTGGGTAGGGCAGAATGAGCAACAAACGTGGCAAAGTTTCCCAAAATTCTTTCTGTTGGGAAGCAAGAAGCGAAATGGGTTAAATGATCCCACATGCAGCCATTGGAAACCAACCAATAATTTTATTTTGATTGTACTTAAGACGGAAGTCGATTATTTGGAATCTTAGCAATTATTCATATATAAATTAAATTGTTATATGAATGCTGTTTGGTCTAACGATTCAGCCACGTGAGAAATATAGCGCTAAAGTGGATGAATATCGAAAGGCGATTTATTGATTTTTTGAGAAGACTGAATTAGAAACGTTTATGCCACAGCGCGACAGCCGAGTGACAAGCATGAGGAGCTGTCGCTTTTCAACAGATAACCGACACGCCTTCCTTTATCTATCCGCCAGGTACCCGCTATTCTGATCTGGAAGGAGTCAGCTGTCCGCTGAAGGGTATTGTACCTCGCTTGGTCAAATAATTATGTTAAAAGCATTACCTGCAATGGACAGAAGCACAAATGAATTACATTTCTTCTTTCATTCCACTTGAGTCAGAAAGTAACTTTTATGAATTTGTAGGTCTAGATAGAACAGTTTTTACACCATAAAGAATGTCTGATTGTTATAAGAAAGTGACTTTTAATATAATATAATATAATGTGATATAATTAAGTTGACAAAGTTCTATGTGATATGTAACATGGTTTGAAACTGATCGTAATGGCCTCGCAGTCTAAGACGGGTAAAGTTTTCGATGTTTCTAACAATGAGATCGTGTGTTCGAATTACGCTTTGGGAGTGACTGTTCCCCTTGCTCCTGCATTGCTTTAAGTAAGAACCTTCCTATAGCGGCCTCCATAGTCTAGAGGTAACGTTCCCACCTCATGACTCAAGGTACGCGGGTTCAAACCCGGCGGAGGTCATGTCTCAAGGAGACCTCTGAGCCAAATTTAGGACATTTCCCGCCCAATAGTAGTCTCTAACGCCTCTGGTAGATGGGGGAAGCATCGAGATACCGCTGAGCCAGTAGAGGCCGAACTCGCTGGCTGAGTCGGGACTGATGGCACGCACCAGTACCGGTAGTGTATAGAGACTGGTAGAATATCAAAGGGGGACGCACAATGGACCAATACCTGCTCTAAGTGCATGGGGAAACCCACCCCCTCCAATAATAACAACAACAACAACAACAACAACAACAACAAGAGCCTTCCTATCATCCGGTCATCCAAAAAGTCCCACAAAATACTTAAAGATTCATACTTTCAGTAATTATTTCTGAATTCTGAATTGAAAGTCGTCGAAGGTTTAGTTCACGAAGATTAAGAAACATTTAACATAATGTGCCTACATTCGAAGTTAATATAAAATAACGTTTTTCGGAATCTGTCTCTTAGACGCCATTTAATATGCATTTTGGACACGTAATGAAAAACAATATGTATTCTTTCCACATTAAACTTCAGATTGGAGAAATGCTTGATCTTAGTATAAGATAATACTGCTTCGTGGATTGAATAGGCTCATGCGGTCCGATTCGGACCTTTCGTTGCTGTCGACGAAATAAGAAGACATTTGTTTGATTGGTCTTGTCTACATGTATGAAGTTGCGCACCGAAGTCTGGCCTCTCCAAGAATTCGGCTTTAGCAATATCAGAAACATCTTACGAAATAATCAAATTGCAAATGCCTCGTTGAATTAAAACTAAATGCATTTAGACGACTGTCTTAATATTTTTAAGATGTGAACATACCCATAGCTTTTATTTTGTATTTTATGTTTTGTTTTCGTAAAGACTTAGAGTGGACCCTGTAACTGGGTCTGTGCGGCTCTTGTTCTGATTATTTCCAGTAACATTCGCGTACATCATGTGTTATAAACTCTTTGAGTACCTTCAGTTGGATGACGATGTCATTATTGTGGCTCTTTCATTATGACCTTTATGTTGATATAAGATCATACTGTGCACTAATTAGCATATGAGTATCACGAAACCATAAATTACGCAGTAATGCATTTCCCACATGTATGGTTGTCTCAGGCACTACGCCTGCGTAGTAGACAATAAAATATTCTGAACTGAATGGTAGCAGGCGGATAGGGCCGCAGATCAGAGTTTTGTGGTTCTGAAGATTGGCAAGTTATATGTTCACAGAGATACGATCCACGCAACGGTTGCAGTTCAGATGATCAAGTTAGAAGGACGTACACTAGAAACGGAAATATATAAGCATAGATCCGAACTTCGCCGATAGTACAATTGTCGGAGTTAAATAAAGTGATGTTGATGAGGTGTTTGCATGGTCTGGTCCATTAGTGGGGCGACATGGGGAGTAGTTGGAAAAGAGGTTGAAACACGAGAAGAAACAGCGCTCCTTTTTGAGCTGAATTACGAATCGAGACGATCAAAGGGGAAGAAGCAGCCAGTATCACACTCTATAAGAAGATCGCATTCGCTTAGCCCCGTTAGACACCGAAGAAACAAAGAAATTAACTAACTAAATGACGAACTAACTGCTTGGCTGAAAAAAAAACCCATTAAACTTTCTAATAAACCGATCTGTTAACCAACTAATTAACTAAATATCCTACTGACTGACTGAAGACGTAGTAGCTATCCGAGCTGATGGCCCTACAGTTCTTTGTTGGGCCTTGGCGGCTTTTTCAGTTCCTTTATCTTTTACACAGACAGTAGGACTCCTTGGACAGGGGATCAGCCCGTCGCAAGGCCCCCTACCTGCACACAGGACAGCACAAACAAATAATAAACACAACAAACATCCATGCCTGAAGTGGGATTCGAACCCACGATCCCAGTGTATCAGCGGGCGAAGACAGTTCATGCATGCCCCACACCGCGCGGCCACTGGGATCGGCTTAGCATGATTAACTATCAAGTAAACGTTTAACAATCAAAAATCAAGTAAACGATTGACCGTGATAGCAACCGACTGAGTAACTGTTTAATTGGCTGACATATTGTCACGTGTTAGAGTGACTGTAGGCGGGGTTTTGGATTGGATGTTGCATTTGTTGACCATTTTATCACACACCTTGTAATTACACTTAATGATAGCCCCATCGCTAATTTCCACACCTTACAGATCACTACAGGGCACGGACTAGTGTTCTCAGTCTGTTACAGTCTCCACTGGACGCGTCCTGGTAACGGTTCCGACAATGGCTATTCCTCTGTTTCCATGGCGACTGCCTTCCAACTGACTCTTGACCATTTCACAGCAACCTCCCAGTCTTCTCTTCACCGCAGCTCGGCTGGTGTCCTCTTGAATCCCCTCGGCACGGACCACGTAGGAGACACTGTTTTCAGCAGTACCTCTGTTGTTTCATTTGTAACTTTAGCCGCGGAAACGTGTTTACCGAGCCGTTCCCTAGCAGCGGCAGTCTATTCTTATTAAAATCTGTCTCCAGACATCTAATATTGTTTCGTTGCTTGTTTCGCGGTCGCCGCCTATACGCCACAGTATTCACCAGTTGCATAGTGCACGCTCGTAATTGATAGATGGCAGTTGCTCAGATGATTAAGAAATACACAAGTACACATGCGCACTAAGGGAACCATATATGAACGCAGAAAGACAGCGGTTTCATCACCCACAACTTAACACCTGATGATGACTCGGTCGAGACATGTAGTGAAAACTTAAAAGCTTTTAAGTTTTAATAAATTGTTGCCCATGAGACTGTAAAATTAAAAACACTAAGAAGTGCGGCACGCGATAGCGTAGTTGGTTGAGCCACTTATGCTAGAAGACAGAAGGTCGCGGGTTCGAGTCCCGATGAGGTGGATTTATTTTTTAATTTACCTAATCCTTCCAGCCGCACTGTGGCCCTGTGGTCGACTCAGCCTCGAACAGAAATCTTCCTGGGGGTAGAAGGAGGCCGGCGCGTAAGGCTGACAACCTTGTCCCCATCTGTGAGCCGATTGTCTAGAGAAAATGTGGGAGCTTAGAGGTGTCACAACCCTATGGTCCTCCACGGCCTATTACAGAGATAGCTTTACCTTTAAGTGAAAAGTGCAACGGATGCTGCACTATACGTGGCTGAATACACACACATATATACGCTACATAACACATTTACATAAAGATCAGTTGAATTCACTGTACTCGTTTTCCTCTTTATTTTGCGACAAAAATTTTGAACCTGACTTTACGCTGGCAAAGGTATGCTCCCCTTGAGTGAATGAGTCTATTATCCGAGTCTTTGTGAAGGAGAATTTCGTGTTGCCCTGTGCCGTCATTTGTTTTCATTTCCGTGCGCGGATCAGCACATATCTTCTTGCTTGAAACGGGTCGTTCGTTCCCAATTTCAGGTGTTCTTCATTTCTTACCGCAAGGCCCAAGAAGCTCCCGGAATTTTCGTTTACAACTTTGCTACTGTAATATGAGGTTTACCTTTAGACTATGCTATTTTCGCAGGAGACAAAAGTGCCTTGGTCTGCGTGCGTTCGTTGCTGTACCTAAAATTAGGATATATGAAAGAAGAATATTAGCTTTATGAACGTCTGTTTCATAGAGGCTGAAGGCATCGAGGAAAGAAATAAAGACTTCGAAATTGACGTGCCTGATGTTTCGTAGAGGCAGCAGGCAGAAGATGGCTGTAGTGCCGGCATACAGATGTCCTTGTTTTTTCGATCTTTAAGATCTTTCGTGGTTCAGTTGTATAAGAAGGAAACCGCGGTGAAAGCGTGAAATCATTTATGACTTCGAAAATGCAACGAAATGTAACAGTGACTTTTGTGAAACACTACGAACACACTGCGACCACGTTTTATAAGACGAAGCGGTTAATTGTGCTTAATGAAATAATTGCCGTTTATCCAGAGAATCGGATGAAAGCAATGAATAATACCTTTAACAAAAGTACAGAGCTTGTAAATGTTAAAGCTTATGGTACCCATAGTCACCACTGTGCTTTAAACGGTGAAGAAATTGTATAAATTCATCTTTGCCCGTGTAGAAATGTGAAGGATAACAGCTGGAGCAGCCGGTCACGGTAGCCGAGCGGTCTAAGGCATCTACTGTCTTCGCTCGCTTGGAAACCGGGATCGTGGGTTCGAATCCCACTCAGAGCATGGATGTTTAGTTTGTGTGTGTGTTTTTTCTATGTTTGTGTACAGGTAGAGGCCTTGCGACGAGCTGATCACCCGCCCAAGGAGTCCTACCAAACGTGTAAGCTCTAGAAAAACTGAAGTGAACGTAGAAGTTCATGGAGGTAGGCCTAGGCCCACTGGAGCTGTAGTGCCAAGGAAAGAAGAAACAGCTGGAGCATAATACGACATTGCTTTAAGTGATGGTGACTGACTGTCTGCTCTGTGATCTTTCTTCCATTCGTAATTTATTGTTAGCTGGTTTGCAGAAATTTCAAACATGAAAATGTGAAGGAGGAGGAGGAGGAACAGATGCTGCACATTGATACTCTGAACATGGTTTATCCGCACATGTACAGAATACACTTTCTATTGCTTTAAGTGCACCTCTTGTTAGTGCTTTATGGTGGATATATTCTAAACAGCAACCAAGAACAGGAAGTTTTCCTCGTTCACGATAAAGTAGGTACTACTGTGCATGTGAAGCATCAGTGTTGGATGACGCTAATATTTGTATAGAAGAAGGAATAACACTGTTCTTCGAGAGTGGTTTCATTCCACCTGAGGGTAATAAACGCCAGATTATTTGAAGTGGTTGCTATAAGGAATTATTAATAAGACAAGACGATGGTAGATTCTTCTGTACGTTATTTACGGGCGCCGTATGAATGACGGAGGAAGTTCGTTATCGATTTACTTGTCGATAGTCCTCAGTCGCCGTACAACGCAGCTGAGCATTGAAATCGTTTAAAAATAACCAAAAGAAATCCTGAAAACGAGGAAGGTGCTTTATCACGCAAGGCTACAAATATTATGTTTGTTGACATCATCCATCGTCATGTTTCTATCTGGAACACTGTCCTGTTTATATCTCAGATGACGTTTCGGCAATTGGATTCTATCTCCATCCTCAGGTAAAACCTACTTAATTAGGTCCAATCGATACAGCTACGCCCTGTCTCCGGAGATAAGGACTAGCTCTATCGACTGGACCAAACTCAGTATGTCTTTCATGTCCATGGATAATGTCCAGAAACATAATATTTGTACTGATGTACCGTGGTCACAATCTGTTAGATCTAGTTTACACAATGATACATATAGTGGCTTCCCAACATTCTTTCAAAATATTCGTTTTCATATAGCGGAAACCAATAGTCCTAAATGGTGCATTTAAAAAATAAACACTCGTACTTATAATTTAGACCTCCAGTTGTTATATCGGTTTGTCAGAAATTAAGTTCACAAGGCATGTATTATCTTGATACGATTAGTTGGGTCGTCTGTCGTTGTTATCGCACGTAAAAGTTCTTCTGCATATTGTCCAGAGGGACTGAGATGCTTGCTAAACATTTGGGCGAGAATTTATATCGCCTGTCCACAGAAGCCAGGGCCGTATTGTTTGAAACACAGACGCATTGGTTTTGCATTACTTCTAAACCTCAGACCTTCCAGATGTGGCTTCAGCTCTGAGAAATATGTTGCTACATGTGAGGATCAGACTTAATGACGTCATGAAATTAGCGATAGTTGAAAGAATAGGACACGATACGGAATAGGATGAATTATCCTTGGACCTAAGTGTCTCAGTCTCTACGGGGACTGTTTACAAAAATACACGTAGTTCGCATTCGGTACACGCGTTACCAACATTGCAGACGCTTGGGATCATTAAAAATAAATGAACCCCGTAATATTATGTCGTAAGTCTCAATATTAGAGCCATTTAGTGGTGCAAAGAAGTGATTCTTGTCAATGAAATACATATTCAGTGTTCTACCCCGAGAATGGAGGCCTGAGGTTTCTCCGAAACATTGGTACCCATGTACGTCATATCATAGAAACGAAACTACAGTCGTCCTGGTCACTGATGTGGGAACCTCAGATCTCTCTCTCTGTCTCTCACACCTGATTGCAAAATGCTAGGTTTTTTTTATTGCTAGTGGGGTGGGACTAAGTCCCTTGTACTGCGGCCACTTCTGGTCTATTGTACCAGCCCCAGATGATAGGTGAGGGTGATTGTGGAGCAGTTGGTGGAATGAAGATTGGCAGGGGAAACCGAAGTACTCTGAGAAAACCCGCCCCAGCGCCACTTTGTCTACTACAAATCCCACTTGACCAGACCCAGGATCGAACCCGGGCCGCCGCGGTGGGAAGCCAGCCACTAACCGCTTGACCTATGGCTCGGCCAAGAAATGCTAGGTTAGTCGCAAATGACATGTGTAACAGGGGTAAACAAAGTTTAGCGGTAACCTGCATGGTTGTGAGGCACGACCGTTCATTTCAGCATAGTCATGTTTCGGCTCGTTATTGTATTTTTTTCGAAGTTATCTTTCCCGTAATTATGTTTGTTCTTGTGTAAGTTTCCGAGCGAAGAGCATATAATGAGGGTAAGTTTTGAGGTTTTCACGGCGATGACTATGAAGAAAGTCGTCTTCTGGGATCTGGTGCCGTGTATTCTTTGTTTCAGCCGACGTTTCGGAGGAACGTATCGCCTCTATCTTCAGGACAGGTGAATTGCGTTGCGAATACAGAGAGCAGTAGCTGTAATGATTAGGAAGTGAAAAGCGCTACTTTATATATGAAGTAGGCGGGGGGGTTGGTAGGAAGAGGGGACCAATGGGAGCAGTGGAGAGCGATTAAGGCCATATATGGTCAGGGGGGCGAAAGGGGGGGGGGGAGGGCCAGTGAATCCAGACA
>NW_019738964.1:193976-199868 GCF_002891405.2 Cryptotermes secundus
ACCCTTGGCCCCCTGACCATATATGGCCTTAATCGCTCTTCACTGTTCCCATTGGTCCCCTCTCCCTAACCAACCTCCTGCCTACTTCCTATATAAATTAGCGCTTTTCACTTCCTAATCATTACAGCTACTGCTCTCTGTATTCGCAACGCAATTCACCTGCCCTGAAGATGGAGGCGATACGTTCCTCCGAAACGTCGGCTGAAACAAAGAATACACGGCGCCAGATCAAGAAGACGACTTCCTTCATATAATGAGGGTGTTTGAGAGAGAAAGGTAGGCAGACAATTTGGAAGGACAGGACATAACGGGAATAACTTGCCGAATGTAGACTGTAAACAGTTTTTCTTTTCTTTAGGTACGCTTATTTGTTGTAAGGAAAAAATTAAGGAGAATGGAGAGGCAAGCTTATATACAGTGCATGGGGGATTAGAACTACTTACAAAATTTTGATTGGAAAACTGAAAGGAATATACTGTTTGAGACACAATGGTGTATATGAGCTTGTCATACTGAAGGCGAGAGTGTCGGCTCATGATGTAAGGCTTGTGAAGGTGGTAATGAACCTTCGGCTTCTGTAAGAGGTCGGAAGTAGTCGACAAGTTGAGTGACAGTATTTTTTTTAAAGAAAATCCTCATGCATATAGTCGGTTCTGTTTTTAACAGTGATTTTTCCTTCACTTAGGGGCACGCGGTAGCGTAGTTGGTTGAGGCATTATGCTACAAGCCGGCTTCGATTCCCGGTGTGGTCATTTGATTTTTTAATTGACCTAATCCTTCCAGCCTCACTGTGGCCCTAGGGTCGCCTGAGCCTTTAACAGAAATGAGTACCAGGTGTATTCCGGGAGGGATAAATGGCGGCCGGCGCGTAAGGCTGAAAACCTCACCGTCATCTGTGAGCCGATTATCTAAAAAATGTGGGAGCCTCGGCCTCTCATAACTCTATGGGCCTCCACGGCCTCTTACAAGGATAGCTTTACCTCCTCCCCCTCGCAAGCTTGGAATCAAATGTTTATGATCATCCGATGTTTTGTAAAGCAAGGCACTGTACTTCTGCCCCTCCGTATATGAGACGTGCTCCTGATGAAAGACATTTAATTAGGGATGACGAAGCCGCCGTCAGGTTGCTACCGTTCCATGAGCTGTGGTCCTCCAGGACCGTGGCCATATTCACGCTACGGTCTCTGATCGAAGTCAGTAGAGCGAGACAGCATCATTCTCCCTCTCTCAACAGAATCTCGTTCAAGTTAACACTAATCTCGGCGTCGCTTTATAACATATATCTTTGTTCTCTCGCTCCGCCCCGAGGCCCTAGAAGGCGCAGAAATTCACTTAAACCTTGGAGAAGAAGCGATTATACTCCAGTAGACGTTAAATTGCGAAAGATCGAAGAGAAATGAAAAGTTTCGTGTAAGTTTGTAGAAACAAAGCAGGAATGTCATTATTCTTCGGCTATGTGTGCAGACTGTAATACGCGACTCTGGGGAGAAAGAGACGGAAGTGGAATGCCACTACAAGTACAGAATTGTTATGGATTGCAGACGTAGTGGTCAGAGAGGTGAGGGAGTGCCTAGAAAAGATGCAAGAACGAAGCGTGTCTTTGGCCCTGCACTAGGCCCAGGATTCCGAATACTTGGAAGGAAGGAGAAGACAAAGCATTGTTTATACATTTGACAGTGAGACCTGTATAGTGGGAGATACATGTAGAATGAAAGCGGCAGAAATGACAACTTCAAAGAACGTATCTCAATACAACGAAACGAGTGCTGGAATACGAATAATATAACAGAGGACACTTGAACTGGGCGAACAACTACCTCACTGGTAGCATGCAGTCATAACCGTACACGGCAAGTAGTGTAAATGTTAAGAAGGAAAAGAGGATTCCGCTGAGTCAGCCATCTAATTCTTACTTAGTAAATACACAGTATTGTCATGTTTCAGACCATGCACGAAGAACGGTTTTATGAGTCTCTTAGCGTCTATTGGCGATACGTTTTGTCCACTTATACTGCAAGGCCTGCTATTTTCTGAGTGAATTTTAGGTCTATTTCAGCATACCTTCACTAGACCTAAAAAATTTTTGTATGGGAAGTTACCGTTCACTTTATGTTGCATATTTCTTGATATTAATTGCCATTCATTGTTTTACATCTTCAGTTTTAATTATAATTAACACATATAGCACTGGCGTGTGCGATTCTGTGTTATGAACATTATTCTTTAGCCTTGTTAGAAGTGCTGTGAATCCACAGGGCACCACGTCTTCATGCGCCGTGTTTCTCTTTCATTTTAGTGCGCAGAAACCGTAGCGTATCTTAGGGCAGGTAGCACCCTGCATGGGTCGAGATGCAGGCTCTGAGTGAAGGTTTCTAAATCTCACGAAACTGTTGTTCAGGGAATCAGAATACCTTAGCCACATTTATATATATATATATATATATTTGTTTTTAATTTCTGCCTTTATCATCTCACTGGCTGATATTTCACCTCAGCTCTATCCACGCGCAATAACTTTTTCTGCAATTAAAGGAACCTCTTTGTAAATACACATCTGAATTGTGAATTTGGAGCAGGTTATAAAAAAGACCCTACAGTTAATTAGCAACATTACCAGCTGCGAAACAGGATAATGTTAGTATGCGACACTGCACTTCATATTGGCAACACCATGCTGAACGTCCCCGTCCTGTTATTAATACACTTTCTTTCTTTTGTTGGTCCTGGGTACGAGGCTAGAATATGCGCTCTATTGTTGTCAAGTATTTCGTAGACTTCTTAAGTCTCTTCAAGTGAAATAAGAGATAGGACATTAAAATAGGCCAAGACCGCTTCTTTTCACTTTCTTTCGATTACTGTTTGTTCTCTGATTCGATGTATAAGCTACTCTGTATAGGCGAGGAAGAAATAAGATTCATTCCAGGGTCCGGATTGCTCAGATTACGGGCCGGATAGTTTGGGTTGGGTATCGGGCAGGAATAGGGACTCCACTTTGCCCACTGCGTTCAGACCTAACCTGGATTCTACCCAGTCTCCAGTCCAGGTATATTCCTCGAGAGGTCGAAGTCGGATGCTGGCCACTCAACTCCATCTAGTATTGACTTCAAAACTGCATTACGCTGCAACTCCTCTCCTCCATAAATCTTCTCGTAGTTCTCTCGTTCAGCATAAGGATGCACCTTCATGCATGGTGCCTAGTTGAGCACAGTGACACGGGACAGCCATATTTTTACTAACAAGAGTTCAACTCTCAGGGCATGCAAACTAGTTTTTGATAGTAATAAATATATGTGTAAAGTCATAGACTAAAATTTTTTGGATAGTCATCGCTAGAAATTTGGTATATTTTATAGTGTGTCTGTCTACGCAAATCTGAATTTTAATATGCCCCAGAACAGAAAAGAAACAATTTCGTTATTTATTGTGCAAATGTGTTCATATTATTAATTTGGTGGCGTCTATGAAGGCCGAACGCATGGCTGTGGAGCGTGTGGTTAGTTTTTCTGCGGAGCTAAAGTGGAGCTCTAAGGGTAGCGTGACAGGCCCCAGTTCTCTGGGGGTTACGGCAAGTAAGTAGCTGTAACAACCTCGCTTTAAGCTGAATACATGGGCCTTAATCAGGAAGGATAAAGCTTTAATCGTGACAGTAATCTGATCTCAGCAAGTGGGGTGGAAAGTAGAGCAAATCTTTGTTTAAACCACATGAAGGAAATGGGAAAATAGTAGCTCAAGTGCTGCAGACGGAAGAGCAACGGCGGTTAGAAGGAAAGGGAGGTTTCGGAGTGTAGGAAAAAAACTTGTGAGCCGTGTAACCTTTCTCAACGTATTTCATAGGGAGAATAAACAGACAATCCGGATCTGTTGGATGCAGAAAATGGGGCTGTTCTTCCGTTTGATATCTGGTTTCAATTACATAGCTGTGTAGACTTTTAGTAAATAATGAGTTGGGGTGGATAAAGCGACTGATGCCAGGAGTTCATGTACCCAGAGTAACAGTGGAACATAGGTCTCGAAACAGATTCTGGGGAAGTCTTGGGAACAACTGGAGGGGCCATTATTGCGCGTCTCTTCTGAGTGTGGAATGTAGTGGTAGCCAAACCTTTCGAGGAGGAAGAAGTCAGGATGTGGGGGGGAATGGATGGCAGCGTGATTTTCAGTACTATCCTAACATTTGTCTGGAGGACCTGAGGAATATGAAATAACTCGGTCGCGAGGGCCGATCTCGGTACCTAGATTTGAATTTGGGGTTCCATAAGCAGGAGTTGTACTCATTGTACCGAAATGTTCGGCTTCGTTTCCCTTGCAGGGCGCGTGACGCAAGTGCGCTATGGAACATACTGTCCTACAGAAACTAAGCTTTATATTTTGCTCAGCACCATCAAATTCCCCGTGAGTGAACCGAAGTGCGTTCTGTGTGATCTATTCGCCGATAAGCAGCATAGCTTTCATAATGTAAGAGGCCGTCACCAGACATCGTCACAGACAGCGATCGAATTCTTAGCCGAAATACAGCTTAACATATAGTCAGATGCCGTTAGCATTTTAACAGTGAAAATTAATTGTTATCGGAATATAAACTTTCACCTGCCAGTTGGTTCTAAACATTCTGCTTTGTAAAACACTCTCGTTGGTGAAAATAAGGATTACGTGTGTGACGATGCTAATAAGGTAGAGGTAAAACTATCCCTGTAACATGGTGTGGAGGCTCATAGGGTTGTGAGACGTCGAGGTTCCCACATTATCTAGACAATAACTATTGTATAGGAGAGTGTGTGGACCCCAAAGCAAAACAGGAGGCTGTGGCAAAGAGAAAAATTCCTACCCCCAGGCAGCAATCTAACCCTGATCATCCACCCTATTACTAGTTACTATACTAACTGAAATGTTCACAGTAATTCAGGCACGGCCAATAGTAATTATTCCTTTTCTTTCTTTCCTTGTGGTCGCTACAGTCCGTGATGAACCTTTGCCTCTGTTTTATAGTTTAATAATCTTATAGACATTCAGTAGGACTCCCTGGGCGATCAGCCCGCCGCAAGGCCGCTACCTGCACAGGATAGCACAAACACAGAATAAACGCTACAGACATCCATGCCCTGAGTGGAATTAGAACCCGCGAACCCACCATTCGAGCGAGCGAAGACAATTCATGCCTTAGACCGCGCGGCCACTGTTGTCGGCAGTGTTAATGATCCAGTGACGTAATTGTGGATATAAATGTTGCATGTGTTCTTTCGTCCATGAAGTTTCACAGAAGGCCGTGCCATAGCTCAGGCGGTTAGTCGCCGGCTTCCCACCACGGCTACCCGGGTTCGAACCCAGTTCAGGTCATGTGGATTTGTGGTAGACAAAGGGGCACTGGAGCAGGTTTATTACCCGAGTACTACGGTTTCCTCTGCAAATTCTCATTCCACCAACTGCTCCACATTTATCATCATCATCATCATTATCATCCGGGGCTGGTACAATGGACCAATGAGTGGCCCCCACCCCACCCCAAGGAACTAAATAAAAGTTGTACAGAAACTTCTAGGTACTGGGCTTAGTAATACGATTGGTTAGGAAACGCGCGCTGTCGGAAGGAAAGGAAGTAACAGGGAAAAGAGCCTTGGAGAGTTGCTCTCGGTAAGAGCTGCGAGCTAGAAAGCTGTATAACAGCAGTGAAAGCAGGGAACGACGTTGGAAATAAGAAATTTCAAAACGAAACCATCGTCAGTGTAGCAGCCGAGAAATTTGAAGTATCTGGAATGTTACGAACTCATTAGTAACTTCATTATGAATTGGCTGAGGGCAAACGCGTTTCTCTTGCAATTCATTCTGGAGACGCATCTTCGAATATCGATGAAAAACAGCAACACTGAATTTCATAGACTCATAGGTAAACTTTGCTCA
>NW_019738964.1:199998-256519 GCF_002891405.2 Cryptotermes secundus
GTCAAGTGGGATTTGTGGTGATTCCACCAGTTGCTCCACAATCACCCTCACATATCATCTGGGGCTGGTACGATAGGCCAGAAGTGGCCGCAGTACAAGGGACTTAGTCCTACCCCACTAGCAATAAGAAAAAGAAAATAGGAAGGAACGAAAGAAGAAAGAAGGCAAGAAAAGTCCTAAATACGTATACATGGGTATGTATATTGTCACGTGTATTAGTGACTAAAGACTCGGGTGTGGGTTGGTGAGTCGATTTACTGGATACTCACTGGTCGTAACTGCATATAATTATAACACTTTCAAGAGTACTGTAATTATAAGAAATAAATAAAGTCTTCTATATCTCCTTACACTAGTCGTTGCTAGGTAACAGATCTAAACAATCCTATCCCTATCCGTTTCTAGGCAACGGATTTTAACACAAGAACTATAACAGTCACACTCAATATCACTGAACTACAGCACACATAGAGTTTTCACATCACACGTTAAGTCTTCACCGGCCGACTTCTAATTCTTCTTCAACTACGAACTTCCCGTTGCCATCTCCTACAAAGAACAGACTCTTAACTGCCCTGAACTGAACTTGTTGCTGAATTCACTTCTCTTATAAGCACTTTGCACAGACAGCACGGAAAACACAGTTGGTATTGTTGATGACATCACCGCGTTGCATAGCACGGTCCGATACGCTGAAATGTGTTTACTGAGCCGTTGCCTAGAAACGGATTGCATAACTCCGTTTTTCTAGAGTTGTTTGGCGCAGATCACATAGAAAACATTTTCCCATATACTGTTGCATGTTGGGAACCGCTTACTGACCCGTTGCCTGGCAATGCTTAGGTCAAATCACCTACACTATATATATGCATGCAAACCCACAGTTTACATCTACCCGTGTGAGGCGGGGTCGAATACCTCCACCGTGACCCTGCGAGTCGTAAGAGGCGGCGAAAAGGGAAGTCTCAAATCTGAGACAGTAAAATTTGGCCACGAGTCCCAAGGGACTCGGACCCGAGAAAGACCACGCTGGCAAGGNTGAAAAAGACAGAACCGTCCTCTCGTCAGGGAGGGCGCCCCACAAAAATAAGACCGTAACTGTCAAACAGTAATAATTAATATCTGTTCATGAGCCCCAGATGGGGCTCGACACCAAGACTCACTGACTGACTGACTGACTGACTGACTGTCAGTCAGTCGCAATGTGACTTTGAGTTTATATCTAGACACAATTAATAGGGCTTATGCTCAGGCGGTTAGGCGTCGAGTTCTCACCGCGGCGGCCCGGTTTCGAGCCTAGGCATTGTCATATTGGATTTGTGGTGGACTGTGTGACCATTGGATTATGTTTTCTCCAAGAATTTTAGTTTCCCGTACCTACCCCTACCTATTCTCATACCACCAACATGCCAATATTATTTAATCCTGTCATCGACGCTAATAATCTCGATGCTGGCAGCGTCGTTAAGTAATAAAGTTAAAAAGTGGAAAAGGAAAGCAATATCTAACTGGACAACACTTTTCTAGTATAGGTTTATTCTACGGTTGTATGAATGTTGCTACGTCAGTGAATGAAAGAAGAAGCGCACATTTGGAGACGATTATGAGGCGCGCTGCCCACTTCAGTATGCACTTCCGGAACAACCGATTTCCGGCCAGGATTCAGACCGTCTGTAATCTGTACGAAATTCCCTACTGAAACTCATTTTCAGTGCGTCATATACAGGACAGCCTCTTAACATGGGTTGAGTACGTCGCCGAGGTTGTGTCACCTCCCTCACCAAAGTAATTAACAGATTGATCTATTAAAGCTCTCGATGAAACAAAAAATCAGTGCCGTTATAGAATGTGGGAACTGCGATGAGATACGTGTGTCCCATTGACTTTGATCTCTACGCCAAACATAATTAGAAAAACTTTTATTTCGGATGTAGCCTGAAGCACTGCTGGGACCTTTTGATGTAGTGTGTGCTAGTTCTGTGTTATCTTACATATCGTGTGTAATATTTGACTTATGATCCCTTCTGATATGAATAACTGGCACTGTTCGGAGAAGATTAATATTGAACATCAAATGTCTGTGGTATGCTGTGCCCGATTCCATACATGCTATAATACGTGATTAAAATTTGCTCGTCGAAAACTAATTCCTTTCAGAAGGCGGTTATTGAAAATTGAACGTTCATTATTTTTCTCGACGTTGAAATACAGTCTGGGAATTGTAAAGAATATAAGCGTTATTTACAATTGAATGTCACTGTGTAGTGGTTCTGTTCATGATCCGTGTTCTGGAGGTTTCTTTATCGAAAATACTGATTGGGTTTAGATGATAGCATAAGCGGCTTGTGTTACACCTTGCTCCGCAAATACGTGAAATAGCGGCCTATGTTCCTCCAGTATAATCCTTCCTTTTCATGAACAGCGAATCAAACTTTTTCACTCAGAAACATCTCCCAGTAAAGCAAGCATTGAGGCTACATGATTACGTAGTTTATTCAGCTATAAGACGTTTGTTTATATCAGGAGATCACATATATATGTATACTCTTAATCATCATTATCAGTAATCTGTCAAGACGACAGGTCCACAGTCTCTTCCAAAACAATTCCTCCATTTAATGCGATCTAGAGCTGTCTCCTTCAAATGACAGTATCCTCTTCTGTCCCCAAGGTCATCCAGCATCTTCTTACGTCTTCTTCCTCGTCTTCTTGTCACTTCTATCCGCCCCTCTTATCTTTCCTTCGATAACTTCTTTTAGAAGGCAGTTTCTGCGTAAAACATGCCCAATCCAATTAGCTATTCTTAATATCTTGTTAAAAATACTTTTGCATTTTGCTACATTTTCTGGATTTCCGGCTCTCTTTTCTGCTGAAAGGGTCCAATTACAGGCGGTTAAGACGAACAGAACTAGGAAGTTAACCAGTATTAGTGTCAGATGAATCCTAGAACCACGGAGGAACGTAATATAGCAAAGAATGCATTTGAAATGTACGTGTCATGCAAACACGTACATTTATCCTGTTTATTGTCTTTATCTTGTGGCCAGAAGAGCTTAGTCGGTATAGCGACGGGTTACGGACTGGCTCGCCGGGGTTTGAGTTCCGTCAGGAGCGTGGGACTTCTCTTGACAACGTTTACTCCGGCTTTGAGGCCCAACGATCCTCGTACACAATGGCTACCAGGGACTTCTTCCCCCAGGGCAAAGCGATCGGTAATATCTCGGACTTCGGCTAGAATAACTGAAGAAAACTACGAAAATTATTGTTTATTACACCCAGTAGTTCAGCTAAATTTATAACTCGGTTTCACACCGATATAGGTTAAAGCTTTGCCTCTACACAAATGTGCTCCATAGTTTTGTACGTATCCTCCAAGACGAGTGAGAAAATAGCTTGAAATAATTTCTCCTACCTTGATTTAATTCACAGAAAGTTCGAATCTAAATTCATAGATAATTCATATGTTTTATAATAATAAAATTATGAAATTGAGACCCACATTTAATTAGTGTGAGCACTTCCTTTGTATAACTGCTCAACGTAAGATCTCATAGGTCTAGATACAGCCTTTCATGTTATCACTTTTTAATGCACTATTAATTAATTGTTTAATTTTAGAATTATACCCTGGGAACGTCATAACTATCGAAAGTACGACATGTGTGTAATTTATTTAATTCTATTCTATTATTTTTATTAGCAGTTCTAACTTGAGTTATACCCCCCCCCCCCCCCCNCCCCCCCCCCGCAAACAGCCGTAGATGCTGACGCGCCTTGAACCCCACTCATTGAGGTCTAAATTCCCGTTCCCCAAATTCTGTAGAATTATGAAGACGGGATAAGAACTCCGATTTTGCCGCTGTATGCATGTTTGTCTTTTGCATGACAAACAAGGATGAGTAAGAAGAAAGCCGTCTTCTGAGATGTGGCGTCGTGTAGAAATTGTGTTATCCGACGTTTCAGAGGAACTTATCGCCCCCATCTTCATGGTAGAAGACAAGAAGAAATCCGCGAGCGAACGAGCTTGAGCTTAGCTGCAAAGTGTTATACCAACACGTTTTTGAAACTTTTTAATCTAAATAAAAACAATACTGTTTGCCGTTCTCACCTTTTCTACTTCATGACGACTCAGAAACATTTCAACCTGCAAAAAAACTTCCTCCTCCTTCTCTCCAACCATAAAATGGCTACCTCAGAAGACGGCTTTCTTCATAGTCACCGCCGTGAAAACCTCAAATCTTACATAGATGAGTAAGTTGGATGAAGCAGTTCCATTCCTGACTTCTATTAAGGAGGTTCTTGTTTCGAATCTCGGACGGGACCAAAGGAACCTGGGCTTTATCTTGGTTATCGACAGTTCTCCCAGGCAAATGAAGAGACAGCCCCTGAAATTACTCTGCGATCAATTCTTTCCATACCATTGCAAATCCATTAGTCACTCATCCAGTCACTGGATACTAATGAGCCCCATCAGGCAACGTTTCGGTTTCCAGAGCGGTACTGTCAGTCAAAATAAATTTAATCTGCCGTCTCTAGACAGTTTAAGCTATCCGCATGTAATTTTGAAACAATGAAGATTAAAGTTGCTAGGGAAATGTACAAAGAGACATCTTTCGGGAAATAATATTCATCACTCAAAGGGTTAATGCCTCAGAGGAACAAATTCTCTCTCATACACTTTCATATTTTAGGAGTAGCCTTTGTGAAAATTCATATATGTGGAAACCCTGCATAGCCCATAGGAAATATATCGGAAAACCACTCAGTCACAAATTTACGTAGTTCATCTTTGCGTATGAAAGCAGTAAAACTTATAGACTTGGTCTTTTTGTGGCGGAGGGGGGGGGGGAAGGACATAGATATACTTCAGCACAACGTAAGATGTCCAGAAGGTCCCTTGGGAAATTTTTTTTTCAAGACAATTTTGTTCTGCATTGAGACTTTCGATCATATCGAATTTTGTAAAAGGAAAGGAGAAGGAAAAATGAGATAAAGAAAATGGTTCCGAAGAGACAAACGTTTCTCCGTCCGCTAGGGTTCTTACTGCACATCGTCTGTTTTTCACTGCACAGCGACTGGATGTCATTTTGCTGGGTTTACATACAGGAAATCAATGACATCAAAGAATTGCCAACAGCACCAGTGGATGGCACGAAATCTTGTCAGTTTGAACAGCAGAGACATTTTCACATGCAGTAGTCATTTGCATGAATGTTGACAATACAACATTTCATACCAGCGGTTTCAATTTCTTTAGTTGCTTGTAGCGCAAATATTTATTGTACTTAACGAAAGATTATAGAAGAGAACGGAAATGGAAGGCCGACATCCTTGGAGCACACATGTTCCCCTACCCCCTTTTGTAAATCAGTATTAATCTCTGTCCTTGACACTCGTTTGTTTAATATACAAATAGAAATCATAATTTCTTTCATGTTATGCATCCAGTGCGTAAATTGGCCCTAGAATTTCTTAGCGTAAAGGAAGGAAAGGCATATTTTTGTCAGACTACTCGAGAATAAATGGAAGCTCTGTTCCTTGTATTTCCGTAAATTTAACACCGAAACACAAGAAATTAGTACTCTCTTACATAGAGACGGTTTTATAATTGGGAAGCAACATAATAACGTATAAGTCATAACTAAAATATCTTAATAGCTGCCTTTTCTTCATATTTCACTTCTGTGTCTGAAATAAGCAACAAATTATTTTACCATTCAGTGAAATGCACAATTTTTTGGAGAACAAAACGTGTGTAAGTTATTTCATAAAATGTTCACCACTTAAGAATACATTTCAGGCGAAAGGAAATCTGTTTTCTGTATCACGAATATTTATACTTTTTGGGAAAAGAGCCGATTTTCATAAAATTAATTCTTTGTAACCATCGTTGTGAGAACCTCGAAACATACATAGCGAAATTAACATGTTTAATGATATGGAGACGAGCTAAATTTCAATTATTCCATCGTGTACTGGAATACTGGAAGCAGGTATGAATTTCAGTCAGATGTGCAAGATAACAAAGAGCGAGTGGAATTTGCGTGTACTGCAATTTTTATTATACATTTTCCCTCCTGTTGTTTGTGTTGTTATTCTGTGTCAATATGAACCCCGATGGACTGATCCCCCATCCAGGATGGACCGTTATGCTTCTAAATATTTTATTATCTGAGTAGTATTTCTGAATCAGAACACGTCACAGAGACTGAAACAAGATGGCTGATGAATAATAATGACAAATTGCTACAAGAAATCAATATAAACTCGTTTTAATCAGTTACCAATTCATAATAAAATTTTTTATTATTATTGTACAAACCAGGTGATAAAGGAATAAGTTCAGCGATTTCAGTATTCGCACAGTAACACCTGATCTTAGAATTATATTTCTTCTTCCCATTCCTAGTTACTTACGAGTATGTGCTCCTTCCCTCTACGGCTTTTTGGGGAAATTTTTCTCTACGACAGATGCCCAGTTACTTCTGTTATTTGATTTTACTTCATGTCTTCCCTGTGAGGCTTCGCAAATGTTTCTACCTCGCTGTCCTTATAATTTTTCCTTAGTCGCTTCTATAAAATATCCACCCGACATCCACTGTTAGTCTTACAAACGTTTTCTTTGCAAGTTGGGGGCACGCGGTAGCGTAGTTACTTGAGGCACTATGCTACAAGCCAGAAGGTCGCGGAATCGAATTCGGATGAGGTCATTGGATTTTTTCAATTTACCTATTCCTTCCAGCAGCACTATGGCCCTGGTCGACTCAGCCTCTAACAGAAATGAGTACCAGGAATATTCTTGGAGGTAAACGGCGGCCGGCGCGTAGGGCTGACAACCTTACCGCCATCTATGAGTCGATTGTCTAGACAGTGTGGGAACCTTAACATGTCACAACCCTATGGGCCTCCATGGCCTGTTACAGGGATACCTTTACTTCTTTTTTTCTTTCCAAGTTGAGGTTGTTAGCTTTGCACTGAACCCTCAAAATCGAGGACCAGACGCTCCGTTTCGTCTGGCCCTTACCATTGACCTGCTTAATATAGGCGATTCTACCAAGAGGTTGCGCCTCCGCTAGCAGTGCTCACCAGGTAATCGGGGTAAACGGATCTCTGCAACATGTGAAGGGAGTAGCCCAATGAGATAGTCGTGTATTGCCTTTTCATAGTTTGCCACATGTTTGTGAAGAAGGCTGATGCTGAAGCAATTAACACTTCAAAGAAATCTTTACACCATGTTCATACACAACAAATGTGTTTTTAGGCACTTGTTTCAGTGCCAGATAAACTACGGTGTAAATTCGGTCACAATTCACCTAGTGAGAACAAGATTTGAAATGCAGGCTTAAGATTAGAGCACAGACCTATTTGAAAATGCCTCCATACAGACTGTTTTATCAAAATGAGAGTGACATTTATTTCCTGGTACAAGTACAAGGCTTCAGTTGTCACTGTGTAGAGCAGTAATATACTATCACGTGTTTTAGTAACTAAAGACGGAGTTCGGATTTTTAATTGGATGTGTTTACAACCTGCAGATCGTAACTACAAATAATTATTACAGTATTGTTGATTCACGCTATCTACAATCACTCCACACTACTCTTCTTAGTCTGTTTCCACTAGTCTTCACTATCCGTTTCCTGGCAAGGGATTTGTAACACAGGAACTATAAAAGTCTCAGTAAATTACATGCCCTCAATATTGCTGCACTACAGCACATGTAAAGTCACAATGAAGTCTTATGGGCACAGTCTAATTTCTTCTACGACTTCTGGCCACACCGCCGCTCCCTTGGAACTTCAGAACTCAGCTGCCCCAAGCGATTTTCCTTGTCTCTTATAAAGCCTTCGTCAAGGATTAGGCAGAGAAAACAGCCCCCATACTGTTGCATAGTTTAGACCACATAGGAAAAACAGCTTGCATGTTGGAACGTGTTTACTGAGCCGTTGCCTGTCAGTGCGCCGGCGCGTAAGGCTGTCAACCTTACCGCCATCTTTGAGCCGATTGTCTAGATAATGTGGGACTCTCAACGTGTCACAACCCTATGGGCCTTCATTGCCTGTTACAGGGATAGCTTTACTTTACTTTTGCCTGTCAGTGCGGCACATCTCCCACCTCAAGGCTGTTCGTCCAGAATAGCCTATCTATGTGTCACAATTCCTTCTTTTCCGAGGTCAGTGCTTGAGACGAGTAACCTCTCTGGAAGTTGTTATGTTTTTTCTGCGGTGGCTGCTCTCCAACCGCTACCACTGCTCCCTCCTTACGGCCCCTCGTCCCGAGCAGCTCCCTGATAAGGTGAGAGCCGGTCCAGGTGTACTACCATCATGTTCAACCTAAAGTTCCTCTGGATTCTGTGTACCACATCATTTATCCTGGTGACGGTGTCTTTCCTTACACCGTTACACATTCCCTACATGGAAATTAACGCCAATTAAAGGGGATACTTTTCATTTATTCGGATTTATGTAACTATATAACGACGCTATTGGTAGGTCAGACCGCCTTTGTGGTCTAATGGTCAGAGTTCCTGGCTGTATATCCAGAGGTCCTGGTTTCGATTCCCGGCTGTACTAGATTTTCTGAAAAGTAGTGATTCTGGAACGGGGTCCACTCAGCCTCGTGAAGGGAGTCGATATATAGTTGCACGTTTTCTTGATCTGGGCACTGGTTGGACTTATGTGTTCAGTTTCACATCCCCGGCCGCTTTACTCCTGGGGAAATAGCCCACGGTACCCATTACATAGGCTGGGTGGGCCCTAGAGCCCGTCTGGACGACGTAGAGAAGAGAAAATTCTTGCCCGTACCAAGAATCGAACTCAGACCTCTCTGTTGTCCAGCCCGTAGCCAGTGTCTATACTGATACGTGGCGTAACTAATTAACTCGATGAAGTTCAGCCCTTAGTGAATAGGCTGGTCAAGGAACTACACGCCTTGTATGGACCTCAGAGTTCATGAGCGTGTTTACGAGAACCAGATACTGGTCGCTTCTCTGAGCCAGACGAATCCAGTCTACACTCATATCCCGCCCTTGTAACATATTGTAACGTGTTTGGAGTAGATACTTTCATGGCAACGCAATAACAGCGGGCCGTTGCGTAGAGAAGGCGGAAACAACGAAGCAGCGTTTCCCCGGAGATGGACAACAGAAGGTTCACTGCGTAACAAAGGCCGTAGATATATAAGAAGGTAATGCATTCGTCGAGACAGTCTTGGGATAGCCGCCGCTGAAGACAGTTGGGACCCAGCCACGGGCAGAGACAGTTGGAAGATAGCCGCCGCAGAATGCAGTTGAAGTGATACTAATTGTATCTGAGTGTGCAAGAATAAATGTGTTCACTAAATCCGAGACCTACGTGAAGTTATTTGTCGCGTGACATATCCAACACGTAACAATATTATACACATAAGCATCATAAGCCCTGAAGGGGTTCCCTTCCCTTTAAACTTTCTGACAGATATTTTGTAGACATTTCTGACTTCTGTCGTGTATGCCACATGCCCCGCCAGCCTTAGCTTCCTTCATAACTTACAGAAGTTCCGTGTAAAGTATGCCTATTGATAGACTGAGAACTATGTGTTGATGTAGCTGGTGAAGGAACTTGGACATTGTCGTGAAACGTAGCACAGATCGATGTGTTAGCTTTCTGTCAAGACACTCGGCTGGGGATCGATGTAATTCCTTCCTAGGAACTCTGCTCGAGTTGGTGACAGCGACAAACGAGCGTTCCATAACGTTTACAACGGAAGTCAGACTTAGGACCTTGCTTTGATAGCAGTTACTGCTGTATAGTAGACTTCACAATTTCAAAAAGGAAAAGAACCTAAAATATATTTCCTGATAAAGTTTTGCAGGCATATTGCTATTTTGATTGATTCAGGTCCATTGTGGCTGTTAATAGAGAGTCTATCTACTTCGTTGAGCGTTACGGTATGTATGCTGTTGTGTCTTGAAAAGAAAGTCGCTGAATGTTTGTATAATGATGAAGTGCATTAGAGGTTTGTATCTTCTGATTCTTCGCATTATATTGCTGCCGAAAGTTGGCTGGATTCATTTTACTCCTCCTGCAAGAAGAAGAGGCAACATGCTGGAGTGAACCCTTTCCACAAGAATTCCGCGTGACCACTGATATGAAAGGGAACATCTTGCAAGGTCCTCGTACACCACACCCACATGTCCGCTATCGTCTCTATTTATACGCACATTATATTATAATTTGCATTGAATATATGCACGTTCGGAATTACGGAATCAGTGTTAAACACGTCGTTGATAGACTAACTTTTCTTGGCAATTATATTTTATATTATAGGCGTAAACAATTTAGTAAAATTATTATAAATAACGAAGTGTAATTTTATTGAAGTTGTAATTGAAGAATTATATATATATATAATGACGTATTTGCTCTATGCAGGACACCCCCCCTTCCAGCGGTGACGTAACAGTATCGGAGCAACTGCCGCTGCTACGGTAATAGACCAGTCAACACACCGTCCCCCCTCCTCCTCGGCGACGCAACAGCACTTCCCACAGTGACATAACAGACGACACCGCGGTTACTACGCAGCAATAAACAACTATTGGCAGCGTTCCCCAACAACACCTGTAAACACGACGTTACGCACCAGTGGTAGCTATCACGTAACTGTTTTCTGTGTTGTCAGTGCGGAAGCTACATAAGAGAGTTATTAGAGAGAGAGTAACCATTCAGTTGCAGTCTAGCATTCTCCGGAGTGAATGGAAACAGGAGAAGTAAGTGTGATACTGCAGATGGCAGTCGTTTTAAAATTGTACGAGCGAATGTGGAATAAATTCGGTATATTCAATACGGCGTGAACTTATTTGTCGCGTGACATACATACCCAACACGTGACAATTTTATGTCAGAATTGGTTTACGAACTTCAACACGCCTCGACGAATAATCGAATTTACGAGTACATCGAGTGTTATCTTACAAAAAGAAAATGAATTCACAGCAGATGATGGAACTCCTGCGGAAAGAATTAAGGACCGAGAGAGAAGCTGCCGAGAAAAGGGCTGACGACAGCTGGAAAGCCCGGCGAGAAAATATGGCCGCCAGGCGAGAAAAGATGGACCCCGACGAGAAAGCCTGGCGAGAAAAGATGGCCGCCATGCGAGAAGAGTTGGTCGCAGAAACGGAAGCCATCCGGGCAGAAACAGGAGCCATTCAAGCAAAGGCGGAAGCCAAGCTGGCAAGAATGGACGTCAACATGAAATCCCACCAAGCTAAGACAGAGGCCAGCCATAAAGAGTTTCTGGCCAGAATGGATGGCGGCCGAGAAACGACGGAGGCGCGTCTAGAAACGGAGAAGCTCTCTTATGTAGCTTCCGCACTGACAACACAGAAAACAGTTACGTGATAGCTACCACTGTTGCGTAAATTCGTGTTTACAGGCGTTGCTGGAGAACGCTGCCGAGAGTTGTTTATTGCTGTGTAGTAACCGCGGTATCGCCTGTTGCGTCACTGTGAGAAGTGCTGTTACGTCGCCGCGGGGGAGGGGGACGGAGTGTTGACTGGCCTGTTACCGTAGCAGCGACAGTTGCTCCGATGCTGTTACGTCACCGCTGGAGGGGGGGTCCTGCATAGCGCAAATACGTCACACACACATATATAGTAACGCGTTATATGTCGTCTATCGGTGAGCAACGGCTACAATAGGAAGTCAGCAGCTAAAATTGAGTCTCCACGGTTACAACGAATACATGGAGAGTTCCCACAGCGATAAACGCAATAATAATGGTCCGTTGTCTGGTAATGTCTGGGACAACAAAGAGCTGGGGCTTGACGCCAAGACAGACAGACTAGTCAACCGACAGTCGCAGTGTGACTTTGACTTTAGACCAGTTGATTAGTGTAGCTCCGACTTGAGCAGAAGCAAGCTCGGATCCGAATAAAGACTTCACTATAACAGTGTTCTAAGAAACGTTATAAGTGGATGATAATAGTACTTACATTTATTCCTTGCAGAATTTGAGGTTCCCACAGTTGTGGTTATGTCCGTTGAAAGTCAACCGACTTTTCGGAGGGATATGTGGCCTCCATCTTCAGGTTCGAAGAATAACCCAAACAAGAAATCAGTGTGAAAGTGTGTGGCAAGGTTAGCCCGCCCGTAGCACAGAATGAACCGACACTGCCTATTGGCTCTCACTTATGGTTTATTTTGGTCTAAGGGTGAGCCGACGGGAACTGAAATTTTGTTTCCCCACTCCGTCCTGCGTCCTTTATAAGCCGAAATTTAGACAAGCCGGTTACTCAGCTTCTCTGTTCCTCCGTTCTGTATCTAATTTTTCTTCTTATTCCTTTTCTTCTCTTTACATAGGTACTTATTTCATTATGTTTTTCGCAACCTTTCACATGCCATTCTCTTGTCTTGACCATTTCAGCAAAACCGTCCAGTTTCTATAGCATCTATAATATCTATATATCTTAACCTGTACTCCCATAATTTCTCTACGTTTATGTTTTTATTTTTGTCCATCCTAAACTTACGAGACCATCTGCTCAGAAAATCCGAGAAATTGTGTTCCATATAAACAGCATTAGACACAGCACTAAAGCAAAATATACCATTTTAATGGTGTTTATGCTGTTCCTAGTGCAGGTTTCATGCCTATCTCTCATATTTTGGAACGGAATTACATTAGTATTCTTCAGAGAGCTTAAGAAAACATTTGCAAATCCTTTTCTGGTAGTTCAGCATCGGTAATATGTATTACATTCCACAGTATTTCTTAGAAAACTCTTCTGTGAGCAAAGCAGATTTAGGAAAATTGAAATTCAGAAGCTGTGTTTCCCTAACCCTAGATACTGCTCCCAGAGGGACTAAAGCCACAGTACAAAAGAGAGTGTTCCCTCTTGCTTCTTAGGCTGGATTCTAGAACCTGTTAATAGACAAGATTAGTGACTTCACTACATTTTAAGTACAAGTTCTACAAGACAGGATTACACTGCTTTCCGGACGTAGAACAGCGTCTTGCAAAGAAAATGTGCCAGAGTGAAAAGTGGAAGCAATTAATTTCCCCCTCTCCGATTATGAGACTAACCGACTAACTAGGTAAAGCGAAGGTAAATTTTTATTGTTTCTTCTGCAAAGTTGTTAGTACTTAGAGTATGTCGACTGAAACGATAGGATGACTGGTAAAAAATGAATTACAAATTATTTAGAAGGAGAGAACTGTGTGCTAATCGACGCACTCTTCTCCAGGAGGGGCTGGAGAAAATCACGAACAACCTAGTCTGGATAGCCGGTGTTTCCGCCAAGACACGAATCGAACATTTCCCGAAAAAGTGCTTATACCGTTACACCAGCGCTCTCTGAGACAAGGTAAAATTGCTTTTATGCGTCATTAAAGCAAATATAATACGTGGAAGTAATACTATTGCAATAGTATAGAAGGCTGTGGCAGTTTCACTCTCCGACCATTTCACCCCCACTAATAATCAGTTCCTTGTTGCCTTCGGTTTCATGCCATCTGATTACATTTGCCTGGCATAGGGAGTGCCTGGAGCAGCTAGAAGTTGGAATTTTGCTCGCTGAGAAAGCAGTGTTATAGTAATCCGCTCCTTGACTTCAGCCAAATTATTCTTCGCTAAAACCTTTTACTGCACTAATAAGTTACTGTTTGCTAACGTAAGATCGCCTCTGTGGTCTAGTGGTCAGAATTCCTGGCTACAGATCCAGAGGTCCGGGTTCGATTCCCGGCGCTACCAGATTTTCAGTGAAGTAGTGGGTCTCGAAAGGGGTCCACTCAACCTCGTGAGGATAATTGAGGAGCCATTTGAAGGAAATATCGGTTCCGGTCTAGAAAACCGAAACTAACGGCCGTGGGGATTCGTTACGCTGACCACGTGACACCCTCTATCCGCAATAGTTGGCACTAACTTAGAGGACAAGCGACGGTCGCTCGGTCGGGATAGTTCGCTTGCTGACTAGAGGCCACGGAGTTGTTTGTGTGTACATAAGTCGAGGTAGCTCGGTCGGTATAATGGCTGGCTACACGCGGGCCGACTGGTGTATGCATCTCAGCAGGTGCGCAGGTTCGTCTTTTAGCCACGCAGGCTCTGACACCCACTCAGTCACATTTATCCAGCTATAAAGAGGTTGAAGTGAAGAATGCGTGGAGGTATATCTCCACTTCCCTTTGGCGTGGTGCTTAGTTTTTTCACTTTCACCTTTTCCCATATACATATAATTCTTACATTACGATCGATTGCGTATTTTCTTTGAAAGAAGAATTAAAGTCTTTCCAGTTTCTTTTCTTATGTTTAATGTCTCTTATTAAATGTAAGCAGTCTCGTGAATCAGTTCCCATAGCGACTTGCTATATGCGATTCTCCGCTATGTCTTCATTGGCGCTTTTAAATGCAGAATGCTTGATGCTATGAAAATGAGGTGGAGAATCCTCTGCTTCTTCCACTGGTTCTCAAAATTGCTAATTTCAAGACGAAAGAAAGGAAGGCGTTCTTAGGAACGAGTCGAATTGGTGCAATCTAGTCGCTTGCTTTTCAACCTTTGTGATGAAATCTGCGGTGGACGGAGAAGGGGTGATGAAGAAAATGGTTGTTACGAGTACAGCAACAGTTTAGAGGATGGAGGGAAAGAAATAAGAGAAAATGAGAGGTTTGGAGTGCAATGGAACGGAAAGTGAAGAGTATATATAACATTTACTCCAGACAAGTAAACTTTACTGGAACGAACTTGAGGACCCCTGAAGTTGTCGCAGAAAGCTTTACTTACGGAATGTAAAGCAATGCTCAACACTGTAACTTATCAGAAACTACAGCGGAAGGTTAGAAATACTCTGTTATAATACATAGAGGTAAAGCAAGGAATTCAAATAGCAACAGAAATACTTAAATTTCGAGAACTGTGATTATGTAGCGCCTGCTTTAACATTAAATAACTCTCAGTTTCTCCACAGAGCGTATTCATGTGTTAGGAACAATTCTCGGAGTAAACAACAGTTCTTACCTCTACAGTAGAAAGCAACTGTTCTCTGTAATAGAGAAATATTGTGTTTATCTGAAGCAGAAACTGGCGATAAAACTGTCTGTAGTAATTATCGGGGGATATCACCGTTATCAATTTCATATAAAATTTTGTCCAATATTCTTCTTTTAAGGTTAAGTCCATATATAGGTGACATTATTGGGGATCATCAGTGTGGGTTTCGACGTAACAGATCAACTACAGATCAGATCTTTTGCATTCGTCAGATACTGGGAAGAAAATGGGAGTACGATGAGACAGTACATCAGCTATTTGTAGACTTCAAGAAAGCCTATGATTCAGTTAGGAAGTATTGTACAGTATTCTCATAGAGTTAGGGTTGACCGTCAAACTAGTTAGGCTGATTGAAATATGTTTAAACTAAAATTATAGTGAAGTCCATATAAGTAAACATTTTGTCTGATAAATTTCCTATCCAGTATGGTCTTATACCAGGAGATGCTTTATCGCCATTGCTTTCAACTTTGCTTTAGAGTATGCCATTAGGAAGGTACAGGGAAACCAGATGGGACTCAAATTAAACGGGACACATCAGCTGTTGGTCTATGCCGATGATGTGAATCTATTGGCTGATAATATAGATACCATAAAGAAAACACAGAAACATTGATTCTAATAAGGACGCTGGTCTAGAAGTAAACACAGAGAAAACTAAGTATATGTTGCTGCCTCGTCACCAAAATGCAGGGCAAAATCATGACATAAACAGAGCCAACAGATGTTTTGAAAATTTTGCACAGTTCAGATATTTGGAAAGAACGATAACAAATCAAAATTTGGTATAGAAAGATATTAAGAGGAAATTGAATTCGGGTAATGCTTGCTACCATTCGGCTGAAAACCATCTGTCTTCTGACCTGATGACTAGAAACATAAAAATTAGAATATACAAAACTGTAATTTTGCCTGTGGTTCTGTATGGGCGTGAACTTGGTCTCTGATATTAAAGGGGGAAATAAGACTGAGCTTCATAATTTGTACTCTTCGCCAAGTATAATTAGAGTGATGAAGTTAGGGAGGATTTGATTGGCAGGGCATGCAGCACTAATGGGTGGAAGTGAATGCGTATAGGATATTGGTGGGAAAGGTCAGAAGGAAGGAAGCTAATAACAAGACTAAGACGTAGGTGGGTGGATAATAGTAAGATGAATCTCTGATAGGATGATGAGGTGAGGACTGGATTGATGTGGTTCAGGATAGGGACCAGTGTAGGTTTCTAGGGAATAAGGTAATGAAACTTGTTCCATAAAATTTTGGAAATTTCTTTAATTGTTTCACAACTGTCCGCTTCTCAAGAGGCGTTTAGCTCCATGAAGTTAATTATACTGTCGTAGCCTACACCTGGGTGACTGCAAATGCTAAATTGGAAAGCACATGGAAGTTCTGTAACCTGTTTTTAATTACTATCGCAGTAGGCCGCGCCATAGCTCAGGCGGTTATTCGCTGGCTTCCCACCATTGCGGCCCGGGTTCGAGCCCCGGTCAGGTCATGTGGGCTTGCAGTGGACAAAGTGGCACTGGGGCAGATTTTCTCCGAGTACTTCGGTTTCCCCTGCCAATCTTCATTCCACCAATTGCTCCACAAACACCATCGCGTGGGGCTGGTACAATATGTCAGTATTGGCCGCAGTACCAAGTGGACTCAGTCTCACCCCACAAGGAATAAAAATGAGATATATGTAAAAAGGGCCTGCTACAGGGAGATTCATCGCATCCTCCCTGCGAGTTGAAATAATTTCGAAATTTATTTAAAAACCGAGGCAGTTGTGGGATCAAGTTTGGATTTTTAAATATGAGATTTCAGGAATTTTTAGGGTAGTGAAGTTTAGTATTGTGATAATCTGAAATATGACGCTTACAGGACTACGCGGCTTCGTTCCAGAACACCACAGCATAAATTCTTAAATACTTATTGAGTTCAGGGTGAAGGCGGAAACTCGGTTTATATATTAGTATCGATCTCTTGATTCTAAGTAATTTTGAGTAACTCTGAGATGTTTAGGAACACACTTTCAGCTGCATAGCTGAGTATGAGGAGTAACGCAGAAGGAATGTGAACACAAGCGGTAGTTACAGGGAAGTACCGCAATATATCTCAGATTAGCCCGTCTCCAGACCGAGTGCAGCCGTTATATCTCGCTTATGAAGCGACCATGAGTACGTCACCGCCCACAGACGCGTGCAGCTGTAAACAGGAAGTTACTACTCCGTCTGTCGCTATTTCAATCGCTATGAACTGACATTTCTCTTCATCGGACTCTTTGAGAGCATTTTGAATAGCTGATAAAGTTCTTAATCCTTTGGTGTCTAAAGTCCACTGATTGGTAATTTTTCTGCGCCCTGTAGTAATCCGTTTAGAAGTTTTATGCTAATAGAAGGCGGTGGGTTGTATGTAGGGAAGTCATGAAACTTAATTTCATGGATCCTTTTGTGTATCTACTATGAACTTTGAAACTTATAATGAAGTTGGAAGTAATGAGTCATAGAATTTGAATTTGAAGAAGACATTTGGTAAGAATATGGAAAATTCATGTGTACAGGAATATGAATAAATACGATTTAAACAATACGAAAAACTTTATTCGATGGAATACTAGAAGATTCAAGAAATATTTGTAAGGAATAGAAAGTAGTGATTTGTGTTCTTGGTTGCTGCATGTGAACGTGGTTGAAGATTTGCATTTTCTCATTATTTCAAACCTACTTTCTTAAAGTAGGCTTATGGGATCTGCGTTCTGTCTGTATATCTCTGTGTTTATGTATCCCCCCATCAACTTCTGAATGCCTTAGCCGATCTGCATGAAACTCGGTATGAATTTCACGGCACCTGAGAACATCTCAGTTGCGTACTACATAAATCCCTCCCATCAGTATGTGTGTCTGTATGTGTATCCTTGCGACGGCAGTTGCAAGGCAACGAATCAGTTAAATGTTATGTCCGTGTGTTATCAAACGAGACGCTGTGGTCTGTCTGTGTGTCCCCACGTAATTGCTAGCTAACGGCTCGGTAAAGACGTTCCCGCACCAACGAAGAATTGTTGGAGGAGTGGTTTTCTATGCGGTCCATGTCGTATCAAAGAAAAGTAGCTGATTAGTTATTCCCGGAACTTCTAATTGTCCTTTCAGATTCTAACATCGAATGTGACCAGGAATGTAGATCATCAGGGAGTACTGAAGGCCTAATCATCTTTAAAGACATCAGTTATTTGATTTGATATTGAGTAGGTATTAATTGTAAAACAGTATAGAAGATTACTCTTGGGTTTGAGGTCGTATTGCATGCAGATGTTTAACGATGTTCCCATTAACCTACTTCCTCCGTTCTAGGCCCAAATGTGTAAGCCTTGGAAGCAGTTGAGCAGGATCCAAAAAGCTGCCCTCCGAAATTTCGATAAGCGTTCACCAGAACAATACTAATTATATTGATTTGCTGTACATTTCAAAATACTAGTATTTTTTATTGCTAGTGGGGTGGGACTAAGTCCCTTGTACTGCGGCCCCTTCTGGCCTATTGTACCAGCCCCAGATGATAGGTGAGGGTGATTGTGGAGCAATTGGTGGAATGAAGATTGGCAGGGAAAACCGAAGTACTCGGAGAAAACCTGCCCCAGCGCCACTTTGTACACCACAAATCCCACTTGACCAGAACCGGGATCGAACCCGGGCCGCCGCGGTAGGAAGCCAGGGACTTTTACTTACTTTTACTTTTAATCCCGCGAAGAAATACATAGATTTCTGTATTTATATACAGGCTTTCGAAAATACGTGTATATTGCGTGGTGCGGGCAAGTAGGGTGAAAATAGAGCTTACTTGCTTCGTGCTAGTTCGTACTTGGTTTATTCCTCAACTCTGAAGTTGGAAGCGGCATATTTCTCCGAATCATTGGTTGGCTTTCAACGGACTACAGGCGATACGTCCCGGAAGACAGAACTCTGTAGTGAAGGGCAACATCTGTTAAGGATACAGATACGAATTTGTAGCTCCCCAATATGATATAACCGACAAAGTTGACTGCGGCCTTAAAGCTGCGATTGAATTTGGGCGGTGCCCGATTTGAATGTCTGCTGAGAAGCCGACAGTCCTGACCGGGGTCCTATAACTGTTTTCCTCAGTAGTTTCAATCGAATGTCTTGCAGTGTGGGAGGGCAGCCACCTCAGAATATTTCAACCTTATTCAACGCTTTCTTCTGGTATCATTGGACATCATGGAGCAGCTGCAGTTGATACAGCCGTTCGATAAAACTTTCTCCTCAATCCGATGGAGGACTTCTGAAATGTTCAATGCGCGGTTCGCTCTTTTCATGGGACTTTCATACGCACTACGAAATATTGTTTCTAAAGCCGTTTCTGATAACTGCTCCGCGCTTGCAGAAATTGTTAGCGAAATATAGCTGAGTCTTTCATAACAACCTTGGTATTTAAGTCTGCCCTGAGCTAGATGAGACCATTTCACATTTTCGAATTCTATGCACCTTAAGGTAAAAGGTGAGAAAAGAGGTAAAGTTGTCGCTGTGCTTAATTAATTAAACACTACGCCATGAAAACTATTGGGACACTGGATGTATAGATCCACGTTTTCTTGACCTCGGCACTAGTTGGAGGTGAATGGCCAGCTTCACGTCCCGGCCGCTTTACCCCCGGGGAGAGAGCCCCGGTACCCATTGGACAGGAGGACCCCAGAGCCGGTCTGGACGACAAGGAGAAGAGAAAATTCTTGACTCTTCCGGGACTCTTTAACTCCGACGTCTCTGTCGTCCAGCTCGTAGTCAGTCGCTATACCGACTACGCTATCCCGGCTCCCCCAACGAAAAGTGTCTACTTCGTTGTCGTTATTTGTAGCTGAATCAAATCTCAGGCCAACGTAAAATGAACAGATGAAGAGACTGGGTATATGAATTCGAAGTTAGTATTACTGAACTGAAAATATTTCTGTAGGTACTTCGGAAGTAATGACAGTGAAGGAAGAACTTCACCGTTACGTAACATTGGATGCTAATTGGCAGAAGCGGTAACACTCCCGCTGATTATGCCAGTACACGGGCAATTCAGTTAGAGATAACCCGATTGTACAGTCCTGCCATACTCTATGCACTTACGGGGCCAGAAAAGTTGTAACATATCCTGAATAGCATTTCGCTGAGGATTTTAAACCCCAGGGAAAATGAATCCATCCTGTCACTCATATTACATTCAGGACAACAGAGGATGCATGTTAAGTACCTAGGGTCGCCCGAGGCTATACAGCGAGGAAACCGATTTAGCCTACTGAGTGAATAGCAAGGCTTGCAGCGTGATCAAATTTATGTCACGCGCTCTTGCTATAAAGTTAATTGGAGAACCCTGAAATCTATCTGCTTCTTTTACTAAAATTCTTCTACTATAGGAGCTAACGAAAATAGAAATAAACATAGGTAAAAGGTAAAGTTGTTCCTATGCTTAACTAATTAAGCACTACACCCTGAAGGCTTATGAGGGAGTGGATGTGTAGACCTACGTTTCCTTGACCTCGGCACTAGTTGGAACTGAGTGGTCAGCTTCGCGCCTCGGCCGTTTCACCTCAGGGGAAAGAGTCCCCGGGACCCATTGGATAGGAGGCTGGGTGGGCCCCAGGGCCGGTCTGCACTACATGGAGAAGTGAAAATTCTTGCCCCCCATTCGAACTCCGAACCCTCGGTCGTCCAGCCGATAGCCAGTCGCTATACCGACTGCGCTATGCCAGTGAGGACGGAAACAGATCCAGCTTTCGAAACGTTTTATTTTCTAGTTTCTGGAAAGCTGACGACAGACAATGTCCAAAAACGCAGTAATTCTGAGTATTGTGCACCACCGTCAAACCCTTTAGAATCTGCCACAAGGAAGAGATATGTCGGATTATTGGTTTGTGTTATAAGAACAGGAATGTAACTACCGATGTAAAGAAAGTTTCATGTTTGAGTCACATAGACAATGCAGATATGAATAAGGTCACGAAGATTATATTCATTTAACACCAAAGCGGAAGAGAGTCTTCAGGTTGTTCTAGGCACACCTGTTTCTACTCAGAGCGTCTTTGCCATTTTTGTGCCGCATTTACCATCCACATCTTTGCGTTCAGTTCAGGTTCAGCTACGTCAATCACATTGGATAACGGGCTTCACGGAGGCATAGAATATCTGCCCTTAGAAAGTAAAGTTATCCCTGTAACAGGCCGTGGAGTCCCATAGGTTTGTGAGGTGTTGAGGCTCCTACATTTTCTAGACAGTCGGCTCACAGATGGCGGTAAGGTTCTCAGCCTTACCTGCCGGCCTCCCTTTACCCCCAAGAATATTCCAAGAATATTCCTGGTACTCATTTCTGTTAGAGGCTGAGTCGACCTCAGGGCCATAGTGAGGCTGGAAGATTAGGTAAATTGGGAAAATCCACCTCATCTGCCTTTTCTTCTCTTTAAAAATACAGCATATTCAAGATAGTTCGCATAGAGTTTTGAGGTTTACATTAAAATGTAGCATGCCTGGGATAGATGAAAATGCATCCTAATGGAAGAGGTCACATTTGAGGCTTAGCCAGAAGTGGGAGAATAATTTGAGCTTGAATTTTAAATAAATGAGATATGATTCACGTGACCCAGGGTCTGTCGGTTTGCTCTTGTTAACACGGTAATGAACTCCGGTTTAATAAAAGCTGGGGGTTCTTAGCCAGCTGAACTACTACAAGTGTTAGCTTCTCAGGAAGCCTCGTCCTCATGGGCTTGCTTCATTAGATATATATTTAATTTTATTTCCCATTTTTTCATACCAGCAGTTTATTAGTTAATATGCTAATGAAGGTCGATTCGGAGTTTATGGCAATTTCGGGTTAGACCTATATTATTCTGATAACATACGAAATAAATAAGTCAATAAGTATTATTGTAGATATGCAAATCCGAACTTTATTGATATCCGTCGAATTGTTTCGGTGATGAAATGTACGGTTGCGAGACATTTGTTACTATGTACTTTGCCTCATTTCGTTTACTTCGTCATTGAATTTCATATAGATATTGACAAATTTAGAAAGTTACATATCTGCAGTTTATGTCCCATATATTAAACGACTTACCTGTAAATACTGATTTCCGAAATACCTACCTTAGAATAGGGCAATCTGTTTCCACGCATATGGAGCTGAATCTCTGACATTGGTGAACTCATATCGGCATCCACAGCAGGAACTAGCAGTGCTTCTGGGTGATGTAGCTATTTCGTGCTGTAGGCGATATATACCGGCCCGCAAACCGTCGATGCGTGCTTATCGACAAACTTGTGAAAATTTTTACATCAGTTTATGTGTTGTGTATGTTTCGACCTCTAGGCTGAAACTGAGCACGAGTTTATCAGCAAATATAACTTAGAGAAAAAACGCGAAACAGACCGATTTCCCTGCTATGTGAATGTACACTCTGTGTTATGGTCGCTAAATTTTTCTGTTCGTACGAAAGAAGATGAACAGTTTCGTGTAATGACGACGCTGCAGATATGTATTGGAGAATTAGTGGACTGGATTATCGCCAGGTCTCTACTTGAGACCTGTCTGTTTTTCTGGTTGTCCTTAATCTCTCCAGGATAATTTGAAACGTTTTACGGTCATATCTACCCAGCTTCGTGCTTACGTACCATTAGCAATCTTCCCATGTCTCTTCTGCATATACTCGTAAGTTACGTAGCTGAAAATTTGAAGCTAAGAAACGTACTTATCAGTTCGCTTTTTAAGAGCTTTTCCCATCTTTCTTCAATTATATTGTAGCATGTAGACCCGTTGCTAAGTAGTGACTCTGTAAAGAACGCCCGTTGCTGGGCTGCATATTCGTATGAATGTATGAGAGGTAGGCCTTCTCGGCCCTTGCACCGCGATCTACAGTGATCTATTGTGCTTAACAGTTTCATAACACGCAATAATTGACTAATTGGGAAGCGGAATTCTCTGCGCGGTCCGTGCAACTATTGTGTGAGGCAACAATAAAAGAACTGTCGGAAGCGGCGTTTCTTGTGCGATTCTTACCGAAGTGTTTTACACAGAACAAGTCTCATGCTGTAGTTAGATGTAAGAGAGTCGCCGGCCAGCAAGGGGGTGAACACTGAAGCTGAAGGATCTAAAGCGTTGAAAGCCGTTACCATACAGTGACCAGTGAAAACACAGCAGATAAGAAGACTAAGTACACGCTGTAGTGAACCAATGAGTGTGTGAATTAGCAATAGAGCTATGGTTACTTGTACAGGCCGCGCCATAGCGCAAGCGGTTAATCGCTGGCTTCCCACCGCGGCGGCCCGGTTTCGACCCCAGGTCTGGTCAAATGGGATTTGTGATGGACAAAGTGGCGGGTTTTCTCCGACTACTTCTGTTTCCCCTGCCAATCTTCTTTCCACCAAATTCTCCATCATCATAATCACCCGGAGTAGGCTACAATAGGCCAATCAGTGGCCGCCGTGCCGAGTGGACCCAGTTGGGCTCCACCCCTCACTAAGCGAATTAAAAAAAGAGGTTAATTGTAGTTACGATCTGTAAGTTCAGTAAATCCAATTAGCAATCCAAACCCCATATATAGTCACACTCTAACATATCACAATATGTTACCACAGGAAATTAATAATTGCAGTCGTGATGGAGAATCGCTTGAAATAATTGGCAAAATTTGTGATTCAATTTCGGAAGTGAAACTTGGGATTGATAATAAACATTGTCAGTTATTTATTCATCAAGTGGGACCTGGATAGCTGAGTCGGAATAGCAATAGGTGTCGGTATTGGTTTCATGGAAGGGGCAAGAGATTTATCTTTCCTCCGCAGCGTCCAGACCGGCCTACCTACATGCGTGCCTACCCACCAACCCACGTATCTACTTGCATACCTACCTACCTACCTACCNGCCTACCTACCTATCTACCCACTTACCTACCCACCCACCTACATACCTACCCACACACCCACCCACCTACCCACCTACCCACCTACTCGCCCACCTATCTATCCATCCATCCATTTATCTATCCTGCCTGCCTGTCTGTCTGTCTAATCTAATCTGATCTGATCTATATGTTCCTAGGGCTCTTCCTCAACTTAAAGCAGTAGCAGCGCGCGCCTAGTGCCGAGACGGGACTAGACAGCTTTGAAGTTTGTTTTCAAGTAAGTATATTTCTGTTCTGTTACCCAGCTTCACATTACACTTCTATACGCCTGACGAATGCGAGGCGTGCACGCTTAAATATGGATCTTGACAACCAGTAATTTATACTTAATTTCGAACGTGTTATAAAAAATAATACACATAGTGTTGTTTATTAATGCTGCTTCTCATGTTATTATGTTGTGCTGCATGACCTCTATAATTATTATAAACACAGCAATGCTACTCGGTCAGTAATTTCTGTCCAGGCTGAGTATCCAAACTTATTGCAGGCCTATGTACACCCTTACACAGGCTCACATATTAACGCAATGCACCGATCGAATATACATAATTTGAATTGCGCTCTCAAATGCCCATAAAATGTAAACCAGAACCAGCTTTGATATGACGCCGATACACACTAAAGTTGATGTACCAGAGCCACGTGGGTTTGAAGTTCCGCGCCGAAAGCACACTCGTACTTATGGGAGATCTCTACACTCACATGAAACAATTTTGTCGTTCCTGGAAAAATCTTCAGTTACTGTCTTGAACATGTAATACTTAACTACATATATAAATTCTTCTGCATCTAACTACTTAATACGTAACTCTATATATGTAGCTTTCACATTATGTTAATATTACTTAATTTATATATTATATTTAACTCTATTATCAACGCAGTGGTTTAATGTAGCACTTACTGTTTAATGGAATAATTACGTGGAAAAAAATATTGGATTCATTGAACAAAATAATATTGTGACATGTTGCGAAATCTGAGCCCCCCCCACACCANGTGTAGTGACTTAAATTTTAATTTTGTACGCTTACATTCCGAATATTTGAGCGTTCAAACAATATACTGTGGAAACATGGCACCTATTTTTTTAAAATAAATGAAAAATATGTTTCGTGGCTGTGCATTTATGTTGTTTTATCTACTTGAACACGCAGAATTTTGCAAATAAGGTGACATCAAATGATTACCGACCCTGTAAGCGGAGATCTCGGAACTTCCTTCGTCTGAGTTCAAAAACACCTTTCTAAATCCTACATACGTATTATTGAAGAAAGCAGTCTTCTGGGATTTGGCACCGTGTATATATGGTGTATGGCCTCCATNGTGTTAACCGACGTTTCGGAGTAACGTATCGCCTCCATCTTCAGGGTAGAAGAAAAAATATAAGAAATCTGCAAGCGAAGAGACCGTGAGAACCGGTAAAAGCAGACTGTGACCGGTTCTCACGGTCTCTTCGCTTGCAGATTTCTTATATTTTTTCTTTTACCCTGAAGATGGAGGCGATACGTTACTCCGAAACGTCGGTTAACACCACATATACACGGTGCCAAATCCCAGAAGACTGCTTTCTTCATAGTCACCGCCGTGAAAGCCTCAAATCCTGCAAACGTATTATTGCTGTATTAGTAATAGCAATAATAGTGTGCCTACATGAGAACCATGTATTATACCACTAAAGAAAAACGGTAAGAACAGAACCGTCTGGATTGGCCTCTACTTTTGTATGGTTCTCGAACTTGGTATCTCAGATGAGGAGGAGTGTAGGCTATATATTGAATGTGTTTGAGAGCAAGTCACGGAGGATAATATTGACGGGAGTCTGTAGAACAACGCCCAAGGAAAGCGAACAGATATTATGAGGGTCATAAAATCAAGGCGAACCACATGGGTGGGGCATGTGACATAAATGGAATCTCTGAGGAACGAATACATTTCATTTTGAGTTCCTCGTAGATAGGAGAACAGTTTGAACATTAAGGAAATAGGAGAGCCGACGTAGCTCAGTGAGTTTAGTGACTGAGTTCCAGGATGAATGACCGGGGATTCAGGATTCAGGACAAATTTGTTCTGATTTCCCCAGAATCTATACCGGCTGTGTGGTCTGGTCTCCTGTTCGGTTTTAAGTGGGGTTCTTTCTTAGGCGGTGAAAAGTCAGGGTGTATTTCCGAGATCAAGAATTCGTGAACCTGTGCCTCCACTTCCTGATACTGTGCGTCTAATTAAGCCCGATGCTAAACCTTCATACTCTGTGAATCGAGAGGCACTTCTTGCCGAGTCGAGTGGTTAATAGTTGCTCGAGGACTTGCTCAGGAACTGATACAACTATAAATGGCGAAATGCATAAAGGCTTAAAGTTAAATATACCGCAAGAGCTGTTTCAGTGCCCACAGAGCTGTCATTATTGCATACACACACACACACACACACACATATATATGAAGTTGTCATCGGAAAACATATAACCGTGAACTACCTTGTGTCATATTAATTAAAAATGGCTGCAGATTAATTGTCCATAGGCTGTGCTTCAAAATTACAATCCATTTATAAACATGTTTCAATTATTTTTATGTTTCATTACATGCAAAGGAATCTGTGTGTGTGTGTGTGTGTGTGTGTGTGTGCTATAGGCCGCTTTATCAGCATTTTGGTCTATTGATTGCTGCGAATTGCAATATATCACTTATATCTTTTTGCTATTGAGCGGAAACTCGCCTAACTTACAGGCAAGAGAAACACGCAATTCCACATTCCGGGACACAAATTCATTAATTTGCGTTTCCAGGTTACAGCGATTATTTTTTTAATTAACCCACATTGAGGCGCATACAAACAGTGAAGCCGCGCTGCTACACCATTCGCCGCTGGAAACGAATGATGAAACATCGTTTTGTTCAGTGGAAGTTTGCACTGTAAAATGATTGTAATTATCGCAGACACCAGACTCATTATCCCGACTAAAATTGAGCTCCATTATTGTCATGATGCGTACTGGTTTGTGCTAAGTGAATTGTACATTAAAAATATCATTAAAGTGACAAAATCATTGTGACTTGCACCGTGCACGTTTGAGAGGAAAAAGGCGTACAAAATTTTGGTCAGAAATCTTGAGGTTGCAAGACCACTTAGGAGACGTAAGCGTTGAAGGGAAGATAATATTAATACTGACTTAAAAATAGGTATGAAGGATTGTATTCATTTAGATTCGGATAAGGATCCATGACGGTCAATTATGGATACCGTAACGAACCATTGGTTAATATACAGCCCCTTGTTGGGCCCTGGCCTCCTCTTCAATTACGAGTATATAATCTTTTTTTTTACACAGAGGGTAGAACACCTTGGACGAGTGATGAAGCCGTCGCAAGGCCGCTGCCTACACGCAGGACAACAAAAGATAGAATAAACACACACACAAACATCCATGCCTTTGAATGGGATTCGAACCCATGATCCCAGTGCTCGAGCTATCGAAGACAGTTCATGCCTTAGACCGCACAGCCTCCGTGCTCTGCAGCAATGAAGTGTCTGATAGACTTAAAAGGATTTTGACGATGGTGTATACTGTACTTATTTTGGCTTGTTTTTGACTTCATCCATCGTCTGGTATGTAAAAGACAACGACGTTTCGGAGACTGGATCTGTCNAAGAAGTGCAGTGTATGATGTTATAAATACAGCAGAAGAGCTCCTTGGGGCTACTTTAATTATTGTTCTCTTTCTCAGTGGTTAAGCTGAAGGCTGTTATGACTGACAGACAACTTTATATTGTTATTTCTAATCCATATCCCTATGGGTTTTAATATAGAAGAAGCTTCAAGAATATCTCATTCTCTATCCTGTTAAATGGGGCTAATCATTGTTCTCCTCTATCTTCTGTTCTTCCATTTACTGAATATACATTTGGCTCAACCTGATTTAGCACACAACTTAATGCTTAGAAAAGCTGTTAATTTTGCTGCTTGAACTTTGAAAACATATTCAGTGTTGTAAGATTTGAGGTTTTCACGGCGGTGGCTATGAAGAAAGCCGTCTTCTGGGATGTGGCGTCGTGTAGATATTGTGTTAACCGACTTTTCGGAGGAACGTATCGCCTCCATCTTCAAGGTAGAAGACAAGAAGAAATCCGTTCCCCGAAACGTTGATTAACACAATTTCTACACGGCGCCACATCCCAGAAGACGGCTTTCTTCGTATTCATTGTTGTTAATCTAACTTTTCTTTTTCCATATGAGGATGTGAAAACTGCTACTGCTGTCGACTTTTAACACTTCAGGTTCAGTTGCTTTAATCTTTTCTTGTAAAATTAAAAGAATATATGATCATAGAAATATGAACAAATAAGTATAAATGATTAATCAAAATTCGTGGCGAAACGTTTTACTGGAGTGAATTTATATCAAGAAAAAAATTGTTGCGAAGAGTTACGCAATTTAAACCTATCTCAGAAAGCAAAGTTCTGACAACGCTTCACAGGCGAAACAGTCGAGTTGGAAGGAAGGACTTTGAATGCAAGAAGCACAGCCACCTCTCCTCCCTGCCTCGCTCGCTCAGCACACGGTGTCTGTCGCCTGGCTTATCGTATATGCAAATTGTCTTTTGAGTCGGTCACTTGAGACACTCACTGCAGCGGGTCTTATGACGAAGTCAGATTTCTCTCCTGTAGCTCATGTTCACCAGCGTCTCGGTGAGACCAATATCCGTTGTATACCTGAATTATTGGTTGCACTACCAGGAAACGACGGATCGTAGTCAGCACTGTTGGTGAAGGAAGGCCCTTTTTATTCGAATTTATGGCGAATACAGCCTGCTGAGGCAGTGTCTTACAACTTGGACCGTGTTTCGTTTAGACAGTGCTTAACAATCCTCCACAGGGGTGTGGCATTTTAAAAAAAGTATGCTTGAGATGCAGCATGTAGGCCAGTCCGTTTTACTCCGCAGCACAGGTGTTCGTGCATGAAGTATGACAATTGTATAACTTTTAATGATGATGGTAATAGCAAATATCTCTGTTTAAGGGTCTGTCGTTAATAAACCGTTTCCTAGACAGAACTGCGCTGTTAAAGTAAGTCTACATATTCCGGCCATTTGTAATATCCGAACTGGCCAAGATGTGGATTTTCAATATTTTCTTCAGATAATCCAGAAATATATTGCGAGAATATAATGAAATAAGCCACAATCTAATCCTTTAATATTCTTCGAATTATCGTTATATTCTGGAGCAATTTAAATAAACCAGGCATAAAACAAAATATTCCATGTAAGAAATGAGGTATATTCGATATTCACACTATTAAATTTGCCAAGCAATTTTAATTTTTTTTTGTGTACTATATTAACTTATAGACATAAAATGAGAACGTACTGAAACAGATATTTGGAAGGTTACAAATATCTTCCGTATTTAACTCTTTATGTCTATATTTCGAAGCAGTTTAACAGTTTTGTAGTTTTTATTGCAAGGGTCAGAAACTGAGAAGCTTGAAGGAATTAACTTAAATTATTTTCATATTATAACCCAAATGTCGCAAAGGCTCTACTAGTTAAAATGTAAACTGATTTATGTGGCTGCTGAAAGTACGGTGCACATAAGTAGTGCACCGCTTATGATCCTGACATTTGGCCCTTATTCTGAAACAAAATTTGCCGTACAGAATATGACTTTCCTGTTCAGTAAACCATCAAATGTCATGATATATGGATGAATAATTGATGGATACAGGAGAAAGGATGGCTTTTAGAATATGTCATTAATCAGCACCTTGATGGAACTAACAAGAGTAGTGAGACTGTCCTCCTTGTCACGTGCCACGCAAACTCATTAGCAATTACTTCGAACGATATGAACTAACAACCTGTCAGTTTTAGAATTCTCATTCTGTAAGTTTCGTGCAATGCAGTTTCTGTAACTTCCTATAAATTTTAAACTAACAGTTTCCTGTAACATTTATATACAAGTTTAGAGTCTCTAAAATGGAATTGAAAGGAAATTCCGAACTTACTTTTGTCTTATTTTGCAATCAAGGACACTGCTTCAGAACTTGAAAACCAGTGAAGTGGCCGAAATAATTCCCGCCTCTTACGAAAGCAAAGCGTGTATCTCCATATTCACAAAGGACAGCCATTTGACCCTGTCTTCTGTAGTGGAATCCAATCCATACTCCCATCATCGGTCCAGGAAGCGTGAATGTAAGTACAGTTTTAAACCAGCTAAGTCCTACTACGTCGTCGTAACTTGTTGGCAAAGCCAGACAGCGGGCTCCATCTTGAACCATTTAAATCAAAACCAGGTTTTCAGATATGTTTCACTACTTTCCTCCAAGCTATGCCAAAGTTCCACAAATTTTTCCTCCCGACCAAAATTGTGTGTGCATTTTCATCTTCTCCGTGCTTGCTGTATGCACCGTCCAGATTCTAATCCATCGTTTAGTCACAATTTCTAATAACTGGTAAACACTATGATGCTCCTCACTGTATTTTTCTCAGTTTTCTGTTAATTCTTCTCTCCGTGGTCCAGATATTCTCATCAGTGACCTGTCCTCAGAAACCCTCAACTTGAATTCCAAGCTTAGGGCAGTGGTTCTCAGACGGTGTTCCGTGGCATGAGTTTCCGCCAAGTATGTCACGGGGTGTTGAATGGTTATGTGAAATGAACTGTCAGTAATTGTTGACTGTCATGCACGCACACGCACGCACGCACGCACAGAAAGTTAAGACTGCCTACTGCATGAAGAAATCTTTGCTAAATTGACTGGTGCATCTCTATATAAAGTTTGGAAAGGAGTGTATGTGGATAAACTTCCTAAATTTATATTTACAACAAAACTTCATGATGTTTATCACTTAGAATTACACCTTTTTTTGGACTCCTTTCATCGTCCGGTATTCTAGAAACTAGAAAACACGACGTTTCGGAAACTGGATCTGTTTCCGTCTTCAGGCGAGGGGGCTAGGCACACTCTCAGTTGGGTCCCTTAGAACGAGCTAACCTCTTTCTAAGGGACCCACCTAAGTAGGTACCATTCCCTCTTCACCTGAGGACGGAAACAGATCCAATTTCCGAAACATCGTATTTACTAATTTCTAGAATACCGGATGATGGAAGAAAGCCAAAATTCCAGTAGTTCTGAGTGTTATACACATCGTCAGAACCCCTTTAGAACCTTTGTGTTTTGTGACATCGGTTTGTCCAGTGATTTAGGCTAGCTCTTTCTAAGGGACCCAACACAACAGGTGTTTTCCCTCACCTGAGGACGCACACAGATCCAGTTTCCGAAACTTAGTGTTTTTGTTAGTTACCTTAAAACCAGGACGGTGGATAAAGTCCTAAAACACAATTTTTTATTTCACGATAATTTTATATTTAATACAGTAAATGAAATTATTTGAAATTTTTGTGTATCTTATCATAAATTTTGGTCCTTCAATTCTTTTTCGAAGCAAAAAAAGAAAAAAGAAAAGAGGAAAATGAATACTCGAACTGTGTCGCGAACACAAAAATCTCGATGGCTACTGTATTGGCAAATGCCACACTCATAGAACACAAATTTATTGCATGCAGAACGGTACTTGTTGAAGAACTTCAAGCCGCTCAAATGGTCAAAAGCTTCCGCCTCAGATAAAGTAATTAAACAGTTAAGGCAACTGCAGTCACCCATTCATGAAATATTAAAAGGAATTTATGCCTAACATAATTTTTATATACGGTACTGAATTAAAACATATATTTTAAATTCTGAGAACATAGCGAAAGAATAATTGCATTATAGAGACGGAACTTCACCAGAAGAATGGAAATCATACTTTCACTCAGCTTTCTCCCTCTTTGTGTCATGCTTGAAATATGTCTAGTGAAGACTTGCGGAATATAATTACGCTCTACGAGTGGCTAGGGAATACGACTTAATTATTTTAATTTTAAAGTTCTTTTCCTTTTCCTCCCGGGAAAGCTGGAAAATTTACCTAACAACGAAAAACGAATATATAACATTTTTCCAATGGAAAAGTGAAAGCATATCTGGAGTTGTTCGTAATCCCAAAAGGACAAAGGCTTGCAGTTTTAGAAAGAAGTTTTTTTCTCTTAAAGACTTTTATTTCGACGACAGAATTGAGGTTGTCACTACCGACAAGAAACTAATGGAGTAGCACTGAAATTATTCTTATGGAAATATTCAAATAAATAAAAATTATGTAGGATTTGAAGTTCTCACAGCGGTCATAATAAAGAGTTCTGCTTCTGGAATATAGCGTTATATAGTGCATTAAAAGTCAACCGACGTTTCGTAGAAACTTGTCGCCTCCATTTTTAGGGTCGAAGAATAATCGACGCAAGAAACCAGCATGGAACAGGTAGCAAGTTCTTCTTGATTTATTCTTCAACACAGAAGGTGGAAGCGTCATATTCCTCCGAAACATCAGTTGACTTTCAGCTGACTACACGAAGTGTATCCATGAAGATGTAACTCTTACAGATAATTCGTCATTCAAAAATAGCTCAACGAATGTTTTCCACACGCCTTTCAACTACTAACAGTCCCCAATAGAACGACCTACAAATTAATAATAAATAGGAAATTTTAAGATTTCGCTATTGTACATACTCAACAGGAAGAGTGAGAACAGCTGAATGAAATCGCAAATTTATTCTTCTGATCAAACCCTTTGTTTTCGTTTAATTTGCTCTTATTTGATATTTTTTCAGAATTTGAAATATGTGCTTTCATTACGTCTTAAATATATATATGAGACAAACTCCGTCTTAAGTGCAACAATTTTATTGTAGTCCTTTCTTCTTCCCTTTCTCCACACTACATGTTTCGGCCCTAAATGGCCATCATCAGGTGTGTATTCTTACGTTGCACTTAAGACGGAGTTTGTCTCATATATATTGTGTGAGTGTAACAGGAGCTACTGCCAGTCTCCGCTGTCGGAAATGGAGATGACAGAAGAAGAGGTAGGCAACTGGTCTGTACCGATAGGCTTGTAGTCTCCCTGTTTAAAAGAAATAGACATTCACATACTTCAAAGACTCAGAAAAGTCTGGAAAATCAGTCTGTACATTCTCATAAAGAATCACCAAATCTGAATACTTGTCACTTTTCAAATTGTTCTTGCTGTAATTACAGAATTAATTAAGAATTATATTTACGTTTATAACCATGGATGTGATTTCAGTATTTACTGAAAATTTTATTGAAAACACACAGGTCGCCATGAGGTGGTGCAATTACTAGAAATTTTGTTATTTCATTCTCATATCATACGTTTTGTTTCCGGTTTCAAATATGGATCCAGTTCTCAGTAAATTTATACATGTTTTATATGCTGAAGCTTTCCTGATGTAACAGTTTCCGAATGTAAATTCATACATTGGTTGCCAGTATAAAATGAAGTACATATACGTTATGAAGATTTCTGTGAGTGCAAGCTCAAATTATTGTTTTATTTTCAGTTGATCACGAATTTAGAATATGTTTTCATTAGAATCGTAAGTTTATTAAAATACATGAATAGTCATCTTGTTAAAATGCATGAAATAGAGGGAAATAAGTAACCCTCTCGTACACACATACAAATACTCATAAACCCACTTTACTACGAAACACCATTTCACCAGAACACATCGCACAAGACACACACACAGGACCAACATTGTACAGACGACCTGTGAACACAACCACAGCAAGATTCTATTCAGTCGTGGAAATATATTCTTTTTAACAAAACATGTTTTAAATACTAGTGCTTTAAGCCTTATAAGACAACACTTACACGCAATAAATATGAAGCATTTTGTTTGAAGTGTTGACCGTTTTCCAGTGACGGCGTTCATTTCCTGAAACATGTAAACGCTCAGTTGTATTATTGTTTCATTTGATGGAACTCGACGCTCATTTTATTTATATACAAAATAACAAAGGTGAAATGTTGGAGTGGTTATGTTGAATCGTTGAATTATTAATGCGATCACACGAAGTGTCCCGTAGGATGTATTGTCGTCTGGGATTATTTCATAGGACAGTTAAGTGAGACTTATTTATTGCGGTGTTAATATTTTCTTAGTTTTGGGGATGTTTCTATTGATGCTGATTGGCGAAGCGCGAGAAAGTCGTTGGCAGCCGAAACAGATAATGTGACCTGGCCCATGTAGGGGGGGGATGAAGAAGAACAATTGGCCTAGTCCCTCGCCTGGGGAACCCGAAATTCACTCTTATTTATTTTAAAATGTTATAAGTAAGCAAGAATGTGGGAATCGCTCTTAATTGAATTGTTGACTTGGCATTTCATCCATATTCTCTTTATAGGATTTCTATTTTTAAAGGATTTATGAAAGACTTTATATATTTATATGGCTTTGGGAGTGAGGTGGGGCCCCACGTTTCTGAATAGATGAGGCTCTGTCTGATCTCTTTCAGGTCCTGAAAGTGACAATCTGATAGTAACCGTTCCAGTTAATGTACCTTCTGGAGATGAACCTTGAGGCCGAAACGCGTAATGGTTTAAAGAAAAGCGTTAGTCTTGAATGGCGCTCTGTTATCCAGTAACAAAGTCTTTCTTATGTGCTAATGTAGTGATTCTACAGAAGGCCTGAGCACCAGCAGGATACTGAAGCTGAGGATCATGTTACTAAATACATAATGCGTGACGTCGGTACAGGCTTCATTTCCTACACTATAAAAGTGAAGGAAAACAATCCATTTAAATGTTACACAAAGTTTTTATTTTGATATCTCTTGAATATATGATCGCACTTCCGATAGCTGCCTGTTTCATTTAGTTATCTGACTGGGAAACCTGAAGGAATAATTTTGGAGGATAATATTAAAACAGGCCTTAAGGAAATAGGGTAAGATTATTTGGCTCAGCATTTAGTAAAATATATATAAAAATACAAGTAAAGCTATCCCTATAAACAGGCCGTGGAGACCCATAGGGTTATGAGACGTCGAGGCTCCCAATTTTTTTTTTTTAAGAAAATTGGCTCGCAGATGGCGGTGAGATTTTCAGTCGTATGCACCGACTGCCCGTTGCCCCCAGGAAGATTCCTGGTACTCATTTCTGTTAAAGACTGAGTTGACCTCAGGGCCATAATGCGGCTGGAAATATTAGGCCAATTATCCAGTGACATCGGGAATCGAATCCGCGACCTTCCGGCTTGTAGCATGCTACCGGATGCCTCTTAGTAAAGATAGTCAGGTATACCTATAATGTTCAGGTCAAGGAGGATGCGATGGGCAGGGTATAACAGCACAAATGGAGAAAACGAATTCATGTAGGGTTTGGGTGGAAAGCCAGAAGGAAAGAGTCCGCTAGAAGGAAAGAGTCCACCAGGAAGACCTAGACTTATGTGGGAAAAGAGTATTTGAACAGATCTTAGAGAAGTAGGATAGGGTAGTGGGGCTGGATTCATTTGGCTCAAGTTATGGGCCAGTCTGTGCTGATTGTGAACACGTTAATAAACCCTCGGGTTCCCAAACATTTTGCTAGTTTCTGAGTAGCCGAGCGAGTGGCGGCTTCTCAAGGACGACTCAGCTCCACGGAGTTAGTTGGTTTACTGAAGATGGAGAATTTATTTACTAGCAGTCATCTGTCCATATTGACGGACTTCTTTCCACGGTCACACTGTTATCACGGATGCACTTGAAGAAGTTCCTGTGGAACTTCGTGCATCATCTCTTGATGTTATGCTGCAACAGAGCCCCCATTAATCGACGCCTTACTGTCGTGCCGACATCTCATGGAATTTATCAACTTTTGTGTATGTTTATGGAAATTTGTTATATTTTCACACCCTCATAAGTGATTGTCTCTGTCTTTAATTACTTAAGCACTGTGCAATTAAGGTATTTTTTCCCCCTCTATGGCTGTACAGCCCTTTGGAGCTTGGCTGCTTTTCAGTTTTTTAATCCTATACACAGTCGGTAGTACTGCTTAGACTGGGGATCAGCCCTTCGCAAGGCCGCTACCTACACACAGAACACAAAGACAGAATAAACACACACAGACGTCCATGCCTCGAGTGCGGTTCCAACCCACGACCCCAGAAGACGGTTCACGTCTTAGACCGCACGGCCACTGAGCGCAATGAAGATATATGGGGAATGGTATTATAGCTGCACCATCTTGACCTCAGCATTACATGGACGTTTGGTCAGTTTCACGCTCCGGCCACTTTATTCCCGGAGAAAACGCTCCCCGTACCCGTTGGATAGAAGGTTGGGTGGGCGCCAGGCATGATCTGGACGCTGTGGAATAGAAAATCTTGCCTTGCCCGGAACCGAACGCAGACCTTCCAGCCCATAGCCTATTGTTGTTCAAGACTGAGCTATTCAGACTCCAGATAAGTGACTGTAACAAGGTAAAAGTTAAAAATCTCTAAAGAGAATAAATAATAGTTCTGTAGGCAACCTGGACTTGATGTTTGGGTTATAGATATTGTTCTGTGGTAAGTTTGTTTATAAGGATGGGTAATTTTGGCTTTATTACCTTATTGGTAATAGATATGTGTCTCAGTGTTGAGGCAGCTCGAAATTCTTTCTTGTTAGGTTACTTTAACAGAAAACTATCGTAAAGCCACTGGTGAACTTGATCACAGATTACACCTATATCAAAGCAGAGGTTAAATCCTCTTAATGAATTATTGCGAAATAAGCTCCACGAATTTTTAACTTAGGCAACGGTTGTAAATTAATAAAATATAAGTTGATATTCAACAAAAAGGAACGTATACAATTCTACGTTTAATGTAGGGATGCCAGGAAACTATTCTGCTTCCTGCGAAATCCAGAATACCAGTTCGGAAAAGACTCCAGCGTAAACCCTGCTTCTCCATTTCAGAATTCAAAAACGAAGGCTTGAGACGTTGCTACAGGGTTCTCACGAAACCATAGGCCAGTTAACAGCGCGTTCTCCTCAGTAGCTGTTTGGCACCTGTTCGCAATAGAATTCTGACTTCCTCGCGCTTCGTGTCCAGCCATCATGGCTTCACTTACGATGCGTAAATATCAAGTGCCGGTCCTTCCTAGGACGAAGACAGGCGCCAGATGTCACACATTTCGAGCAATATACCATTATTTCAGCCAAGGAAACAATGTCGAAATCCCGAGACACAGTCTGGAAAAATCATCATTAAAAAGATTAATTTATCCTACTCTTCTGTCAGGCACAATACATAAGTAAATGAATTATACCTGTAGACCTAGTATTTCAATAAGAATTCATGACCCTCACAGGAAGTTATCATTCAAGGGGAACTATGCTCCATGGACGCCATTGTCGTTAGGCTTGTGTTACTCTGCTACACAATTTGTAATCACGGCTAAGGAAATTGTATAATTCTGCTCTTCATCAGAAGGGGGGGGGGTCTCATACACTTTGGCTCATGGTTCTGAATTTTTCCTTAGATCAATTTTTAACCTTTAAATTTAAATTTTAAACCAGAGCCTCTTATTCTCTCTACTTTATGACGAAGTCTGCCGTGAGGTAGCTCAGTGCACAGCTGTATAACAACCCTCATTGCTTCGAAACTACCGTAAGAGAACCTGGCTGAAATATAGTTTTGCCCTCATGCCAACTTCCGTAATGGTTCGCCATTTCTCTCTTTTCGCTACTACATGCTTGTTGTTCGCTTACCAGGCCTCATGATGGCAAAGTTTTGTTGTGGCGCCCCTTCCCATACTCCGATCCTGTGCTTCGCTGTGTCCTACATAAAAGTTACTTCGCGAGCGATATTTCTATACCGTTTAGACAAGCGAGAGAGTCAAACCACTAAACTTTTTGTTTTGGCTGATGCGTGGGGCCGTCTCTGGTTTCGAAAACAGATGATGAAGTGTGTCGTAGCTTGAGCAGACTTTCTGTTTCTCCTATGGTCCAGCAAGCTTTTGTCTTGAAATGTGGGTTTCGGAGAATCTGCATTGCTGGAATAGCTGACGGTAAATCGGTTGCAGATTGTGACTGGGTAGGCAAGTGCTAAAATATTACAGCGAATCCTTCTCTTTTTAATTTGGCAGTTAGAATTTAAATCTATCCCTTTTAATTACGTCCGTGTGGCAGGCGAGGGTTTAAATGTTGCGTACTTAAAAGGTTAAAGACGCTGTCAGTATTGAGAGTACATAGCGTCGGGTGGTAGGAGCAGAATGCAGTAGTGGCAAAATGAGAATTGGCAGGGGAAATCGAAATACTTGGAGAGAACCCGCCCCAGCGCCACATTCTTATGTAAAGGTAAAAAAGGTAAAGCTATCTGTGTAATAGGCCGTGTCTTCCAAAACAGTTCCTCCACTTGATGCGATCTAGAGCTTTCTCCTTCAAATGAGAACATCCTCTTCTGTCCCCAAGGTCATCCAGCATCTTCTTACGTCGTCTTCCTCGTCTTCTGGTCACTTCTATCCGCCCCTCTATCTTTCTTTCAATAACTTCTTTTAGGAGGCAGTTTCTGCGTAAAACATGACCAATCCAATTAGCCTTCCGTTTTCTTATTTCGTGTAGGATATTCCTCTGCTCACTGACTCTAGTTAACACTTCTTCATTTCTCACATAACCGGTGCAACTGATCTTCTCCATCCTTCTCCAACACCACATTTCGAAGCTTTCCAGGTGTTTCTGATCTACTGCCCTAAGTTTCCAAGTTTCAGCCCCATACAAAGCCATGCTCCAAATGTAGCATTTCACTAGTCACATTGTCATACTTGGTTAAAATTTCCAGGACCCATCCTTTCGATGCCAATTTTAATGTAATGCTTTCATCTTCATCTCAGATTTTCTAGCACCTCTTCCCACGGATGTTACCAGTTTATACTCTATAGGTACGTTTTCTTCTAATCATGCTCGTTTACCTTCCTATTTACTTACCCTAATAACAAAAGTTTGAAAATGTAATTTTAGGAGACCCTTCGTTATATGTAATTCGTCATTCCTTTGTTTCATAATGTCCCTTTAAATCCAGACATTCCGCTGGACAGTTGCCTTCTCCAATACCCACGGTCGAATCCTGTAAGCTAAACACATTCAACTGAGATAGATCAAATGTTGTGTAACTTTTTGTCCTCGTTGTTCTTACGATATTTCTAAAATGATCGTCTCATAATGAGGAGTTTTTTTTTGGCCTGATTGATTAATATAAGAAACAACTGAACGGATATCAATGAAACTTACAGCATGTAGCTACGTCATAAGTTGTGGAGTTCCTTTAATTTAGTCTGTCATTTAAACACGTCCCTACTTTAGTAAATTTCTAATCAGACACTAAAAAATATTGGACTGGTGCATGGAATATGCGAGTAAATCTCACCAAGACCAATTTGTACTTGAAAAAATATTGATATGATGCGTTCAGGTTGTATATCGGAAATATATTTTTACCACGCATTGTGACAACGTTTGTAGTGTCTGTACTCGTAGTATGATTCAATTTGTATAGTAGATTACACTTTGAAGTTATAACGGAAAGTGTAACCAGAATGGTTTTAGTTAATTCGATCCATTTCGTTATTGTGTTGATTGTATTATCACGTGTATTACTGACTTGTGGACGGGGTTTGGATTGGTGAATGGATGTAGTGGATATTCACAGGTCGTAACTACAAATAATTACAGCACTCTAAAGATTACTGTTACTGTAACACATAAAGGAAACTCTTCAACGTCTCAACGTCTGCTTGCTTGGCGACACTTCAACTATGGAGCTGCCTTGAACAACAAGATTTGTTTGTGTGAATTTCCGACTGAATTGTCTTCATACGGACCAAATATCGACCACCCTTCCAGGATTTACTTTACCGTGTTTCACGAATGTTTTATACCGTATACGCTTGAAATATAGTGGTAAACAACCCGTTTTGTTTACCTAGCGTTGCTCAGCAACCGACTGTTCCAGCTGGTTGTCCCGTACACGTTTTAACAAGCCGTTGCTTAACACTGGATTCCGTCTCTGCTGCGCTTTTATGACTGCACGCTTCCGGCGTCCAGGTGTCATGTCATAGTATTTTCAATAAATGAACATCAAGATCAGTGTTGGAGGTGAGGTTCCCACAGCCCTGGTTTTGAAGAGTTCTGGGATATATAGCCATTTGGTCCGGCGAAATATTTCCCAATTTTATCATGCCTGGTACATGGTTATAATTTAAAATTGGAGCTACGCTTGAGAGTCTAGTTTGTGTGGAGTCAACCCAGGAATATTTTTGAAAAAGAAATATTTATATTAATCCTTTTCAGCACGAAAGCTTTACCGTGATGGAACATACTTGGGCTAAAATTATGTATTAAGAGAATATAAACATTTGTACTAGAACAAAACAACCACAGAATAAATTGCGCGGCGTAGTTTACTCTTCTCGCGGCACATCGGTGTTCCACGACGCACAGGTTTGGAACTCCCATAAAGGATAAGGAAGTATGTAACGTTTGCAAAGAGTGTATTTTATAGAGCTGTAATTTATACGACCCTCACATGGAACTTGTTATTTTTCATAACCTTGGGAGACACTCACCGAAGTTTCATTGACTTACACGTTTGTTTTTAAGTTCCAGCCTACAATTTCTGTCGGAGTGTTAGCATTCGGAAAAACACGCGAGTCTGCAGACCTGATCTCCATCCCTGAGCCCCTGAACTTAGGATATTACCGCCCTGATGACATCAACACACGGGGCTGCTGTTTAGAAACAGAGCGCTCTCTGAAGCTATTTACATATTCCAGCAGATGAGAAGAGAGAGCAGACAGCTTTACCTAAGAGCAAATAAAGTTGGCCGAGATGAGGAAATAGCTTTGTGGAACTTTAGGTACGCATTGATTTTGTTTTCGCAGTTCCATGGTTGGTGCTTCTTACTCCGTCTTCGTAGAGCAATATTTAACTTAATTAATTAGTTCGGTCGACATATAACGTTGCACTTCGCAGATGACATTAAACATCTAGTGATGACTTACCAAATCTCAGGTTTCGTCTTCACCGCTTACTTACTTACTCTAAAGCAAAGAAGGTTCTTCTTGGATGTGGGGAAGAAGTCTCTGAAGGACACAGAATGTTTGTATTAGAGGATTCGAGATTCCCTGTTCAGGACGAACGGTACACGTGGTTTGCAACCGCGATTTTCACATCGTATGAAGTAAATATTTTACACTGGTTCTTCCAGACCTGATACTCATATGTTAAAGCATTTAAGAAATGTTAACTTTCATGGTGGCGGTTCGACCCAGAAAAGTATAGTGACAGACTGCTGGAGAGAAATGAATAACAAGGGGTCTTATAATACGCGCTGATCGCCAAATGTTGTAAGGGTGATTACATCCAGAGTATATGAATTAAATTAAATTAAATTAAATTAAATTAAATTCACTTCAATTCTTTATTATTTATGTGCCAAGTCAACAGCCGTAAGGCCAATTACAGACTTAGCACAGTGAAGATGAAAGTAATTAAGTGTAACATTAGACAAACACATTATAAATCAAAAATAAATTACAGCCAATTCCTTGGGTAAACACAATAATGAATAAAAGTAAACAAACAAGCAAATAAATGATGATAATAATAATAACAATAATAATAATAATAACGAAATTAATAAAAATAGTTCAATTCAGTTCTTAATTATTAATGTGCCGAGTCAACAGCCGCAAGGCCAATTACAGACACAGCACAGTGCAGAAGAATGAATTACATTCTAGACAAACTTATCAAAGTCACATACAAATTACAAGTAAGTAAGTACTGAGAAGAAATAATAATGAATAAAAGTAAAAGTAAAGTAAACAAACAAATAGCTGATATGGAATGAAACATAAATATTTAATAAAAATACTAACAGTTATACTATATTTAAAATTTGTTTGGGTAGAACATTCCTGGCTCCGAATACGTCAACATCCCTGCAGACAGCATTGGGGACATATTATAACGTGCATTGCTAGGCAATGGGGTAAGCGCGCTCAACAATAGGACGGATGTTTATAGCTCTTTGCTAGACAATAGTCAGCGCGCCAGTGGGCTGGCGAGATGGCTGTCACGTGAATGGCTTTCTATGGAGTCCGTGCCGCTACCGTTGCTATGCAGTCGTTCGGTGAACACGTTTCAGCAATATAGGCTGTGTTTTCTGCGTGGTCGGTCCGGAGACTATATAACGACAGTTACAAATGTAACAGGTTTCAGTTTTTAAGTGGCAATGACAGAATTCAGTCATAAGCTGGAGGAGCGAATTGCAATCAGGAGTACAGGAGAGTAGAGGAAGTCGGCATGTGAAGACATTGCAGTGGTATTTGGGAGTGTGTGATTTAGTTCCGCCTTCTGTTCTTCTGACTTTATTTCTGCACTTCCGAACTGGCCTATCGTTATACCTGTGAGGCGGCTGGGATAGGGATCACCTCCTTGAAGAGTTCTGTTTTTGTTATCTGTGGTAACAGTCTGTTTAGAATGTCGTTACCGTGGATATGTCTCCAATAGCTCAAAACCCAGAGTAACGGTGTATTTCGCGTTACCTCGGGAAAGTGCCCCGCGGAGCCCCGCCCAGCAGATGCGCATGTTGCAGTTTTCAGGCGGCAACAAAAGTTACAGACCGTAGCCTATATTTTGCTGGCTCAGGGTAGGGGTGGAGGGCTGTTAGCGGGCTGTTGTGAGCATGGAGGATAGGTTGAACCTTCAGGTTCCATTCCTTGAGAGTATGAGCCAGTATTAATGTTTCTGTAAGTAATCTGTTCCAGGAATTTAGTTGGAGCGGAAAACTTATGAAGATATTAAGTTTCAAGCTCCCAAAAAGAATGCCTGGACGTTTGTAGACTTTAAGGAGAAAATGTGGCAGAAACAACAGGGTGGAACAATCTCGTTGAGAGAGCAAGCGATGCTGTGAATATCCGTGAATGGTTGAATTTTACGATTGAACGGTGCTAATGGAAGGGATGTTATTTGTCTGTACTTCTCCATCCACATTTTATCCTCAGGAAATATCTGAGCCGCGGGATTTGCAATTAGAGATAGTTTGTGAGAGACATTCATCACGCGTATAGATCAGAGTAGGGTACACAGGACTGGGTCAAAAATCGATACAGCTGTCGCGAAGGGGTTGCTGAGTTCAGGTTTCGTCCATCTGAGAAGGAAACTTGGTTTAACTCGATTGTGATGCAAATGGGCTCCAACACACTCAGCTTTAGTTTCAAAAGTTCCGGAGAGAGTTGCGCGTGACTCGCATTTACGTAAAGCTTAAAATAAAAATTTGCTTTTGAAAAACATTAATTTATAACGTAAAATAGAGGTTTAATTAAGATATGTATTCTATTTGAGGATTTTCCGTGGGAAATATGAGTTAAATATGATACAAGGAAAATAATTTATGAATCAATGCGATGTGATGTACGTGGTCTGGCCAGCTTGGGAACTGTACCCATTTGTCCACAGTAATTTGGCATTGAAGTCAGTAAAATCAGCTGAATGCAGAGAATGTATTTTGAAATGTTTACTCCAAATTTGAGGCACGGATGAGGGGTTAACACTCCTGATTGGTGTTTGGAATTTCTAGGATTCACACACATTAACCCGTAGATCAGTTATCCTTGATAAGATTTGTCGTGATTTTCCATAGTCCCATTATGCAATTCCCTATCGGTACTCTAAAATAAATCACGATTGACGCTTCTCTTTTCCTCTCTTACTCCTCATATGTTATTACATAATCTGTGCAATTTAAGAGAATAAAGGGACATCTGCCGATTGATATCAGGAGCAAATATCAACGTAATGAGAGTACAAACGAAATAAGAACTGACCTGAAGACATTTTCTTTCTTCTTCCTTTGCCTCTCCTCCTGCTACAAATTATTTTAACAGAAATGAAAATTTAAATTTGCTGTTCAGAATTACTGGGTTTTTGGACTTTGTCCGTCATCCTGCATTCTAGAAAATAGCAAACACAGTGTTTTGCAAACCGGACGTGTTTTCGTCCACAGGTGAAGGAGGGGCAGACACGTACTTTGTTGGGTCCTTTAGAAAGAAATAACCGGAGGGCAGAAACAGACCCAGTTTCGGAAACGCTATGTTTTCTAATTTCTAGAATATCGGACGATGGACAAAGCCCCCAAAACCCAGTAATTGTGAATATTATACACCATTGTCAGAACTTTTTAGAATCTACTGAAAGTTGCTAGTGCAGGAACAGAAACCTGCACATTCTTCAAAGCACGAGGTTAGAAGCTGAACTGTCTGTCTGAGTACGGAAGGCGGTTGATAGTTTCCCCAGCCGTGAGCGCTGCCCAGGGTACGCCTTCACCAGCCCCTTGAGGACCGAGCCACAAAGTAGATGTGATATGACGAGAAGTAATGTCCTGTCTTGCACAGCCGTGCGTCAGGCTTCGAAAGGAATTGAAGTATTCACACAAATATTAGGTTTCTTTCAAGATCTTAAGTCATCTTCCTCCATAGCCGCAAATGCTTCGCGCTTAGCTAGTAAACAAAAAAAAAAAGCGCTCGGGAGAAAATTTCCGAAACTTACGAGACACGTGCGGAAACGATAATACACGTTCTTTATAAAGTAAAGAGGGTCCTATCTCGTTATCTGTCCATGACCTAGCACCAGAATCGAAACATAGCACAGCTGTTTTAAAACTCTTTATTAGAGACCTTAAGGAAACGCCAACAATTCCACTTTTGGGTTATATGGGTTCATTTCGAAGTAAAATTTACATAAGGTCATAAATTAAGTTTTCACTGGATCCAATACGCAGTTTGGCAGAATCTGTTGAAACTCAGTACGCGAGACTTCCATCATTAATTTTGCGTGACAAATATAATTTTCATCTGTATTTATTTATAATAAGGCCACTTTATATAACGCTTGCTGTGTCTTATAAATTCTTAGATAGATATTTTTAAATTAATGTGCGAAAATTTCACTAGCTTGCATATAATGTTGTTTGTAAATACACATAACGAAAAGCAAAGACACCACAGGGCACTACAGTACAGAGTACAAGTTTTAGAGTATTGCCCATTGTCGTAACATACACTCTGGATGCACTGAAAGTATCAGAAGTCATAGAAATCCATAAAGAGAGAAGGACAAATCACAAAAGCGGTTGGATAATTGATCTTGAAGGAGTTAAGAAATTTTTCTAGTCGCCACCACTCGGATGGTGCCAATAGTAACAAATGGCGCCTGTATCTCACGGGCCATTGGTAGGCTAGTAAGAACCATATCAATCCTGCCTCAGATAGAGCTTCAGTAACACCCTTTCTTCTCTTTCCGACTTCCTTCCTCCTCATCCACTTTCCCATCCCCTTTTTACAGTAGAATAAAGGGAGCGTGAGAAAAGAGAGCGAAGAATTTGTATTCCTGGGGAATGTAATGCCATGCGAGCGTTGTAAAGGAATCGTCACTAGTCCCCTAGTGGCCAGGACCTTAGAGACCTACACATTCTATACAAACGTAACGCCTTGGTTCATTAGTAGATTAGGTCACTGAAACGGTCAACAGGGTTAGAACAACACAGATGTTGAGGCTACGAAGGTTGTAAGCATCTACGTTTCCCAGCTTCTTCAGTACGTCCTAATTTATACGGGTTATTTTGTGTTTGGACCTTCCTATTCAGTGGTATGGTTACTTACTTACTGGAGGCAACACTCGCCCCTCTGAAATCATCCATAAAGGATTTCGAGGGTACCTCTTCATCCTCAGGTGGATTGTTCCGTTATTTATGCAGTCTATGCATATGCATGTGTACGTGTGTATGCATCTGGGAGATGTGATGCATTTCGGTCTCGTCATAATGGAAGTTCGATCAATTTGCAAGGTTGGTTTTAATGCAAGCCAGTGGAATAATTAATTTTGTAATAATAATATAGAGCATTGATATTAGAGTATGTTAGGTCTACGTAAATGCTATTGTAGTATTTTAAATAGAGGCTCTATTAGCAATATCGTCACAAGCACTCTCTCTTGTTCTCTTGCTATTTTTTTATTTAATAATATTCTTCAGCTTTCTGTTCTCTTCATGCTCATTGTTTTCTTAGTATTATTAAACCATGAAAATGGGGCAGTAAATTCCTCCGAAAATTTGGTCGACTGCTACCAGAATGTACAGGTTCACATCTTCATTGTCATCGCTGTGAGAAACTCAAATGCAACAACTATATTAATATCTACGCATACCACCACACTGCAAGGTAATATATGATGACATGATGCCTGAAAGCCGGAATACTGAAGTCAGAAAGACGACCATTGCTAGGTGACGGCTGGCTAGACATGTTCCGAGTATTATGCTGTGAAAGAATAGACATCAGTGCTGGGCAGCGGATTTGGTTACCACGGTGATTGCGGGTGTATCCGGTACAACGCAATGGTGAGACACAAAACTAGAAACCTTAGAGGCGGTGTTAGCTATTCGGTTCTCTCGAAGTAATAACACGGAGAACGGTTTGAGGACGAGTAGAGTGATGTGTGAAAGTCAGTCGCAGCTGAGAAACCGTCAGTGGAAGAGAGTTCAGAAGGTAGCCGAATAGTTGAAGTGTTGAAGACGTTTCATGTGTTATAGTTACAGTAATCTTGAGAGAGTTATAATTAATTGTAGTTATGACATGTGAGTATCCAGTAAATCGATTCACCAACCCAAATCCCGTCTACAAGTCACTAATGTTTGTTTCGTTTCTTGGCACTACAGCCCCAGTGGGCCTAGGCCTACCTCCATGAAGTTCTCCGTTCACTTCGGTTTTTCTAGATCTTACACATTCGGTAGTACTCCTTCGACGGGTGATCAGCTCGTCGCAAGGCCTCTACCTGTAGACAAACACAGAAAGACGCACACAAACATCCATGCCCTCAGTGGGATTCGAACCCACGATCCCGGCTTCCGAGCGAGCGAAGACAGTACATGCCTTAGACCGCTCTGCTATCGTGACCGGCACAAGTGACTAATACACATAATAATATGGATATATAAACATTGGTAATTAGGTATGTGAGGCTGGGATAACCCACGTAATGAATCAACTTACTCAGGGCGGTCGGTGTTTTCTTCCTTGATGATACAGCGGCACCTTCAGTCCGCTCGAGGGGTTCACTTAGCCCCCTGTAGAATAAATCCCCTACAACAATGCTGTCCGAGGGTTATATCGATCACTGTCCAACATCTGGTGAACTGATGTTTACAATGCGGTCCACCTTTTACACGCCTTCGAAATGAACGTTGTAGTTTAGTTAAGTAAAACCATGTTCCGCTTGCATAATAAGGCGCTTTCAGTTATGGGCTCATGACCTCTCAGTGCTCTTTTGGGACGAAGAACTGACTCTCAGGTTGAGTAATTAACAAAAACATTTCTCTTAGCCAATATAATCCTTCAGTACCCCCATGTTCCAAAATAATTGTCACTTTTCTAATCAGCATAGTTCCAGAATCTATCGGTAAACCGAAGTACATACATCAACTATAAACATAAGACCAAATCTACACATGCATGTCGATAATCTTTCTCTGCTTGCTGTTTCAGAGCAATATAACATTTTGAAAAGATCATGAAAGTTCTTGTCCTGCGAGGGAAACTTCATTACTTTTATGTGCAGCATGTCGAGCTCTCGTTTTAGAGTGAGAGTTCCTTCCAACAAGACAGTTTTTCTCTGTAACGTTATCTCATAAAACAAACGAATCAAATATACAATTAATATTAACCTCAAGTTCCCTTTGTTCTGCACATTTTGCGACATCAATGAAATTCGAATTTCGACTTACAAGTTAGATGCAACCTAAGGTGCTGGATACAAATTACTGTCCTTCATTGGATTTCACATATCATTGATCTGGTACCTACTCGTAGGTTGTTATTAGTGGAACTCTACCGCCTTCCACCTTTACGCCTATATTTCTTGGGGCTTAGACGTAGAGGAAAATGTTATATTCTACAATTACTACTGTATTGGCAATAGACAAGGTACAGTGGAACCTCGAACTTCGAACACGGTCCGTTCCAGGAGACGGTTCGACTTTCAAGTTGTTCGAGTTAAATTTCCCCTTTTGGAATAATGTAAATTGAATTAATCCATTCCAGATACCCAAAATTTGCTCAATATAAAACCGTTAAAATGGCTCTTTCAAAAAATCATATTGGTAAATAATGGTAGAACAAGTATATTGAATTTCAGTAATTTAACGTTTTATTCATAATAGTACATAAAAATATACTGTATAATGAGCAATCAGTAATAACAGTAGGAGGGATATTACTGTTCACTGGAAGGCGAATTCTTTGCGATGAGCTGATCACCCGCCCAAGGAGTCCTACCGAATGTGTAAGATCTAGAAAAACCGAAGTGAACGCAGAAGTTCATGGCGGTAGGCCTAGGCCGCTGGGGCTGTAGTGCCAAGGGTGGGGGTGGGGTGGGGGGTGAATTGCCCTTCTTTCATCTGGAATCCACTAGTTGAGGGTGTGGTTCATTAACATTACCACCACTTGATTTCTTTCTTTCTTTTTTTTTTTTTTGAGAGGGAAACCTGACTAATGTCATTTGTTCTGTTCTATTTTCTACAATGCTTCTGAAATGTCGCATTACATTTCCATTAAACGGCTTAATATTCCTGTTCACAACTGCGATATTGGGGCGCCACTTCTCTACAAGGCTTGACGACCACGTGATTGTTTGTTCGAGTTTCAGTACAGGATTTTCCTAGAGCGGCTACCGTACTTAGTAATCGGGTAACAAAGTTCATTGCATTATCAATACCTGGCACAGCCTAGTAGAAGTTCTGCTTTGGGGGGACTAAATAGAGAAATGAAAAGGAAACTTAAATGTATTTCTATTTCGCCTCATTAGAAAGCTGTTACTGTGTTAGGAGGAAGCAGGGTTATATTAATTCACATCGCCGTTGTTTAATGGCAGAAAGAGATAAATAGACATTAATTAAAACAGCGACTTTATTACCGTAATTATTCTTTCTTCTTGTGGTGAAGTCACCAGAGTTTCAGCTTCTATTGTAATATTCAGGTGAAAGAGCGAGTAACCGCGGCTGGCAACGCAAACGAGCGACATTAACTTACGCGCGAGAGAATGGTGCTGAGGTTGAGCGTAACAAGTCCCGGGTCGGCAACCCCAAGCGCTTTGCAGTGAAATATGAAATACTAAGAACACAGAGGCGCGTTCTCAGGAACAACATATGCTTAGGAAATTGTTAAATATTCACAGCTCAGGGCACAATCATCAGTTATTTAATAATACTGTATCCTGTGCGCAGGTTATTTCGATTGTAGTGAAACGAAGGGATGTGCTTGAGAGGCAAATCACACTAGACTTGATTAAAAAAAAACAGATACAGAAGTTATTAAATATTTAGTGTACTGGACTCACCCGTAAGCTTTTTAAGAACACTATATCTTCTACAAATATTATTTCGTATCGAATGAAATTAAAGAATGGTTTCGAGGGGTCTACAAATATTATAGCGCTACGGATAAAATCGAAGAATGGTTTCGTTGGGTAACACACTACAGTATAGTTGATTCCAAAGGAAAACACAGGGCTACAAAGCTGTTGAATATTACAGCTCAGTTTACGATGAAAGTTTACTGAAAACACTGTATCATCTGCTGAGGTTATTTCGGGTTGAATGAAACGAAAAGATGGTTCTGAGAGATAAAGCAGAACATATTTCTTTCCCAAGAAAAGTAGAAGTTAAAAAAATGAAGTAACATTTGCAGGTCAAGTTATGTTCGTAGGTTTATAGCGTCTCTGTGTCGTCTGCAGAAATATTTCGCATCGATTGAAATGAGAGGGCGATTTCTATAGTAAAGAGTCCAGCACATTACATTTTGATCACTTTGCGTGATATAAATGTACTTTATTAAAGTAACTGCATTTGAACCATTTCAGTTTCTGCGTGGGTTGCGTGTGTATTATAAACTCCAATATGTAAACTAATTTGCTTGTCTGTGCTTGCTTTACCAAAGTTTAGCCAATTTGAAATTGAGTTAACGCTTCTTGTGGTTTAGTATTCACGGCTCAGTCAGAATATTGTGTACAGCACTAACTGTAAATATGACGTGTATACTCAGACACATTTCCTTGCTTGGAACCGTTAGATTGATGATATCAAATACAGGCTTCTAGCACGATAACAGTGTAAGTTGCTCTCGACGACAGGATAATGGAAGATAGTGTTATGCAAATGACCACCATATTATTCAACTACCTGAACCGGACCAGGGAGATCTAATCTGGTTAGTTTCAGCATCGGCCCCAAATTTCGAAATCACATATAAATGCGACATTTAACTAAGTTTCTTATAAACTAATATGTTAGGTGAGATATCCTTTGGGTACTGAAACTTTCAAACTTCAAGGAATGATGCACTGTACCCTATCATAGTATTTACTATTGCCCAACCTGAAGCAGACTGTAGAAACCGCATAGAAACAACTTCTAATGTTCCGTAATTAACTGAATGGTTCTGATATTGTTTAACGATGATGTAGCGAGCTGCAGAGATGATGGGGACATCACTAATCCCGAATGCTCCAGGATTTGGAAGAGGGTGGTTTTTCCCAGTTAAACGCAATATCTCATCCTTTGCCTGAACATGCCAAGCAAAACAAGGTAAATTTTGAGCTAAAACAGTGGGCATTTGGGCTGATATTTGCATTTGCAACGGATGTCACAGAGAGTGTAGAGGAGTTGAAATTTGCGGAAGATAACGTGTGTGGAGCTCAAAAATACTTTTCGCTCTTATTATGGCGAAAGAGGTGCTCACTTGCTGCGTGTTGTACGAGGAAAATAAATACAGATCAGACCGAACAGACTGGGGTAGCGGCAACGCTCTACATTTGTATTGTGGGTGCTTTCGTTTCGAATCTCGGCCAGCACATATCCTATCCTCATGGAGACTTGTGGTTTCCGAGCAAATGCTGGGTCAGTGCTTTGATCAGGTAATTAGAGTGTCCTGTGAAATCTGTCACAATACATTGTTCACTAATAATCCGGCGCTTTATACTCTGGGATACCGAGAGCGTCGTTATATAAACCACAACTGAAGTCAGAGTTTTGGCATATAATATTGTGACGGAATAATCCATTGCTAGGCAACGGATTGTAAAACGCGTTTCCGGGACAACCAGCTCTATGAGTACATTGCTAGGCAACGCTTCAGTAAACACATTCTCGAGGTAACGCAGTCAACTTTAGAACCTCGGCGAATCTTACCACTCATATGCATCCTGTCCCGAGGTCAAGAATGGTGTATGTGTACCCCCACTCCTCCATATATCTTCATGGAATAGCGCTTAATTAATTAAACACAGTGACAAATGTACCAACCCTCTGAATAATGCAGATAGGTCTGATATGGAGAACCACTATTTCTGGATTCGAGTGATTGTGAGGCAGATCCCGTCCGGAATGCCTGGAGACAAAGTAAATTCGAAGAGAAAATAATTTGACATTCACTTGAGTTCATGTTGCTGTCTTCTTGTATAAATTACTCAGTCCTCAACGTTGATACATAAATCTACCTCGTAATTAACTTAAAGTAGATATACGTTATATAGAAATTCCATGTAATTTTAATTCCTTAATGCACAGGGAGTGAAAATCATATCAAAGGGAACTTCCTTAAAAACCGCAGCGTTACGTTAATTAAGTAAAATGAAAAGAAAAACAAATAATATTAAGAGAACAGTACCACTGGCTTCTTCCCTTGTCTACACCTGCTTCTTGAGCAAGGAACGTGGTAATTTAATTACACTCTAATTAGCTCAAAGTAGCTCATATACATAATTGTGTGTAAGCTTTCGTTACAAAGCGAAGGGATGGAGAAGAAGGCTTACAGAGTGGGAGCTTTCTAACCTGCCTATGATTTTATGTTTGTGGAGTGTTTACCGTGTTTCATTCGGGTGCCTCGATCCCAGGAGGGCAGAGATTGCAGAAGACAGCTTCAGTTTCCTACGGGTATAAATCTGAATTTTTTAGTAACTTTCGTTTGTCCAGTGTCCAGAGAATTTGCAGGTGCTCATTTTTAGTCCCGCGTTAAGCGTTGTCAGAGTGACCTACACGAAATGTCACAGTAATAATTTTAATAGGCTTTCTGAACGACTGAAACCTTCGACGGTGCCGCATTATGGCTTCAGCGTTAAGGGTTTAGAGCCAAATGAGAGCGTCAGAAAAGGGCACAGTTGTCAGTATGCACTACAGTGCATCACTCATAGTCAGTACAGTGTTGTCAAATGTTTCAGCAATTAGGAAAATAATAATTAACGAGTAGACGTACCGTGCCGTATTGAGCATTCTTGGCTCACTCACCCCCGAATATCCTAAATATTAAGACACTTTTGTTCCATGATCCAGCGAGTGCATGCCTTCACTCCTCATGACCATCATGTAAGGGTGCTTTACCCATGACAAAATGCCTTGTAAACACAGAGTTCGTAGCTAGCATCCTGTTTGCTATGAGGCGAGATTCACAAGGGACGCTATTGTGAACTTTCATAATACCCACGCCTGGGTGGATGACACATCCCCATACTACCGTGGCATCAAGGCTTCGACATCGATTTTCTGTCACTGAAGGGGTGTCTTAGGTGATCAACTCTTTAGGACCAGTTGTCTTACCTAACAGACTAGCAGGTGCAATGTACCATCGTTTTTTGGCGAACGATTTACACGTACTCCTGGAACATGTGCCTCTTCGTCAACGAAAACACACCTGAATCAAGCATGATGGAGGGGCCACCACATTTTCGTCGCATTGAGAGACAGCGCGTGAACCAGGCTTCCCTTGAACAGTGGATAGGATGCGAAGGCCCAGTCAACTGGACCTCAGTACTCCGGAGTTTAGGTTGTGGGGACACACGTAGACTTCTGTGCGTTCAGCGCCGATCAATGACTTGTAGATATTTCAAAACAAGTGGAGATTGCCCGCCAGGAGACAAGATCGAAACCAGGAATCTCGATAGACTGCGCACCAAGAACTGAAAGTTGTGTTGAAATGCGTGGGAACGACACGAAACTTGTTCTGCAGAGAACATATGAACATCGCCCATGTAGCAGCAGGTACTGGTTTCTGGACAAATGTTGGCTGGGAATTTTTGCTCAATCATTCGATAACCAAACCTTCTTAAAGCCTGTAAAGCAGGTAGAGTTTCTGGCGCCGGGGACCGCGAGGTGAGTGCATTTTCTAAATTTCTTCGTTCATAGATTTTGACCCTGGTAGATCTTAATTTACTCATTTCAGCCGGGTTCACCTGGTTTCTCTTATATATTTTTCGTCCAGCTAGGCGGTCCTCTCGAGCTGAAGGCCGTGTTCTCATTTATTTGTTACGTTCGTTTTAAACCTTAGCTCTTGTGATGTACCGCATCCAGGATTTCAACCCACACCAAGATTAGCGGTCACTTTTGATCAAATATGAGACGTCACTACTTATGTCGCGTCCTCGTTATTTCGCACTATTTTTGCTTGTTAATTACATGCCCCCTGTGCCCTAGTCTGACAGTAGCGCTTCTTTGTTATTTTCTTTCCTAAACCCGGAATGTTCTCACTTGACGATCGAAAGGGCATGATGTGATTTATCTGATGCCTCGCTTTTATCTACTTCCCCAGGAGAGAGCCGGCCTCAACCTAGCCACTAGATGGCAGTAAGTGACGTTGGCTCTACCATTAGCGTTCTGAATATCGATACAAATGGCAGAACTTACGCGTTTTCGATCTCCGACGGTCTGTCCTTCATGGGTGGAGTACCAAATTTCACACAGAGATTTCTACTTTATGTAAAAATCCTTGCCTTCTATTTTTATGGGACAATAGGGAGATACATTTTAGAAATCTTAGTCCTGTAAGTTAATTGAAAATTACAATTACGGTAACAATATTTTGATAGTCTAGTATTGTAATATTAATGGAGAGAATGCTTATTGATTACTTAGATAAATTTTCATCACAATGTTTACACCAAATATGACATCTGTTATTTGTTTTATGTCCGCTGATAACGCGGGGAAATAAATTATATGTCCAACTTTGTCATGTGAGTTTCCACCATTTAACCCGGTATATTACGGACAGTTACCGAACTGCATCCTATCCAGTTCAACTTTGAATGTGCAACAGAAATATTGTGACATGTCTAACCGTTGCTGGGCAACGGAAGGTGGAACGAGTTACCACGAAGACAGACCTTTGATACACGGTTCATGTTCATGGCTTAAAAGTATTACCTTAATATATATGCGCTAATAAATGAAATAAAATGTTAATATTCTTTCGTGTTTCGCAGACGATGAATAGAAATAAAACAGATATGCATACCGGCATTTGTATTATTAGCGTGACGAGTCACGTGCACTTGAACCGAAAATAAGTACGACACATGAAGTGCTCTCACATTAGTACATTGCTTAAATCAGATTTACGCGTTTCCGCATGCGCAGCGCTCTCCGTTAGTCAGTCTGTACTAACAAAGAAATTCAAGAACGGTCGAACGTCTTTCATGGTACTTTATGTTGTAGGGGATTCTAAATTGTTGTGGGAACATTCAGATTTTGACAAAAACCGTGCCAATATGAGCGACGCTTTGCCTGAAGACCTACCTTGAGCGCACTTGTTAAATACTTGTCGGAGGGAGGCGCCCAGAGTGACATCCGGAGAGAAACTTTACAAACCGTCACATGTCCAGTGCACTCTGTCCCTGTTCTGTTTTTCGATATAATTAAGGAGGCGTGTCCGGTTATGTCTGGATTTCCTACCTCACATTCAGCAACGAACAGTGGGGTTACAGAAATAATTGAAATTACCACATCCAGTTTTCTCGACAACAATTAATGAAGTATCTTCTTCACACATGAATATATTGCTCTGCGTGAGACCCGAGTGTTGTAGTGAAATAAGGTATTGTCCTGATATATTGGGTTTTTGGACTTTATCCATCGTCCTGGTTTTTAAGATAACTAATAAAAACACGACGTTTCGGAAACTGGATCTGTTTCCGTCCTCAGGTGAAGGAAAAACCTATTCTGTTGGGTCCGTTAGAAAGAGCTAGCCTCAATCACTGGACAAACCGATGTCACAAACAATTTGCATTAATATGATTTTATATGACCTTCGTTTGTTTTGTGCACAATTTCGTTACGTAATACGTACATATAATGCAAGTGGAAAACCATGTGCAGCTCGCGAACCGGTGTGCGCCTTGAAAACGTATCAGTGGTGCGGAGAACCTTGTTTTGCAGACGCTGGAATTTTAAAAACTGGATATCTGCCGCACATTTCCAGAAGATAAAAGTGTAAGTCATTACTGGCCCAATTTGTGCTTTGCGGAGGGTTATTTTAAGGTTAACCCTTAGTCGTCCACTTTTGAATAGGGAGTAGTTTCTAATAAATATTCTTAAATTCTTGGCTTCCATTGTTTGTATATGCAGTCTCCGTGTAATCCTATTTAAGTTTTGAGGTTTTCACTGCAATGACTATGAAGAAAGTCGTCTTCTGGGATCTGGCGCCATGTATTCTTGGTTTTAACCGACGTTTCGGAGGAAAATATCGCCTCCATCTTCAGGACAGGTGAGTCGCGTTGCGAATACAGAGAGCAGTAGCTGCAATGATTGGGAAGTGAAAAGCGCTGGTTTATATGAAGTAGGCAGGGGGCCTTTGGGAGAGGGGACCAATGGGAAGAGTGAACAGCGATTAAGGCCATATATGGTCTGGAGGGCGAAAGGGGGGNTTCCCCCTCCAGACCATATATGGTCTTAATCGCTGTTCACTCTTCCCATTGGTCCCCTCTCCCAAACCCCACCTGCCTACTTCATATATAATCTAGCGCTTTTCACTTCCCAATCATTGCAAATACTGCTCTCTGTATTCGCAACGCAGTTCAACTGCCCTGAAGATGGAGGCGATATGTTCCTCCGAACCGTCGGTTAAAACCAAGAATACACGGCGCCAGATCCCAGAAGACGACTTTCTCCATGTAATCCTGTTAGCGAATATTACATCATTCACGAAGGGGACATTCCGGCCTTTCAGTGTGAGTCGAACTTCACATGGTATAATTAAATAAGAGAAATAGAAAGTTTGAGACTTATCTTCATCGATTTAATTTTTCAGCCCTTACACCACGCTTCAGTTGANTTCCCTAAAGAGAAACAGAATTTTCGCTCACGTAGAAAGGAGATAATGGGCTTCATTAAATTTGTCGAAAAATCTTAATTTTTGTAAAATGTGTAACAAGCCATGGTACCATGTATTATTGAAAATGTTTTTTCGATATCCAAGAATACCACCGCCATACCAGTGCTATTGTCACGTGGTCCGTTAGCCTCATACATTGCTGTGTCGTGTTAAGCCGTGCACGGAAACCTAACTGACTTGCATTAAGCAGGTCTCTCGCCTCAGAGTGACTTGAATAATTTTTGGAACGACTTTTTCGAAGAGTTCGCCCGTAGCATACAAGAGACTTACCGGACGTAAATTTTGAGGAAGAATTATGGTTCTGAGGACGGAAACAGATCCAGTTTCCGAAACGTCGTGTTTTTATTTGTTATCTTAAAAACCAGGACGATGGATAAAGTCCAAAAACCTAACATATCAGTGAATTATGGTTCTTACCAAGTT
>NW_019738964.1:256554-284761 GCF_002891405.2 Cryptotermes secundus
AGTCGCTGGCTTCCCACCGCGGCGGCCCGGGTTCGATCCCGGGTCTGGTCAAGTGGGATTTGTGGTGGGCAAAGTGGCGCTGGGGCAGGTTTTCTCCGAGTATTTTGGTTTCCTCTGCCAATCTTCATTCCACCAACTGCTCCACAATCACCATCACCTATGATCAGGGGCTGGCACAATAGGCCAGAAGTGGCCGCAGTATAAGGACTTAGTCCCACCCCACTAGTAATAAAAGGTAAGGTTATAATTTGTGCGTCCTTCCAAGAATTTGGAGAATGCGACAACTGAAGGCAGTGATTAAATAATTGTGTGAGACGTACAAGTGGCCTTCTAGGAAGGTGTCTGACACATTCGCTTGGAATACCATCAATCCCACAGGCCTCTCTCAGTTTCTGCGGATTTATTGATTTCTGTATATTGCAGGTTCTTACATTTTCCAACTTGTACAACTTCAGACTTGCTTGAACTCAATTCTCCGCCCGCTGTCCATGGTTTTCGTCACACAAATTACGCGGTGTGAATTGATTTTCTTATCAATCCGCAATCTTTATGGCTCTATATACTTATGTTTATCTGATATATGATAGGCAAGACCTAAAGCACCACGAATAGAAAGAATGGAACGAATTTTTTAGAAATATTATTTCCATTAGATCAGAAACATCTGGAAAGTTTCGAAATGTGGTGTTGGAGAAGAATGGAGAAGATCAGTTGGACCGATTATGTGAGAAATGAAGAAGTGTTAATTAGAGTCAGAGAGTAGAGGAATATCCTACACGAAAGAAGAAAGCGGAAGGCTAATTGGATTGGTCATGTTTTACGCAGAAACTGCCTTCTAAAAGAAGCTATCGAAGGAAAGATAGATGGGCGGATAGAAGTGACAAGAAGACGAGGAAGAAGACGTAAGAAGATGCTGGATGATCTTGGGGACAGAAGAGGATACTGTCATTTGAAGGAGAAAGCTCTAGATCGCATTAAGTGGAGGAATTGTTTTGAAAGAGGCTGTGGACCTGTCGTCTGACAGATTACTGATGATAATGATTATTTCCATGTCCCTCTTCTCGGTTACAGAGGGTTTGTTATGTCTTAATTTTGTGCGATCATTCCACAGAGTAGTCCTTGGTTCGGACGCAAACGAGTTATTTTGTATATTGCAGAGCTGTTTCCTCGTACTAGACATTACCCTGGGCTTTAGTTGCGACCCCGGTGTAGGCCTATCTGCTGAAGCCTGTGTGTTAGAATATAATACGTTTTGTGCACAAGGCGGTTGGTATGTCCTGTCCAGCTATTAAGTTCATACTCAAGACATACATGCTTTTCGGGGCCAGCAGATTAGAACTTGACGCCTCGGGCATCCTTTTTATGGCGCATCGTGTGGAAGTCATGACGTTGGAATTTCACGTTCTTCAAAATGAGGAGCGCCATAAATACCAAAGCGACTTTATAATATGAAGTCACAAGTGAGTTTTGTGATAGCTCTTCGAATATGGCTTTATGCTTAAGTCTCTTTCTGGCATTGAAGCGTAGATAGGATAAGGGAATTGCAATGTCTTTGCAAATCATGCTTTTCTCTCTGTCCCGAAGAGCCAAGCAGAAAGAAATCTATTGTGTAGCCTTCCGAACACAGTGTGGGGTAACCTTGTTTCAGGCAGCTTTGAAAATTCACACTTATAACACCCGCGAGTACTGGAAAAGGTAATTGTTTTTTTTAGCTTTAAGTCATAAGCAGGGTCCGGATTTTGATGACATGTCATCGTATGCGATGCTCTTAAATATATAAATCTCGGATATGAGCTGCTGGTTACAGAAATGTAAATTTTATAGGTAATTTTTTGTCATTTTTTGACATTTTTAGGTTTAAGGTCTCTTTTTTCATTTTGAGGGGTAATTTTTTGATAAATTTTTGGACTTTTAAGGGTATATCTTCTCGTTTTTGGCCATTTTAGGGAATTTTTCTTCATATGTTTTCTGAAATGTGAATAACATTGAAGCGAAGTGTTCTTTCTTTTCTCCTCTAGGTCATTTTTCTGTATTTTTTCGGTCATTTTATAGTTCATTTTTTTAATATTTTCAGGTCATCAAAATCCGGGCCCAGGTCATAAGTAAGTTATATGCCACTTACCTAAATAATGTAACAGATTATGCATGCAACTCATTAAGCATACTAAAATATATGAGTCCTTTGAAGTTTTTACACATTTCATTGGATCACATGTTCATTTCTTGCAAGTTCACAAATTTCTTGTTGCATAAGTGATAAATTACAGATGACATAAACCAGAAGTGTGTACCTTGGTTTTCTTTAAAAACTGCCATATCGGACTATAGTTCATGTGAATGTTGTGTTACTGAGGTTTATGGTATTTTTTGTCATGCACCACTCTTTGTATATGTTGAGCCTTCCCTAAGAAAATCATTAGTTTTATCAGGAATCTGTGTAAAGCAGAATTTACATTAGACCAGTGAGAATCAAAATATTGCCCGTTCTATGACGTATAATGCAAATTCTCAGCGCCAGATCTATTCTGTATTCACCCAGAATTTTAAAATTTGTAACGTGCAGAAAGATAGGTTGCAACCTCCGTATCACCCCTAGCAACGAATTAGTTGTAACGTTAGCTAGGATTTAATTTCATTCAGATGTCAGTGTCATACGGCCCCATGAAGAATTTTCCCAGTATATTTTGCATATTCTGCTAAGGTTAAGACGTAACCAATGTGCTGAGTAAACGATATCATAAATAATAATTCTGTGTGCTTTCAGATACACAGCAAATTTTTAAAGTTACATATTAATTGAAATATACTCTACACTTATATGTTTAACCATCAACAGGGTTTTGGACTGCTGATTGGATTTATTGACAATTTAACACACGACTCGTGACTACGCCTAATTATATCACCATCACTGATTTTACACGCTGTACAAATCACTACAGCACACGTTAAGTATATTCCGTCTGCTTTCACTTGTCGTTTCCCAGTAACGGATCTTAACAATGGAGATTCTTCAACTACACCGACTGAGTCTTCTCTTCACAGACTACCGTACAATTTACTGTATTCAGGTACAATTCCAGTATTCACCGAGACAAACTTGGGAAAGAAAGGAATATTTTTAGCAGAAATAAATCCTGCTGTTATTCCTGCCGGGTATCTTCTGAATGCAGTTCTAGGCCATTGTTTCTTCGAGAAAATGTTCTATGAAACTGAAAAATGTATAACTTCAAGGGCTCAGATAATACATTTCAGTTTAGAGCCCTGTCCATTAAAATTTGTAGAAGTCTGCGAAGTGACTTGGAAGTGAAAAATGTAGACGGATATGCATTAAACCAATTTTCCACTAAGCACTACTTTTACTCTCATCAACTCAAAGCCTCAAATCTCAAAGTTACATGTTTATGTTGCAGATTTAAATTGCCTCGATAAGTGGAAAAATGTTCCATAGTAAGAATATTAATCGTACTAATATCAACAAAATGCTTTATTGCGGACTTGACAGCCGGGTTTCGTCTCCTGGAAAGATTATTTTTCGCCTGCACATCCACAGCTGCCCTGACGACCACCAAGAGTAATATAAAGCGTGAACCCAGGTATCCATCCGAGGGAGGAGCACATCTGATGAAGTGAATTTAATGTTCGTAAGTTTTGAGGTTCTCACAGCAATGGTTGGGGCACGCGGTAGCGTAGTTGGTTGAGGCACTGTGCTACAAGCCGGAAGATCGCGGGTTCGATTCCCGATGAGATTGCTAGATTTTTTTAATTTACCTAAACCTTCCAGCCGCCCTATCGCCTTGGAGTCGACTCAGCCTCTAACAGAAATGAGTGCCAGGAAACTTCCTGGGGTTTAAAGGGCGGTCGGCGCGTAAAGCTGACAACCTCACCCTCATCTGTGAGTCGATTGGCTAGGAAATGTGGGGGCGTCGACGTCTCACAAGCCTATGGGACGCCACGGCCTGTTACAAGGATAGCTTTACCTTTACCGTTACAGCAATGTTTATGAAGAAATCTATTTTCTGGGATGTAACATAGTATAATACTTTGAATAAATGATATAATGATACAAATTCCGTCCCAAGTGCAAACAATATATTATGTGTCCTTGATCTTGTTCCTCTACACTACATGTTTCGGCCTCAGACGGCCATCATCAGGTGTATAACACTCACGTCGGCACACAGCGGCACGCACACAGGAAGACTACACAGTATAACACCTATACAGTGTGGAAACAAGAACTAGCCGCCGCAGCACTTTAGACATAGGGCGAGTAACCCTAACAATTTTAAATTTTAAAATCTAGAAAAAAAAAAATTAAAGGATTTTAAAATTAGAACTAAAGATTTTATAGTGCTACTACAGGTACGTCAAAATTAACGTGTGTAAAATAATCTACAAACCAGACAGATATCAACGAAGTAGATGTTGATAATAACAAGGAAAGTGTTTTAAATGTTAAATTTTGGGCTGGGTGCAGTGTGACAGCGACGTGAGTGTTATACACCTGATGATGGCCGTCTGAGGCCGAAACATGTAGTGTGGGTGAACAAGATCAAGGACACATAATATATTGTTTGCACTTGGGACGGAATTTGTATCATTATATCATTTATCGTATGGAGTGCAACAGGATGCTTAAATATAATATTATAATACTTTGAAATTAAAACCGCTATTCGTCCGAAACTCCGGTTGATTTCCAACGAACTGCACTCCTAAAAGGCTGAGGTCCATCCTGCTTACTATGTATCTTTATTTCTTCAACAATCAGCTTTCGTATAAATGTCAAAGTTCAGTGCTTCAGAAGACCCCGTTGTCACTACCTCACTGTAATACCTCCTGAGGTGTGTTTATTGGATGTCTGATTCACGAACATTGCGCTTTGGTTTCCCCCTCACCGAACCTTCTATTCAACGAAGAAAAGTCTTGCCTCCTGCGCATCTCTTTGAACTTTGTGTGCCCCTAGTAGCAATGCAGACAGCAGAGCATAATGCTTCTGGGAACTCGTGCATCCTCCAGACATTGTATTCATCTTCGTGCTTGACAGAAACAGATAAACATATACAATGGAAAACTATGAGTGTATGGGGCGAGAAGGACGGATTACGGTCGGAAAGAAGACGGAAGGAAAAAGAAAATGACATCTACGGTGCGGGAGCTGCAACCAATTCTATATCTGACAACTGGAGGGAGGGACTCTTCTAATGCATGTTTCTAGGTATCGGACGTCAAGGCTCAATCCAGAGGCGCAAAATGGGAAATAATATACTTCTTAGGAATGGAGAATAAGTGCACAGCTGATATCTTGTGATGGATGACGTGGTATCAGCATGAACTTCGATATTCAGACGAAGAGTGAGGATTATCGTGATGGTAGCGCCACGTAAAATATAAATAAACTTTTGTCACTGATGCTGAAACCTTACTCTGATAGAATTTCGCTGCAGTTCCCTTCTTTTCTGAGGGCACGAGACTCAGAATTTTACAGTATCGGAACCTGTAAATGCGATCCAATGTACGCCTTACTGAAGTCTTTATGAAGTCCACGGATACTTACCTTGAAGTGTGAAGAAATTCACGGAGAAATTATTTTCATTGCTATTATCAGGCTCCATATTGTTCAGACCGGATATATCCAGTGCTTTTGAGCAAGGAATCTCGGTTTTAGCGTGCAAATCCTTAATTTTAGTTCCTATTCCTTCAAGATACTGTGGCATGACGCCCGAAAGCCGGAATAGTGAAGTCAGAATAGAGGTTTTTTGATAGGCAGCGTCTCGGTAAACATTTCCGCGGCAACGAATACCCAAACTACAATCGAGTAACTTTCGTTGCTATGCAGCAGCGCTGTAAACATGCCTTTCCGACAATAGAGATACTGTGTTTCTGCGTGCTCCGTACGAAGTAGTTATAAGGAGGTTCAGTTGAGAAGAATTGAGTCGAGTTTATAGACTCCAGCCTGGCTGGATGTGAGCTTTGGAGCAGAGGATTTGAATTGAGTTGGCAGTTGCAGAGTAATGGCAAAAAATGAATTAGGTGGTGCAAAGAAGACTTCATGTGTGAGACTGGTGTAGCTACTGTGTTGAAATCCGTTGCCAGACTGAGAACACTTAGCATGCTTAGTGATTTTTAAGTGTGTAGATCAGCGATAACGCTGTAATTACGTGTAGGTTCGAGTGCTGTGAATATTGTATCAAATCTTCCAATCCTAAACCCGTCTATAGTCACTAATACACGTGACAATTCGAAGGTGAATGTGTGATCACTAGGGCCCGGACTTTTCGAAAATGCATATGCGCGAATGCAAATGCAGATTTTGAGGGTTCTTGGTCGTTATTGCATATTCTAAACGTAAGAGCATATTTCTGCATATATGTTTGGAATTAATGATCATTTCAATGTTCTCTAAAAAAATCGGTTTTGCCTGTGTTTTGGACATCCCTTGCCAGTTGCTATTCTCAACTCTCTGAGAAACGGCACTTTTACCACTTACAGTACAAGCAGGTACCTTGGATAGTTCGAAAGGGAGGGGGTGGGATTTTCCTGCATTCCACTGACCACGACAGCAGACAGTAGCATCAGAGGGTTGGTCTCGAGAGAAGTCTTTTCAGTTAGTGTGTTACTATTTACTTTAATAGTCTGCATAAAGAAAGTGTTCGTGTACTGAAAATGCCTAAAGGAAAGTGCAGCAGCAGATATTTAAAAATTCGGTGGGTGTCGGGTAATAGTGACGAAAGTGACTATTCAACAGAGGTTGTCGTCGTGTACTGTCAAGTTTGCGCAAAGGAAGTAAAATGCGAAAAGAAATTTAAACTTGAACAACACTCAAGAACGACTGCATATATTGCGGCAAAGAAGGGGAAGAAGAACAGCACACCACAACATCTACTTCTTACACAGGTCAAACCCAAGTCTGTTAATATATTTTCAGCCAATCTTCATAAGGCTTTAGTATGCAGCAACAATCCATGGAATAAATTAAGCACTCCAGTTGTGCGATAATTTCTGGATACTTCAAAAAATCCCAGACGAATCAACTCTCAGAAAAAAATATCTACCTTTGCTGTATGAATCTACTCTGGAGTCAATCCGTTCTGACATAGGAGGGAACTGTGTCTGGATATCGGTGGATGAGACAACTGATTTATGTGGCCGATACATAGCAAATTTCGTAGTTGGTAAGCTACATCCAGACGAACCCGGCAAACCTCATCTTCTTGCTTGCAAAGTACTAGAGAAAACCAACCATAGCACAACAGCAAGATCTGTAAATGATTCTCTGCGACTACTATGGCCATCTGAAAATGAGAATAGTTGTTGTAAGGTGCTTGTATTACTCACAGATGCAGCTTCCTATATGCTGAAAGCAGCAAAGGTCTTACAAGTATTTTATCCAACTCTTATACACGTGACCTGTTTAGTGCACGGATTACACTGCATTGCAGAAAAAGTACGCGCACAGTTTCCCGCTGTTAACAATAAATTGCAAGTGGGAAAAAACTGTTTCTGAAAGCACCAGCTCGTGTCCAGTTCTACAAAGATTGCCTACCTCAGGTTCCTCTGCCACCTGAACCTCTCCTAACCAGGTGGGGGTCATGGATATCCGTAGTTTCATTTTATCAGGAAAATTTCAATCAAGCAAAAGAAGTGGTTACAAAACTTGAAGATGTGTATGCATGTGTCCGTGAAGCAAAAGTGGTGTTTGGAAGTGATACTGTTTATCAAGATGTGAATTTTATCCATGCACATTTTTCTGCAGTTTCAAAAGCCATTGAGAGCTTAGAATCTTGTGGTGGACTCCTTCACGACTCACTTGAACTCGTTCAGGTAGCAACTTGTTCACTGAATTCCGCTCCAGGCGAAATTGGAGAGAAGATTAAATTCAAGTTAGAAAAGGTGTTGAATTCGAACCCAGGACTAAAAAAGTTTCAGTCAGTCAGTACTTAAGTGAAACTGGGTATCTTTGCCAGATGAATGTTCCGAACCTTCGGCGCCAGTGTATAAATACTGTCCAATCACATCAGTTGATGTATGAAGATAATTCTCAGCCTATAAACTCATTTTGCTGGATAATAGACGCATTTTGTCTCCAGAAAACACTGAAAGACTTCTAGTTGCCTCTTGTGATGCTACTTTCTGCAGTGAATGATGCGTGTAAATAGATGAGTCTGAATAAAGTGACCTCTTTCTTAAGTGCATATTGTTTTATTTTTGGTGCATATTTTAAGTGTTTTTAGCGCATAAAGTTCCGGGCCCTAGTGATAACCGACGGAAAAACTTCATTGTGGACATTAATGAGCGTGAAGTTCATCTAAGCAAAGTTTTAAGAGTTAATTCCTACTTCGCAAAATATGCACTGCATCTCCAGTACAAAAACAGATAAGTTGAATTTGTTTAGAGGACAAACTTAATTTATTATAAAAATCATAAGAAGCCAATAAATGAATTCTGTGAACACAATTCGGGGGTTTAAATCATAAAGCAAGTCGTGTGTGTAATTCTCCCTCTGATATTAAGGTTTAACGAGGTGAGTTGAATTACCTGTACTGTTTATATGCGTCTGTAAACACATCATATATAGCACACGCTGTAACATATTAAAAGTATTCATTCTGCCAGCACAGTGCATTTGTGTGTTTCACATGGTTGTCACAGTAAACATTGATTTTTCCGCAGACAGCGCAAAGTGCTTGGCCTTATAGCGGAGGTATAATGTGTTTCCTATGAGATATGTTTCACATGTTTGGGTGACTTGAGACGGGGTTCAGATTGGTAATTCTTTTATTTACCACTTACAGGTTGTAACTACAATTAATTATAACATTGTTACTGATTTTCACACTCCAAAGCACTCCACACTAATCTCTTCAGTCTATCTGCACTAGTCTTCAGAAATGGTTACTTTCCATCTATTTGTAATTCTGTATTTCAGCATCCTGTTGCAAATCTTTAATTAATATTAATGTATATCACAGTCCGTCAATAATGCAACACTTGTTCCTTTTTTATTCCTCCAATTTCACAATTTAACACTTAACACAACATGTTTCGGCTATAGATGGCCATCTTCAGGTGCCTCAATGTATCGAAACTGCTACACTGCTCTTATGTGCGCTAACGGGAAGGTGTGTTTGGATAGCCGTTGGCTAGCAGTGGATTTCCGCTCTGGCTCCACTATTCCGGCTTTCAGGCATTTTGTCACAGTATGTTAACCTCTGGATGAGATTATTGTGCTGAAGGCGCCCTAACGCCACGCTATTCTTGTGTAATGTGCGGACATTTTTACAATTTTATCGGATTCGAATTCTACAGAAAACCCTTTAGAATAAAAAACTCTGCAACATACTACAGAACGTATAACTTTTGCCCAAAATATGCAAATTAATCCTGGTTAAACTAAATCATGAGCTCTGTAATAAATCAGGAAACTGTATACTCAACTGCGGTCAGAAGTTAATTTCAATTGTAAATCTGCCATTGTGCGGCTGCCATGTATTATGCAGACATCATGACTGCTGTGTCTCAGGATCTACGAAGTGATGGATTTTTGACAGTCATTCAATAAAGCTGTTGCTTGACTTCAAAATATGCATATTAGCCTGGTTTCACTTCCGAGTTAGAGGTGGAACCCCATCTCCAACTTGTCAACAAGGCTCATTTACATTGTGTTACTCGTCCGCCCCTACACAGCAGGAATGTGCTGTTGATACGCACAGCGCCACTGTCGACGGGTTCATGGATACAACCCACATCTTGATCACGAACACTGAAGCCTTACTGACAGGGATATTCTGCAAACATGTCAAAAACATTGTGCTTTTCTATAGTCATTTCCTGGAGAAAAATATTGAGAATTTTCTGTAGTAACACCCGTCGTTAACGTCGACTCTATGAGAGCAGCATTGTTAAAACGGAAAAGCGCAAAATGTATTACAGTAACGTGAAGGTACACAACCCGGTACGGAAGTAACAAAACACTTCAATGCCCAACCACACTTTCTTCCTGAGAATTAAAGCATATTTCTTCATAAAGAATTTTAATCTAAAATATACTCGTTTGCATAAAAATGTCAGTCGAAAAGATGGAGGAACGTTATAAGCGGTGACATAGATGGTAAATTAATAATAAAATTAAACGGGCAAATAGGGCGTGAGTTTGAGGGTAGACTCGTTTATTTCAGGATAGCGTTCTGTGTTGAGCGCTTGTGAACATGACAATGAACAGTCTGGTTCCATAAACGATGTGAAACTTCCTTACTAGGTGACGACTATCAGCTTGGAGGTTTGCATTTGTTGATGGGTCGTATTTATATCAGTGTTTGTTTCATGAGAATGAGCTGTGTGATGGGCAAAGGTTTGCAGACAAATTTGGCTCTAAGATCCTGACAGCACGTAGCCAATGACGGAAGGTGTCTGTTAGGAAGACGTGTTATGTTTATTAAATGACTTCTTCTTTAATCATGTTTCCTCTATGATGTTAATATAATTTTTAGCGCAGTCTTTCAAAATAAATGCTCAGCTTGTCGCATGCTTTCACCCCGGTTGTATGCTGTGCTTATTCTGCGACCCTGAAGATGGAGGCGATATGTTCCTCCGAAAAGTCTATTTTCTTTCAACGGACTAAACGACGTTATATCTCAGAAGACTGTTGTCGTCATAACCACCATTGTGAGAAACTCAAATGTTACAATCTTATTACGTTCCTTAGAGTAATAAAATGCTTCTTATTTTGCATAAGAATTCTACTATTGTCTGTTCAACTGCAGAAGCAGACTGTGTTAAATATTTATGTGCTAAATTGTCTAAAATTGAGGCGGAATTCATGTAAGGATTATTGAAAACAAAGTCTCATCCTTGGAACTCCGCAGCAAACCAGTGCTAGGGCATGACTGGATTCACCTGTGTACTGTCTTATGACATGTGACACTGTGTAGTCTAAAAGAAGTTCACTCACGTTTCGGGGGAGCGTATTTCCTCAATCTTCAGGCATAAGGATAAGCCCAGCAAGCAAGGAAGCAAGCAACAGTTGAAAGTGCTTTCAGCCCCGAAGACTGAGACAGTACGCCGCACCACGACAACGGTAAATTTGTATAACACTACAGAGTGTCACACGCCAGATGACAGAACTCTTCATTGCTTAACGTGTCAGTACCCTGGCTTGTATTCTTTACTTATTTGTGGGAATATTCCGTTTTTATGTTGATTTATACAAACTTCTCGTTTATATGCTCTTCGTTATTGCTTTATTTGTTGTTGAATCATCATTGGTACATAAGAAATTTTATATGCTTGACTTTAATTATCTGTCCCAGTATTTATAGCTGTCCTGTTATATAATTTGTAAGGTGCAAGGTCCAATCCATGTGGTGTTTCAACATTTTTGTTTTCTCCCAAGTACGTTATTTTTTATATGTTTGATATATATAACCTCACTTCTGCATGTTCTTTTAAAGGGAGAGAGGATCTAGCTCTCTCCCTTTAACGGAACCTCCCTTCTGCAGGTTCTGTTAAAGGGAGAGAGGATCTAGCTCTCTCCCTTTAACAGAACCTCCCTTCTGTAGGTTATGTTAAAGAGAGAGAGGATCTAGCTCTCTCCCTTTAACAGAACCTCCCTTCTGTAGGTTCTGTTATATGGAGAGAGAATCTAGCTCTCTCCCTTTAACAGAACCTCCCTTCTGCAGGTTATGTTAAAGAGAGAGAGGATCTAGCTCTCTCCCTTTAACAGAACCTCCCTTCTGTAGGTTCTGTTATATGGAGAGAGAATCTAGCTCTCTCCCTTTAACAGAACCTCCATTCTGCAGGTTCCGTTGAAGGGAGAGAGGATCTAGCTCTCTCGATTGGTCCTGAGTGGGCTTTCAACGTGCGGATGGAGACACAGTCCATTCCCCGAAACGTTGTTTTCAATAAAGATAGGCTAGTGTCAGTCATTGTGCTGGAATGGTACTGTTTCGTTGTACACATGTTGGCATTTGAAATGTGTGGAAAGAAAACATGTAAATATTTTCACAGGCAACAAAGCGCAACAAGGCATGAATAATAACATGAATATAGCTTATGTATATGTGCTTACTACACATATTTAAAGTATGCTACATAATGGGATAGCTGTGAAATACTGAAGTGTTGAACTAACATCGAAGCCTTTATGTTGCGTCATTCTTGCGGAAAATGTGGCGAAACACTGACCAAATAAACTATTACTGTGTGAGATACATTATTTTTATTTCATTGAATATTAATATATTTCTGCGCCGAATACTGAGATAGCTGGATCTGCCGAAACGTTGGTACGTGTCTACCAAACTGCATGACATCACATCTCAGAAGCGATCTTGACGTCAACTAACCAAGCAACTTACATGTATTTACCCCCTGCCCTCATGTGGGCTAGTAGTTGCTTAGTGCCTTTAAATTTTCCTTGGCACTAGAGCCCCAGTGGGCCTATGCCTACCTCCATGAACTTCTCCGTTCACTTCGGTTTTTCTAGATCTTACACATTCGGTAGGACTCCTTGGGCGGGTGAGCAACTCGTCGCAAGGCCTCTACCTGTACACAAACACAGAAAAACACACACACAAACTAAACATCCATGTCCTGAGTAGGATTCGAACCCACGAACCCGGTTTCCAAGCGAGCGAAGACAGTACATGCCTTAGACCGCTCGGCTACCGTGACCGGCCCAGTGCCTTTAATAGAACCAAATAATTCATCGCTATGTTCACAAGAGCGATGTACTGAGCAGTATTCTCTTCTGGCTACCTTTGATCCACATCTCACATAATTTAAGATTCATTTCAGAAAAATATATTATCTGTGTATGAACATGGATAAAGTGGATTGGGCAAGTCTGGCAGGAATATACTCGTATGTGTCGAGCTGTAGGAATTACACGTATATTGAGAATTTTGCTACAGAATTTGTGCAGTCAGTGGGATATGTTGGAACCATTTTTATATATGTGTTTTATGCATCATGGGTACATTATTGTCAGTTCCATTTTAATGAAAAAGGTAAAAAGAAAGACTTAAGGCAAGTGTGAAATTGTCCCAAGGACGTTCAGAAATATACGAATATCTAAAGTTGCCATGCTTTTAACAATTTCAGAAATTAGTAGTGATTGGTTCTAGGCAAGTAGCTGGCGTTATGTAGTCCAGTTTTACGCATGCGCCATACGTCAACATTTAAAGCCCTTACCAACAGTTCCTCATGAGCTAAATGAAAACGTAGTGTCACACCTGAACTTGATGACGTAATTGTGACAGGCAGTTCATGTTAGACAGCGTATAATTGCATTAACTTATATTGTTACAAAATGTTCAAGCTAAAACATTGTGCAAAGGCTGTGTGTAGATGTCGATGAGGCTCTTACACAAAAGCCGTTTCAGATACAAGGCTTTCTTCATTTACGCATAATACTTATTTGTATTAAGTTTAGGCCAATAGATAAATTTTTAAGAAATCCTCTGTCCAGATCGCTGGACCATTAAAATGATTTTCGCAGATTTACGCAAGATCCACCAACCACGTGCTTTCTGTAATTGAGAACTGGTACAAGGCCGAGTTTACATCAGTGTCGGTTCGGGATTTTATAAAATTCTGTTTCATTATATATATGAAACCGTCGCGGAAAAATTAGTATCTGTATTTAACTGCATATTTAGTGGCCTGACTGTAAGGTTGAGCATGAAGCAGGCTGCACGGGAACCTCTCCGTGAGGACATAAAACAATACAATTGGTATAAGATAGATGCTTCCATTTCTTCGGCTCAGCAGAAGGACAACGGAAGGTTACAGATATAAACTGACGTGAGTCAGGGCAATAAATGGAGTAGAGGTGTCCTTCCGCGCAGAACGTCCTCACGGCGCTGCTCTCACTCCAGGGATATCGAGCAGCAACCTGCCGTGAGGACGAAACGTCTGCCTCCGCAAATCGCTGGCATTCCATCAGCACTGGAACTCGGCAGCGCAACATACAGCTTGCAACGTGTTTCATGTTGGCCGCGCCATAGCTCAAGCGGTTAGCCGCTGGCTTCACACCGCGGCGGCCCCGGTTCGAGCCCGGGTCAGGTCATGTGGGATTTGTGGTGGACAAAGTGGCGCTGGGGCAGGTTTTCTCCGAGTACTTCGGTTTCCCCTGCCAATCTTCATTCCACCAATTGCTCCACAATCACCCTCACCTATCATCTGGATCTGGTATAATAGACCGGAAGTGGCCGCAGTACAAGGGACTTAGTCCCACCCCACTAGAAATAAAAGAAATATATCATGTTCTTATGAATCATCATATCCTTAGAAATATTTTTCCCCACTCTATTGGCGCATAAGCATCATTCGTATGAAGATTAGGTCTCCATTATGTTATCTGGGACAAGGTTACTTTGGTATCAGTTTTGTAGCAGGCACTATGCTCCTAGAGTACTCACTCTGACTCCGGTTTGTGAACGTAGAATGGTAGAGACTTCATATACTCATATTATGCGTACTTTTGGTAATATTTAACGAATTATTAAGAAAAATCATTCCAAATATAATTTTTTTTTCTTGGCACTACAGCCCCAGTGAGCCTAGGCCCACCTCCATGAAACTCTCCGTTTCACTTCGGTTTTACTAGATCTTAGACATTCGGTAGGAATCCTTGGGCGAGTGATCAGCTCGTCGCAAGGCCTCTACCTCACAAACACAGAAAGACGCACACAAACATCCATGGCCTAAGTGGGATTCGAACCCACGATCCCGGCTTCCGAGCGAGCGAAGACAGTGCACGCCTTAGACCGCTCGGCTACCGTGACCGGCAAATATAATGTTAGACGTCGGAATATATTTTCTTTATATATCCCGCTGGTATATAGGTAGAAATTCTGTACAAGAACAATGTCCATAGCAGCATAATCTCTCCCACTTGCTTAATCGACTGGTGTAATGGTTTCCACCGCTGTACAAGATTCGTAAATCCGATGTCATGCATCCCATATGCAGCATAGCGCAGATCGTCTGAGACAAAAAGTAGATGACAGTGCAGAATTACAATGAATGACGTGTATGACCGGCATGCGACCAGATGATGCTTCCATGTCGGCTTTAAGTACCGTGTACTTAACGACGCCGCCAGTAGCGTCGAGTGCAGGACGTGCGTGGAGAGATTATAGTCTAATTTGCTGCAGGATGTCGGAGTTTGCCTGAAGGGAGTGAGGGTAACAACGAAGAACGTGCACCTGAACCCGGAACCTCCAAAATACGGAACATACACAGGCCTGCTAACCATTTAACGTTGATATTCGATTCTGATCATGCAGGGCTGGAGGCGTGTTTCACCCGATATGATAATTTCGCTAGTTTTCACGAAAAGAACGGGAGTAGGAATTTCTTCTGAAGAAAGAGAGGTTTGGCTGTTAATAATCTTGCTCCTGGTTTCGATTCAAAGCTTGGAAACCAGTTCTACTAACTGCTGTTGCAGTAGTTTTCTTCAGCACCTCCAGACAAGTTTTGGGATAATATCGCAAAGTAGACCATTGTCGTTTTCTTCGGTAGCCTTCTCAGTTCAGTGTTAGTTAGTTAGTTATTGGAGAGGGTGGGTTTCCCCATGCACTTAGACCTGTATTGGTCCATTGTGCTTCCCTCTATGATTTCTACCAGTCTCTATATCCTACCGGTACTGGTGCTTACCATCAGTCCCGCCCAGCCAGCGAGACCGGCTCTACTAGCTGAGAGGTATCTATAATGCTTCCCCCATCTACCAGAGGTATTAGAGACTGCTGTTGGGCGGGAAACGTCCGTAATTTGGCTCAGTGACCTCCTTTGGAGATATGAGGTTCTTTTACGTGCCGTAAAGCTACGACACGGGACCCACGGCTTAAAGTCCCTCCCGGAGGACTTGTTCCCTGAATTTTTCCGCCCTTAAAAATTCGACGACCTCCGCCGGGTATTTGAACCCGCGTACTACGAGTCGTGAGGTGGGAACGTTACCTCTAGACTACGGAGGCCGCTTTCAGTTCAGTGTTGAAAACCGGCAACACGCCCTAAACCTAATAAATCACGGTTCTGATGGAGTGTATTTAAATAAAAGCAATCTAACCACGTTCCGTCACTTGGTTCACTCATGCTCTGAGACGGTACGGTATGTACAGTAGCTGTCTTCCGCATCCATTTGGACTCATCGCCTACAGTTCTTGTAACACATACTGCATTGGACGTTACGTAAGTCCAGCTGTTGTCACAGCATCTCAAAATAACCGAATAAACTAGAAATAACTTCGCTTCCTTGAACAAATTTCTTGATATTTTACCTTAAATTAAAATTATAATTGCTGACACCGAAACTCTGGAAATGTTTTTATTCTGTAACAGATCGAGAAAGTGCACTAATAATCTGAAGCAAACCTGTACATACAGTATGCGCCAAAATGTGCAGTACTGAAACTCGCGCATCTCGAAACTATAACAGTCTCACTGGATTACACATAAACAAATTCTTCAAATCACACTTTAAATTCTCACAGGCCGACCTCCTGTATTCTTCTGTACTCCTGGTTCCAGTTCGCTCTTCATTCTCAGCTGCTGAACCCTCATGGACTGTCACTTAAAACTGAAATCTGTTAAAAGTCAAAGTAAAGGTCACATTGCGACTGACGGTCAGTGTCAGTCATTTAGTAAGCCTCGGTGTCGAGCCCCATCTGGGGCCGATGACAAGATATTTATTACTGTATGACAGTTACGGTCTTGTTTTTGTGGGGCGCCCTCTCTCACGAGAGGACGGGTCTGTCTTTTGCATATGATACTGGCCCTTTCCAGCACAGTCTTTCTCGGGTCGAGTCCCTTGGACTCGCTACGATATTTTACTTTCTCAGATTTGAGACTTCCCTTTTCGTCTCCTCCTACGACTCGCAGGGTCACGGTGGAGGTATTCGATGCCGCCTCCACACGGGTTTGAAACCTGTTATATTTGTAACTGGTTATAGAGCCTTCGCACAGACCACGCAGGAAACAGTCTCTATTGTTGTAGAGGCGCGTTGACCTCATCGTTGCATAGCAACGGTTGCAGCACGAACCCCGTAGAAAGCCAGTCACGTGATAGCTATTCGCCAGCCCATTGGCGCGCTGACTCTTGCCTAGCAGCTAGCTATAAACATTTGTTCTGTTGTTGAGTGCGCTTAAGCAAGATGTTTATCGCGCTGTTGCCTAGCTATACACGTTACAGTATACACTCAACAGGATTTCTTTTGCAAGAATTGTTTTTGCTTTTAACAAGATTTGTGTTTCAACTTTTCGCAAGATAAGCTGTTTTCAATACGGATTGTAAAATTAGGTATGATCTCCGTGTAAAGAACGAATTATAGCCCTACTGGAAAGTTAGAGACAAATATTAAATTTATGGGTAACTAAATGTAGACTTCTGACACGAATATTCATCAGAATCCGTCCAGTATTGGCGGAGATGAAATATATGGACACGCACCAATATGGCTTCCTCATTATGAGTTTAGTGTATGCACTTCCTGCGAGGAGTATATAAATACGCCAGGGAACATTAGCACTATGAGCTGAGTCCAGAATTTGTTATACGTTTCTAGTGCGACTCTGTCAGTGATCATCAGTGTTACTGAAATATTACACCTTTGGAAGCAGTGAATCTGACAATCCACAGTGAGCCTATTTGTATTGTCTGTGAAGTGCTGAAACTGTAATATCGCTATTGTTCCATGTTCTGCAGAAGACAATGGCTAATACGAATTGAATATTATTAACATGAATAATTAGGCGTTAAATACCGAGAAAGAGGCTTTATTTGAAACTATCTAATCAAGGAAGCTTTTAAGCTGCAGAAATCCGCTAATACTGAGAGACGGGAGGAATATTGTACATTGAAGAGCTTCATAATTTTTGCTATTTACCCTGTGATGATACAGCCAAAGGCAACGAGATGATTGGAGCGTGCTGCAGGCAAGAGGAAGATGAAAAATGCATACAAGATGTTATTCATATTCGAAAGGAACACGCAACTTGGAAGACCTGGACCCAGATTTGAGTGCAGTAGTAAAATGGATCGAGAAGAAGTGAGGTTATGAGCTTTTTAAAAAGATAGAGAACGTGAAGTTTGCAGCCTCCTGGCTTGTGACACGGTGCAGCTTGCTGGATAGTGTCAAGCTACAGAGCGTCATATCCCAGAAGACATTAACCAACAGAATGGCTGCTCACAGAACTTGAAATCTCAGGATTTGAACCTTCGAACTTTGTAATATATGTTGGGAATTTCTCAGTTACTTGGGCGGCTGTTAGATTTTCAAGAATTGTGATCCGTGAAGTTAGTTTTAGTAAGGAAAATTTCAAGTAAAATATAACTATCTAACCTCTGTGTTCCACTCGGCATCGATCTTCGCGGTCCACGCATTTAGCGCTATGTTCCACTCGGCATCGATCTTCGCGGTCCACGCATTTAGCGCCATGTTCCACTCGGCATCGATCTTCGCGGTCCACGCATTTAGCGCCATGTTCCACTCGGCATCGATCTTCGCGGTCCACGCATTTAGCGCCATGTTCCACTCGGCATCGATCTTCGCGGTCCACGCATTTAGCGCCATGTTCCACTCGGCATCGATCTTCGCGGTCCACGCATTTAGCGCCATGTTCCACTCGGCATCGATCTTCGCGGTTCACGCATGTGCAAAATTGCTACCCTTTCAAACATAGGAACAACAATTAAATTTGTATTTATCTATTAATATCGAAACCATCATGTTCCTAGAACCACTTCCTTGACACCGTTTCACTGAAGAAAAGATGTATTCTATGTCCCTCTTTGGTGTCTCCACGCTTATCGTGGTGAGGGGGTTTGAGTATGCCAAGGACCCTGAGAGCTATACCAGCGGTAGCGTAGCTACTGGCAGGGCCTCCCTTGCTGGACAGGTCAAAGGGTAGGCATCAGACGAAGAGAGACACCAAAAACCAAAAACTGATGCCGGAAGCAGCGTCATCAGCAGCGACTTGAAGCACAGAGCAAATGATGCTCGAGATGGTTCAAGTTCGTATAGCAACAGGCGTGACCAGAGTGGTTTGAACGGCTGTTGTACTGCGATGTGGAAAGCAAATGGAAAAACTACCACATTATCACTTTTCCTGGATAGTCTCTTTCCGAAAACAGAGACACCATGTATGCGAACCAGAAGACGTAAGAAGATGCTGGATGACCTTGGGGACAGAAGAGGATATTCTCGTTTGAAGGAGAAAGCTCTAGATCGCATTAAGTGGAGGAACTGTTTTTGAAGAGACTGTGGACCTGTCGTCTGACAGATTACCCATGAATGAATAAATGTACCCAGTCGTTTAAGGACGTTCTAAAAATATATATGGGTTTTAATTATTAGTGAAGGAAGTTTCAATACAGGCTTTGCAAGCATATTTATTATGTATCCATACAATACTTCACTTACCTAGCACAATTAGTTTGTCAGTTATTGGTCTTAGTGGAAGTTTAAGTATAAATTTCTAGTAGCCGCTAGGGTATTATTGAATTTTATAGAATATTATTGTCTTAATTGAAGTTGCGTATTCTAAGAAGATGTGTAACCACGCAAACTTTATGTCAAATAAATTACATCGATGTCTCTTCAGTTATTCAGACTGGCACATTGGTCATTCCGATATCAGTGACACTAAAATAAAACCGAGTTTTGACTGTCCTTCAGTAGCTTGTTAATTATTTGCTTCTTGAAAACCCATTATTTGTTTCAGCATTTATAAAAGTTTTCTCGCCAAATAAAAAAAGAAAGCTAAATAGCCGACCGGTATCCATTCCCGAGCGAGATACGAACCTGCGATCATACTAATCGAGATATCTAAGATTTTGCTCGCATATTCGTATACAGGTTGTGTTATACGTGCTTAATTTCATTGACAATTAGTATGGCAGAAATGAATTTAAAATTATCTCCTGAAAAGGAAAGGACTTCACTTCACTTCACTTCACTTCCCTCCCATCTTTATTTCACTGTATCCTGCTTTCACTGCTTGTTGGTAAATTTTATGCTCGGCATAAATCCCTCTTAATATTTTGGAGCCTCATGCTAACCACATATTGCATGGAATGACTTTTCTCTATTTAATTAATATTTATAGAACTTGTAGAGATGCAGAGAACATTCGTCAAAGACGGTAGAGGAAAAGAGAAAGCTGGAGGTTTCTAAGGAAAAGTTCTACCCAATTTGAAGAAGAAGAAGAAGAAGAAGAAGAAAGTTTCTCAGAGTTTTAAAGTTGCCTTCGAGCGGTTTCCTATATCCGCAGACTATTCACTCTTAAATCCTTCTAATAAAAAATATAGCTCCTCTCCTTGCTACAAATTAATTAAAAGATGATACACTTAAAATCTTAATATTCTTGAAGAAATGTATATCTTGTGAGGCAGCAGTTTAAATATAAATGCAAATAGAAATGACGGTAAAGGATGTAGTTTCATAGTAATAGTTATGAATCCAGTTTCAAATTATGTGCGAACAAAAACTGTTTTTCCGCCTCCGAGAAACCTGTCATAGGATTCGAGGTTTTCAATATTTTTCTCCGTCTCTCTCCGAACTTAAGATATGAATCTTGTTCCGCCTGCAGAACTTATTTAGCGCCCAGTAACATGCGAAGATGATCATGAAACAAGGAGAGGCAAGGATTTCAAAGTTTACGATCGGTGTTCATTTGTATGTGCTGTCCCAGAAGTCATTTGGCATGACGGAGAAAGCCACGAAGATGAGACTTTCGAACGCAACATATTAACTCAGTTGCTCTGAATTATCCGTTCAGGAATGGAAAAAATCATTAAGGAAAGCAAGATGGCCAGTAACAGGGATTTGAACCGGTTTATTCTCCGTTAAAATCCCGATTGTTCCCACAGCACCAGGGCACTCGGTAACAGTGCATTCTGCACAGGTTATGTTCAGTAGTGTTAAGAAGACATTGAATCAATAGCTGAAGAACAAAATAATAATTCATTTGTACCACCTCAATTAGACTTTTTTATTGCTAGTTGCTAGTTGGGTGGGACTAAGTCCCTTGTACTGCGGCCACTTCCTGTCAGTTACACGCAGTGTCCTCAGTTTCCGCCTGCTCTTTCAGAAGGTACATTATCTGATGGAAGTGTGCACTAACACAATGATAAACTAATTTTAGTATAGCATATGTAATCTACTGTGTTTCATTTTTAATTATTATAATTTTATAGGCTACAATAAATTTGGTTAGTGGGACTCCTTCCCCGGGGTTAAAGCAGCTGAGACGTGAAAATGACCACTCGCCTTCATCTAGTGCCGAGGTCAAGAATGACGGAGCTAAATCTCGACTCTCCAAATATGTCTCCATGGCGTAGTGCTTAATTAATTAATGCACAGGGACGATACTTTTTATTAAGTATTTTATTNGGGCACGCGGTAGCGTAGCTGGTCGAGACACTATGCTACATGGAGGACGGTCGCGGGTTCGAGTCCCGATAATGTGTTTTCTTTTCAATTGATCTAATCCTTCCAGCCGCACTATGGCCCCTGAGGTCCATCTTCCTGGGTGTAAAGGGCGGCCGGCGCGTAAGGCTGACAAACTTACCGCCGTCTGTGAGGCGACTGTCTAGACAATATGGGATCCTCGACGTCTCACACCCCTATGGACCTTCACGGTCTGTTACAGGGATAGCTTTACCTATCTTTTTACCATTAGAATATCGTGTGACATATATTTGTTTGATTATATTTCACACGCCACAACACTGCTGTTAGTACATTATAAATTGACAGCTGTTTTCCACATTTGTAACTGATAAAATTTGACTCGAATCGTGGTTGAACTTTTCAGAATGTAAAATTCGCATAACAGCTTTCATCATGCTAGAAGACCAATTCATTTTGACTTTATATTGTATTACATAGATACTGGAGTGTGTAATACATATCAAATCAACTGAAAATCCAAACGTTATTTCTGATAGTTTCATTTCGTCACTGATGCATTGACGAACGAATAGGTTTTTTGTCAGATTTAATTAATTATTTCATCATGCTTCGACCACTCTGTGGTCATCATCACGTGCTTATAAGCGTTGTGAACAATGAATTCAATGTTCATTGTGCAATGGTGATTAATTAGTAAATAATTCCCCATCTAGAAACATGAATGGAGCGCTGCAAACGTTGCACCGACGCTGCAGGATCCTGCAGTGTACGTCTGTGGGTAGGACGAATAGATGGTGAGATGGATAGGTAGGTACGCAGGTAGTTAAGTAGTTCGTATGAGGATAGGTAGGTAGACGGATGGATGGGTGAGTGAATGGTTAGACAGATCATAGATAGAGTGTTTCTTCATAATTAGAAGATAATTTTATTCTATTTTCAGCGTATGAACAAGAAAAAATTACGCTACAGGGGTTGTCTTGGTTCATCCTGGTGCGTCACATTAGTAATGGTATTAATTCAAGCACATCGCTGTAACTGGTAAAGGATAATATTGTGGCGTGTCACCTAAAAGCCGAGTCAGAGCGGGCGTCCATTACTAGACAACGGCTTGTTAAAACACGTGGCCGGGACAACAAGCTGGAATAGACCATTGCTGAGCAACGCTCGGTAAACACTGCTTAATATTCCGGAATATTGAAGTCGGAAAAGGAGACGATCATTGCCGGGCAACGGCTCAATAAGCGTTGTTCCCGCAACAACCAATACGCTAGAGGCGGGGTGGAATACCTCCACTGTAGCCCTGCGTGTCGTAGGAGGCGACGAAAAGAGAAGTCTCAAATCTGAGAGTAAAATATGGTCGTGAGTCCTAAGGGACTCGGACCCGAGAGCGACTGCACTGGTAAGGGCCAGCATCATATACAAAAGACAGACACGTCCTCTCGTCAGAGAGGGCGTCCACAAGAAACAAGACCGTAACTGTCAAACAGTAATAAAGATTTGGCCGTAAGCCCCAGATGGGTGCTTTATGCCAAGACAGACTGGCCGACTGACCGTCGGTCGTAAAATGAGACTCAGACTCAGGAATTTCGTTGAACACACAGAAATTTACTTCCATGAAGTAACCATTGAGCCGGTCACGGTAGCCTAGCGGTCTAAGGCATGCACTGTCTTCGCTCGCTCGGAAGCCGGGATCGTGGGTTCGAATCCCACTCAGGGCAGGGATGTTTGTGTGCNTGGTCGCTCGGTCGCTGTCTGCGTGTCGGCTTATTCTGTGTTTGTGTTGTCCTGCGACGGGCTGATCGCTGGTCCAAGGAGTCCTACCGTCTGTGCAAAAAAGATTACAAAACTGAAGAAGAGGACAGGGCCCAACAAAGGGCTGTAGAGCTATTGTTGAATGAATGAATCTTCAGTCTAATGACTGCCGTGCAAGGCACACTGATGCATAGCAACGGTGCGAGGACTGCTATTATCGCAGTTGCTCATTGTTTTATAAACAAGATAGGTGCTGACACCTGGGAGGACCTTGAAAGAGATGGACAGAGTATGTGACGTCCAAAAGGCTTGATTGTCTCTACTTGCTATGAAATGAAGGAAACGAAAGATATTGTAATAGACTTTTTAGTGTTATGTATGACAATTTGACCTTGGGACGATCGCCATTTTTTCCAAATCTGTACCACGAAATAGCTCTTTGTTTGCCATTCCTCAGTATGAGCTGTTAAGACATTGTTGCTTCTCTCTTTGTGGTTACGATAACTTGTGAGACATTTGTCTGCTTATAGCTTATAGCCTCTAGGAATTGACGTCATCTGCTTGATTTCCTAGAAGCTTGGTGCCCATGTGGTTTGTCCACGCTACCGAGAATGTTTGCTTCCTCCCCTTTTCTGCAGGCTTGTTTCTCTGACTAGAGGACGGGTCTGTCTTTTGTACATGTTGCTGGTCCTTGCCAGCGCAGTCTTTCTCGGGTCCGAGTCCCTTTGTACTCGCGACTGTATTTTACTGTCTCAGATATTTGAGACTTCCATTTTCGTCGATTTCTACGACTCGCAGGGTCACGGTGGAGGTATTCGAACCCGCCTCCACATGGATCTGCTCCCGTTCTTGCCTGCACGACCGCTTATATAGTTGTCCGGTCTCCATGGAAAAGTCGGTTGCTTGTTCGTATCCAGCGGAAACTTTTGTTCATTCCGATGACATGGAAAACGTATGTTAATCTCGTGGCAACGCTCTCATTTCTACAAGCGTATTCGTTGCCGCGGGTACGCGTTCTAGCGAACAGTTTTGTAGCAATACAGTATAATGCCTGACCCATATTCATACGCTTCTGCCTGGGATCAAAACATGAATGAGCGAACATACGTAGTTATATCTAAGCCAAAATGTGTAGTATTTCACTGCACAATCTAAGTACAGGTTATCTCAAACCTCATGCGTGTACTATTATGAAAGTTCGCCAGTGAATAACATGATTTAATAGTACAGAATCATTAATTCGAACAAGAGAGTGGACTAAAGCTTTCGAGGCGATGTAATTAAATTATCTTAATTTACCTCTGTCCTCGCACGCTAGTTAATAAACAGTCAGCTCCCTGAGCGCCACTTCGCTAGCCTGCTTTTGTTCCTTTCCTTCATACTTAAGGCAATGGATTTAATGATAAGTAATATCCCCTTGTGTATAGGCAAAACGCTTCGTTCTAGACTCAAAGAATTTACTGCTAAACAAGGCGAAAGGCGTCTCACTGATACATTTGTACACGTCAGTATGCAGTGTGTGACGTTAGGTGTCTAGCATTTAGTCGATCTCGAACACAGGGATTAGGTTACCACGAGTAGGTTTATTTACACTTAAGAAAAAATCAACTTACAGTGCCTAAATTTTTCGCCTATTTCTGGCTTTTTGTTACTGCATTAAGCGACGTAATCTTGCCTGTAAGTGTAATGTAACACGCATGTAGGAATTTCGCATTGTGGTCTTGGCTTATAACCATGCAGCCCGGTTTATGGTTATCAATGTCTCGGATGAATATATTACACCCATTTTCACTTCTTACCTGAAGATGAAGAATATATTTTCCTCTGAACCTTTGGAACTCACCTATAAATCTCATAGTGTCAAAACCCTAGAAGGTTAAAATATGGATTTTGAAATATTTAAAATTTATATTATTATTCGGAACATTATATGACGTAGATGGCCATGGGTTTTAAACTAGGCGGATTATGCTAAACCTAACTCTCTCATTCTACAAGAATTTCTTTGATAGACTTGAAAGGATTCTGACGATGGTGTATACTGTACTTCTTTTGGCTTATTTTGGACTTATCCATCGTCTGGTATGTAAAACACAAAAGACAACGACGTTTCGGAGACTGGATCTGTCTCCGTCTTCAGGTGAAAACGGATTGTGATTACATTACTGTTTGTGGTATTACATCTGATTTACTCGAAGGAAACTCTGCTTTTTGAAGGAACTTGAATAATTAGGTTTGTGGTTCTCACTGCTACGGTCTGCTTCTTTAGCACATTTTATACACTGAAGATGGAGGCAGTATATTCCTCTGAAACATCCGTGATATCGACCGCATGAAGTCACATACCAGCAGATAATATAAGCGAACTATACCGACTGAGCAGCCCCCACTTTTTAGTACCTCCTCTGTGGTCTAGTGGTCAGAGTTCCCAGCTACAGGTCCGGTTTCTATTCCCGGGGCTACACGATTTTTTCTGAGAAGTACTGAGTCTGGAACGGGGTCCACTCAGCCTCGTGATGATAAGTGAGGAGCTATTTCAAGGAAATAGCGGCTTCTGTCTAGAGAACCGAGATTAACGGCCGTGAGGATTCGTTGGGCTGACCACGCGACACCCTCTATCCGCTAAAGTTGGAACCAGCAGATAATATTCCTACCTTAAAGAAAGGACTGATAAATTTGGGTAACTTCAGTTATATTGAGGTTATTTCGTTTAAACTGTAAGAACTGTAGGTTGCTTGGGTTAGCTAAGGGAATCCTGAGATGAAGTGCTAATTGTCAAGCTGAATTAAAGGAAGAAAATATAAGGGTGGATGTAATTAATATGAGCGTAGCTTAGATGGTAATAGGAAATATCTTGTTAGTTGACGTTTGGTAGGTTATGTTAGGTTTCACTGGTCAGCTCATAACCGGTGAAGTACTTCAATTCAGGTAACTTGAACTAAATCGAGGCGTTGTGAAATAGCGTAAGACACTTTTGGAAGACCTAGCTTGAGGGATGTTTAAGTTGCTTATTCTTAATTTTTTTTTTTGGCGCTACAGCCCCGATTTTTGCCTTGACCTACCTCCATGAAACTCTCCGTTTCAGTTCAGTTTACTAGATCTTAAACATTCGGTAGGATTCCTTGGGAGGGTGATGAGCTCGTCGCAAGGCCTCTAGCTCTACACAACCACAGAACAACGCACACACACAAACACCAAACACCCATGCTCTAGTGGGATTGGAACCCACGATCTCGGCTTCCGAGCGAGCGAAAGCAGTGCATGTCTTAGACCACTAAGCTACCGTGACCGGCGCTTATTCGTAATATTCTTTCCATAAACTTCGAAATTGACGATTCGTAATTATTCTCCCATTCAACGCTATATAGTGGAGCTACGCAGTTTAGAATAGGACTTATTTTGCGGCCCGACACATAACATTTCCTGCGCAGTTAGATGTGTGCTCCAAAGATAGCTTTTAAGTGTTCTCCATAGATGGCTCCATTGCAGAACTATCAATGGCAAACTCTTGAGAGATCGTCGTTCAATAAACTGAGGCCGTTTATCACAAGAGTTACCGACTTAGGTCTGAATGCATACGCCATTGTGGCTGTGGCGAGTGCATTTTCTGAAGAGCGGAGCGTTTTTAAAAGCAATTACAAATCCGATTTTGAAGCACCGGGCGAGAGGAACGTCAAAGTTATGCCTCTGTCAGCAAACCCGACACTAAAGGATGGCAGACCGTCTTCACAGAGAGAAGCAGGAGCTAGTCCTACTACTGAAACTACCAGTGCTACTGCTACTGCATCGGATCGGAAATCGTTAAACGAGCTGCGAGAGAGCTCCGAACCGTTCCAAGTTCGGACGTCAGCTGTTTTCCCGGCTCGTTAAACTTGCCAGTCCGATGGCCGGCCATTCCCTTCCACTGTGGTGGTCTGTCTGCAGGCCTGCAGAATTCCGAAACACTGGGTCATCTACGTCATTTAACTAAAGTGTAATATAATATATCTTACTATGGATTGTGAGGTCCTGTAATGATTTTGCTAGGGCGTTGAAGAGATATCTTGACATTTGCGATTCAACGAGCAGAAAGGCTGTACGGTTTTGTTGATGTAAGGTATTTTTACTCCCGCATGAGATGGTGTGGAGTGTGAAAGCAATTTAATCCCTCGGGAAGCCGAAAGCTAACCACTCGGTGATTTGTTTACAGGCGCCGATAATCGATCACGGGGGCAGCGACTGTGTTAGAAACCCGACAAGAGGCAATAGACATTGAGTGTTCATGGGAGCTATGTAAACATACTTCTTATGCATAATAATGCCTATTGCTTCCAAAATAAGAGGGATATCCGGAGAGTAGAGATACAAGTCCATTAAAAATGCTAGGGAGTTTTTTTTTTCAGAAATGGCAGTACTGCCGTGTGAGATAGGAACCGTATGAGAGACCTGAGTTCTCCGGCCACAGTCACGGCAACGTTGTGCTCGCAGTGTGTGTTTAAATTGGCCATTTCTATTCAGAATCCCGCCAAATGTGAGGTTCGTGCAGTTATTCGATTTCTTCACGCGAGAGGAGAAACTGCTGCTGCAGAAGAAGATGGTAGTAGGAGGGTACTCAAAGAATTTGGGGACCACGTACCGGATTATACGTTGTCGTAACACAAGAGGCTGCAATCTAAACCGCTTCACTCAGTCTGCCATATCTTCGGGTTGACCGGCAATAAGTTTCGTGTATTTCAACTTCGGCCGTGATCTCACATTTCACATGCACCTGATATAGTTTGTCTGCTCTTCCAATGAAACCAGTCGTCTCCATCCAGTCACTATGACGCTCGCAAATTGAAGCGTCCGGTTGAGCAATAAGATACTGACTACCTGACTTCACTTGCCATGCGAGTACATATAACAAGTGTCACGTAACTTCGAACAAGGCCAAGAGTAACCCTGAATGCAGCGGCCTCCGTAGTCTAGAGGAAACGTTCCCACCTCATGACTCGTAGTACGCGGGTTCAAATACCCGGCGGAGGTCGTCGAATTTTTAAGGGCGGAAAAATTCAGGGAAC
>NW_019738964.1:285792-286406 GCF_002891405.2 Cryptotermes secundus
TCATTCGATTTTTTCAGTTGACCTAATCCTTCCGGCCGCACTAGGCCCTGGGGTTCACTCAGCCTCTAACATAAGTGAGCACCAGGAATTAATTAAATAATTTTTCTGGGGAGTGAAGCGCGGCCGGCGCTGACAACCTTACTGCCATCTTTGAGCCGACTGTCAAGGTAATGTGGGCCACTTAACGTCTCAAAACCCTATGGACCTTCACGGCCTGGTACAGGGATAGCTTTACTTTTAACTTACTTATACTTACTTACTTACTTACTTACTTACTCATAAAGCTGAGCCCTTCTGTAGGAGCCGCCAATTCTGCAGCTACTCAAGAATGTACCAGCATTTTATGGAACCCGAAGGTTCATTACCGTGTTCACAAGGGCCCTCCACTGGTCCCTATCCTGAGCCAGATCAATCCAATCAATACTATCCCATCCTATCCCTCTAAGATATGTTTTAATGCTGTCCACCCACCTACGCCTTGGTCTTCCCAGTGGTCCCTTTCCTTCTGGCTACATGCGCTGACAGTCTCATCCTCATTGACTTGATCGTCCTAATTATACTTGGAGAAGACTACAAGTTATGAAGCTGCTCATTATGCAGTTTTCTCCAACCTC
>NW_019738964.1:286447-328035 GCF_002891405.2 Cryptotermes secundus
CATTATTTTTCCTGATATCTGAAATCAGTTTTCTTCTGCATCATGTAAGTACCACAATTTCAAACGTTACTAATGTAAAGTGTATTGTCTTGGCTACAATATGATGTACCTGTTTATATATTACAATACAAATGTAATGATAAAAACATATTTCTCTGAAGAAACCTACAAGTTGCTTAATTCGAACCACCACAGTTTGCTTACATTGGACCAGTCCATCGCAGGACACGATGTGCCTCATCATTGCGAGTTGTTCAAAACATCCTTAAAACTTCTTCTTTCCTTCAACTATCAGATCCAAAATGACGCAAACAGGACAGTATGGGAAATGGACTGAAAATGAATTGCAAATGGCCGTTGCGGTGTATAGAAATGAGGACTGTGGTTTGTATGAGTGTAGTAGGGTGTATGGAGTTCCTAAGGAGACATGTTATGAAGAAAATCTGGCATGTGAGTGCTGTGAAGGCTCTAGGGAGACAAGCTACATTCTTTGAAGATATGGAGAAGATTCTAGCTGATCATGCTTTTCATGTTAGAAAAATAGTTTTGTGGGTTGGGGCTGAGCATTAAAAACGTTCTAAAATTAGCATTTGATCTGGCAGAAAAATATAAACTTCCTCACACATTGAATAAAGAGACAACGTTGGCAAGGAAAAATGGTTCTCTGCATTTATGCGAAGAAATCTTCAACTGTCTGTCGGGGAGCCAGAGGCTACCTCAGTAGCAACAGCAAAAGTTTCAAGAGGGATAATGTACTACATTATTTTGATCTGTCGGAAAGCAATATCGCAAAATTCAACGTAGATGAGTGTGGTTTTAACACCGTGCAGAATCGTCCGCACAAAATACGTAGTTGGACAGGAAGGAAAACATCAGCTAGGCGTTGTTGCAATTGGCTGACGAGGAGTCTGCGCAGGCAGTGCTGGAGGTTTCTACGTTAACGACCATGACAATTTCTAAAGCAAAGAAATAGAATAACGTGTTTGAGATTGGTGTCATTCTACGCAGCAGGGACTTGGCCAGACGATCTTCATATACTCCAAGAGCTCCCCTTTGCTCCTGCTGACACTTCACAGCCACCTTCCTCTGAAACTCAAGGCACAGACTCTGACTCAGAAGACAGTGACGACAGTAGCAAAGATGAAGATTCCGAATCATCTAGTAAGAGAACGAAGTACTTTAAGACGACTCTAGAGCAGAATTCCCCTATGCCAAAACTGGCAGCTGATCCACGACCAACAGTGTCACGAAGAAGCCATGGAAGATTGCGAAAGACAACTGCGTTGGTCTTGCTTCTTGTGTGCCAAAAGCAGTAAAGAGGACACGATTCGGCGCCTGAAGTGCCCCAGCTGGGTCCACTCTCCTTGTGCTAAGGTGAACCAAAGTGTGAAGAAGCGCTACCGCTCTGCGTGTACCGCGAAGTGGCCTATTCTATGCCACACGGAAGTTAAATGACAATTCTGTAAGCCTACCAAGAATGTAATTATTTCTGAAGCACATAGACGTATTTTCAATTATCAGTTTATCACGATGTACAATTTTATTTGTGCTCCCCCACTGTATTTTAATGGTTATGCATCTTCCTTTTTACTTTATTTTAAAGTTTTGAACAATTTATTACACTATAGATCTAACTTCATTGGTTTTTCGGAATGGCCCAGTGTAGGAAACCTGTGGTCCAATTTACGAAACCAGTTATCTAGAATGGACTAATGTCAGTAGTTTATTTTTTTTTGTAATCATACTTTAATTAAACGTTTTTTATCACGATAAATATACATGACAGGAAATTACACGTGATGCTTGTCTTATTTCCGTATTTACGAGTATTTCCTTCCTGCAATGTTTCAGAGAAAAATTAAAAACGGGTCCAAATTCGGCAACGATCTTATTGTAACATTATTCTGTTATAAACATGATTGTCCCATTGGCCCCCTGCACTCTACAAGTATTCAATTTTACGTTACACAGTTCCGATATGATGCGCTTCCTTCTGCTTGTTAAGGCATAGCGAAACATTGGAAGACTTAACTTGTTTTATGTTTGGGAAATATAACCAAGAAACCAGGAAGATTTTTCGATGACCTCTTTTGCAGACATTCGTCAAATTCGTCCCTCTATTATTTGACTTCGTACGAAGTATACAAAATAATAATTATTACATTTTCTGTCCTTAATTTTTACTAGTAATGCTTTCGACTGCATAAAATCTGCTTGATGTAGCCGAAGAATTGGCACCTGAATTATGTAATTTTCACTGTAACAAATGTCACAGTATTTGTACCTAAATATATGTCTCATTAAAAAGGTCTCATTAGGCTAGGTGCGGTAATTAAATAGTTTTAATCTTGAGATTTTTTGTAATTTACATAAGACACCTTAATAAAATGTTGTACTTCCTCAAACCAGAAATGCAATACAGAAATTTCCGGAGCTTAATTTGAGTGGGGTTTATGTCGCGCCCACCTCAAGAGTTAGCAAGTTAGTAAGAGGTAACCTCAGTCACTTCTCTCTTCCTAGTGGACCAAACAGAGTGGGTATCTCCCATTCCCTCACCTGAAGCTAGAAATAGTTCAGTTTCCGAAACGTTGTGTGCTTTGGAATACCTTCGAGCATAATATATTAACATGTTTCCCTCTTGCCCACTCAGTGGTACAGAAATGTTACTATAATATTAGCCGAAACTAACGAAAAATTCCGCTTTCCGTTATTTTGCTTGAAAATTTGGCTAATTTAGAATTACTCAGTGTTCACCCCCACCCACCCAGAAAAGATCAAATTTTGAAAATTGTTATTTACTTTATGCAAAAATATGTCTCGATTTGAGGTATTAATCCGGTATTTATCTCGAGGGAGTGGGGAAACCATAAATACTAGATACTAGATCAGTACAGGTCTCGAGGCCGAAACTTGCCTCTCAAATATGAAGCAGGAATTCTGCCCCCCCCCCTTTCAACTGCAGGATTTAGTCGAGGTACACGCATGGAACGACATAAGAAACCTTTCAAATAATTTCATTTATTTGGTTATTTCTTAGAAAAGAATAACGAAAGAAATTTGCCATTACGTGACATAATCACGCGCATAGGATATTTTAAAATTCATGTTCTACTGTTCTTTGGTTTTCTGTTCATTGATGCATCATTCGATACTTACACCAACCTGCACAGAAACGTACTAAGGATTCACTGCATTTTTGCAGTTGCGTAAGGGGTTTGGATTGGTGATTGAATCTATTAACGTCTTGTACAATCTCTGTTAATTACAATAAATACTGCGCTATCCCTGATTTACACGCGTCACATTTCACCGTTACACACACTAGGATTGTCAGCCATCACTAGTCGTCTTCTGGCAACGGAATTAAAACAGTCTCACTGTGACGAAATCCTCTAATCACACACGAAGTCTTCACCCCCTGACTTCTAATTCTTCTGCAGTTCTCTTGATGCTCGCAGCTCCTGGTTCCAAATTGTTCTCGCTCTAGTCGTTCTGATCCTAGTCCGAGTCAGAGTCAGAGTTACTTCACAACTGGAGGTTTACCGCCAATCACTTCGCCTTGGCGACAAATTCCTTGAAGCCCACGACCAGAATTTTATTTTCCAACTGAACACTTTCTGTCTTAGTCCTTATGTAACATCCTCTCAGACGAGAGGATGGATCTGTCGTTTACAATTTCTGCTGGGTCCTCGCCAGCACAGTTATTCTCAGGTCCGAGTTCCGCGGGACTCATGACCACATTTTACTATCTCAGATTAGGATACGGTCTTAGATGTGGCGTATTTTTGACGATCCGTAGGGCTTCGCGAAAGGGAAGAAGAGAATGTATCATGGAATTGTAAAATCTAAACTTGAAGAAAATACGTATTCATTAACATTTATGAGAATATATTCCTCTTCTTGACGCACTGAAATTATAGGACTAAGTATGATAGATGTACTTGGTGTTCATATAGGAACTGTAGATAAAGTTATGTTTGACGACCCGATTGTGAAGGCATAATTTACCTTACAGTATATGTTACACATAGATTTTGCTGTACAATAATCATTTCTGTTCATTATTTACATTTAGGCCGCGCCATAGCTCAAGCGGTTAGTCGCTGGCTTGCCACCGTGGCGGCCCGGGTTCGATCCCGGGGTCTGGTCTAATTGGATTTATGGTGGACAAAGTGGCACTGTGGCGGGTTTTCTCCGAGTACTTCGGTTTCCCCTGCCAATCTTCATTCCAATAAATTCTGCATCCTCATAATCACCCGGAGCAGGCTACAATAGGCCAATCAGTGGCACCCGTGCCGAGTGGACCCAGTTGGACTCCACCCCCACTAAGCGAATTAATTATTTACATTTACTAATATTACCCTCCTCTTTAATTAGAGCTCTTTTCTGTGTTTATGTAACACATCTAAATTCACTTTTTCATTATCCCTCCTTCACCGCACAAAAATGTTTATTCGTGTTAGCTCGTTTGTAGTACAGCCCATTCAAGGTGTTCACATTCTTACAACAGGTAAGTTGACAGCTTGAAGCGAAAGTCAGTCACACTTTAGAGATCATTATCAGCCTCTTGGATGAACTTCATGCCTCTATCTCTAAGACACAAGACAGAGAAAGGACTCTCCTTCAAAATTGTTAGGACGATAGACCAGACTTAAGGCATAAATACTAGGAAACTGTAATCTTCAGTGTATCTTATATACGAGGATGTTGATGGTGTCATTAAAACAACGAATTCCTCTTCTGACCTGTATCAAGACGCAAGGAGGTTATGTTTGTCTGTTATTTCGAAACAGAATTAGGTTCTGCACACTGCAACAATGTAAGCACATAAGTTGTGTGTAGCTGAACTTAGCTGACAATGATATAGGAAAGTAGATTTGCGTGTCAGGCCGAAGGTTACTGTCATTTATCAATGTCAGTTCTCTTCATCAATGTCAGCAAGCTGATACCACCGTCCCGTGTAAAGAGGCAGACCAAAGAGCAAGGCTCTGCAAGACAAATTAATCACGAACAGTGAAACATGACTGCACCTTGCAAGAGATGTACAGCATCACAGCTGTAACTGGTCCAGGCCGAGAGGTCACTATTGCCGGCTGAATTAGTTTAACGCACGAAGAAGACTTCTGCTAGAAAATTAGGCCTGATTTTATTGCAACCCGGAAGTTCACACCAGGGACTTGTCCAAGCCAGCTGAACGACACAGTCATGACAACAGATAGTTTACAAACGTATTGCATTGAAGTCTATTTTCTTGGCAGTGGTATGAAGTTCTGAGGCTGTATCTCTCATACGTAACGTGTTCTGAACCTCGACAGTGGAAACAATGTATAATTGGTTACTTATAGTTCTTGCTGCTTGTTCAGGAAAGTAAGGGCCATGCGATCTCAGAACTTCTTGGTGAGTGAATTAATGAATGCTGGAACGCGGGTGTCAAGATCTTGGCTTAAAGCAAAGGAGAATTTCTCGAGTCTTGTTGATTTAAGTTGGAAGCAAATCCCCAGTGTTTAATCTTAACGATGCGAATTCAAGTGTTGCGTGAATGGTAAGAATTTGGAACTGGAATTTTAATGGTGTTTTCCGTAGTTCTGAGCCAGTGCTCAGTGTTTACAGTGCCTGTTCATTTGCTTTGGAAGTCACCTATCTCTCTCTCTCTCTCGCTCTCTCACAGTGTGCTTGCACAGTTGTAGATCTATGGAAATTAATGGGAAATAAATGAGCCACGTCACAATTCTCGTTAGACTGCTGTTTGGATTTCGAACGCTGTTGTAATTGTCACAAATTTACATCCACACGGGCTTAGTTGAAACTGTGATTATCCAGCAATTATACTTATGTTAATGGCACACTGGGGGTCTAGTTCCGTGTAACAAAAGTTATTCAGTTGTAGAAGTGGAACTGTTAGATTACTTTAAAGTGCCTAGTTAGTTATTGGAGAGGGTGGGTTTCCCCATGCACTTAGACCTGTATTGGTCCATTGTGCTTCCCTCTATGATTTCTACCAGTCTCTATATCCTACCGTTACTGGTGCTTACCATCAGTCCCGCCCAGCCAGCGAGACCGGCTCTACTAGCTGAGAGGTATCTATAATGCTTCCCCCATCTACCAGAGGTATTAGAGACTGCTGTTGGGCGGGAAACGTCCGTTAATTTGGCTCAGTGACCTCCTTTGGAGATATGAGATTCTTTTACGTGCCGTAAAGCTACGACACGGGACCCACGGCTTAAAGTCCCTCCCGGAGGACTTGTTCCCTGAATTTTTCCGCCCTTAAAAATTCGACGACCTCCGCCGGGTATTTGAACCCGCGTACTACGAGTCATGAGGTGGGAACGTTACCTCTATACTACGGAGGCCGCTTTTAAAGTGCCTAAGTTAACCTTTTAAATTTCAGTAAAAAACTACTTTCCATTAGTGTACGTTTCGTAAAGTAAATTTTACGTATTGAAATTTTTGACACTTTCATTTGTAAATAAATCGATGCAGTGATTGTTTCGGCAAATAATAATAAGAGATTCTTATCGGTGTAGCACAGTATTGTATAATTATTACTTGAATCCGAAAGTCGATTAGCGTCATTGGAGAATTTCAGCCATTGGACATAAATGTGATGCAGATCGTACGCTTGGCCTTGCAACATTTTCCCACGAGATTCATTTCAGTAGTAACCTCCCGTCTCTTCGACTTTAAAGTCGTCCATTGCCTTGCACATCTCCTCGTTATAGGCATATTCCCAGAACTTCTTACGATTTGTTACACTTATAACACTAAAACATGTTGTTACGTGTATGGGGATACGGGGTACGCGTGACGAAAATAATGGGTTCTAGTTCGGATGATTGGATTTATTAGCACATTGGTTACTTCTTAAACACGTCGCTCGTTATTGAACAACCCAAAAATCGATCCATATTAGTGTTAACTGTTAAAATCTTAATGCATCTAAATCTGGCTAACATTTTTTTATATTATTTTTCTCATCGTCACGATGTAAATTTCCGTGTTTCTTGTCGTGAATTGTAGATAACGATATTTTCCGGGAACCGTTGTTCTGTTTTATGTATGTCATTATATTACATTATTTTGGCTAACATTTTATTTTTTATTTCGTCAGAATTATGTGAAAAATATTAATTTTATCTTATATTGATTACACACAATGAATATTCTGAGGAAGTATTACCAAGCTATATATACATAAGCTTGCCCTTCATAATGTATTCATTATTAACTTATTGTCTCTTCATTTCCTTTGCTACACTGAAGGTTCACGGTTCGCACCAAGGGACGTGTACAGGTTTGTTGTTCCTGTTAATTGAGTAGCGGCAAGGGACGAGGGCGTTAGTGTAGCAATTACGTCAGAAGGATTTATCATGGACGTCATTATTGTCGTCAGTACGGGCTATTAATCATCTCGAGTCATTGTTCAGGCCGCTTATTGCTTTGCGTTGCGACGAGTGCTGAGTGATGTGTATCTGCGCCGGACTAGCAGTTGAACTTCTTCCAGGCAGACACGCTTTGCTTTCCTCGTTTCAGGCCATTGCTGTGCTGTTCAGCCTCGCTTTTAACTGCTACATTAACTAAAAGCTTTCTCGGAGTGGGTCGGTTGTTAATGCACGCTTGTATGTGAGATCGTATCGTGACCATGATCTTAGACCTATCAGTTTATATTAATCGATTTTGATATTACTCTTATCATTCATCCTATCCGCTAACAGAAGTGACGAGTTACAGCTTATAAATCTTCGTACAGAGGGACTAGGAAACATGGCATGTGTTGCTTCTTTAGTGGCTTGTCTAGAGACTTACAGTATCTTCCTATTTCCAGCCTAAAACTAGTTAAGATTTAAATACTTAACAGCCTTACTAATTGCACTTGTTTTTTTATTTGGTCTTAGTAAAGAGAAAATAAAAGGCGAATAGAATATATTATATAATATTCATAATTTATACACTCCATGTATTATAATAAACAAATTAAAGCGTATGAGATGGGAGAAACTTGTAGAATGGAGATTAGACAAATATTCATATTCTTCGGTAAATTGAAGGAATGCGGCCACTTACGTGACTTGGACGTAGATGGGGATGATAGTGTTAAATTACTGAAGAAAATATGGCTAAGGGTCCGTGAATATTCACTCTGGATATCCGTCTTCAAACGTATGAATTTCAAGCCAATTTGGGTTAGGTAAGAAAAATATGTAATTGTGCCTCACACAAAATTAGCCATAGTTTACTACTACTACTACTACTACTACTACTACTACTGCTACTACTGCTGCTGCTGCTGCTGCTCATCCTCCTACCCCCCCTCATAATGGTAATACTAATGCAGTTTACGTTCATAAAGCGCCAAGCAACAAGAAAACAACGCAGGATGCATATGACGTGGATTGAAGTGGGATAAATATATGACTAACGAAATGTGAATTAACGAAAGCCTGTCATGTAAACTTTGAACAAAATTATTGGGAACGTATACAAAAGATACATTAAAAATTCATTTACGTTGTTATTTAAACTACAGTCTCAGCCGGAAATCAGAATTGTCAAATAGATTTCTGGTAGAAGTCTTCGATATCGCTTTTCAGCAGAAGCCCTGAAATGGGTCATGGGATACTCGAAAATGTCCATTTACGGTCTTATGTAAACCCGGCTTTATTGTGGATCAGTATGGCTGAAAACTGGAACTGCCCGAAAACGTATGGTGATAGTCTTTAGGTCGATCTTCACTAATATGTACGGAAGCTTTGAGGGATACATAAAGAAGCCAACTTATGGCATTATATATATATTGTAGATCAACATGGCTGAGAATTTGAGTTTTTCGGAAAATCTTAATGGAAGCCTGTCATGTCGCAGTGTAATTATAGGCCTACTTACGAAACGCTTATGGAACGCATGGGACACTTCATTTAAGGCCGTATGTAATGTAGGGTTTACAGCAGATCGGCACGGCTGAAAGTAGGATTTTTCCAACAGCTGATTGTAAGAACCTTCACAGTAGCTGAAGCTGAATTAATTCTGGATATTTACAGATCAGTGTGCTTGAAATTTTGAAATGTCAAGCCAGTTCTATTAAGTAGCCCACATCAGGCGTAAATAATATTATTCAGTGGTTCTGTTATACAGGAACTACATTATAGACAGACAGACGGTTAGACAAATATGACCTTCATATAGGGCACTGTAGATAAAGTATAGAACTAATTTTAGGAGAGCACTTGCTTAGAGGAAAGATAAGAAAAATCATGGAAAGCACAGCACAAATAGATTAAGGAGTACATATACACAAGACCAGTGTCGAAGTATGAATAATTTGAAAAAAAAGTACAATATAAAAATATACTGTACAACAATTAATTAATCATTAAGACAGAGGATATTCTATGCCATGAATAATCACCTTATAAGAATCTCAGAAATTTTAGGGAAAGAAATATAATATTTAGTTCTAATGCTCCTGCAGATGACATGGTACACGAATATGCTGATCGTCGTGGTGGTGGTTTGGGCCCGGCAGAACGAATTATCTCCTCGTCTGCGACAAATGGAGAAATCTTCGAATTTATTCGTATATATTCTGCCCCACCCTCCTTCTTACTTCAGTCCACATAGCAATTTTCAGCGTGAAACGATACTCGATTATACAATATGATATAAGAGCGGTGTTATATACATCTTACATATTGTGCGACTGTAAATAGATTGATAAAAATCATTAGAAAGTTCTGGTGCAGTTACTCTCGTGGAGAAATTTCGAGCATGTAGAACTTTATGAAATTTAAGGATCTAACGGCAAAGAATTTGAAGATTACTGTCTTCTTGGACTTGATACCGTATTGTCTGGTAGAAGGTTAGCACCTTTTCGGAGGAATCTTCTCTCTCCATCTTCAGTGCTCTAAGATCGACCTTACAGAAATTGTTTCTCTAACTGTGGAACTGAGCCGTGTTGCTAATTTTGACAATTCAATTCAATTCAATTCAATTCTTTATTATTTATGTGCCAAGTGAACAGCCGTAAGGCCAATTACAGACTTAGCACAGTGAAGATGAAAGTAATAATAACGGTAACGTTACCAATAATTCTAATTACACTGACACTTCATTAGAATGATGACAACACCGTGAAGCTCTCTTGTCTGATATCAGGGAGATGCTGAGTTCGAATCTCGACAAGAACACCAGCCATCCTGACTGAGGCTTTCGTGGTTTTCTCCGATTCATCTCTCAGTATCTCGAATAGGCCACGGCCTCTTCCTTCCAACTTCTTTTCATTTCATTATTTGTCACCTTTCCAGTCGAAGCCTTATTGTGGCTACTGTGAGTGTCGTAAAGTAGTTACGATTAAAAATTAAAACAGGCGATAAAAATGCGTAATTTACACAAAATGTGATTACTTTCTTCACCCCCTTCTTAGAATTTTATTATTCAACTTCATCTCCTGTGTAGCAACTTACGTTTTACGCTACAGGTTTCGTGACTGCGCTTATAAATGGGTTACATTTAAAGCATGAAGGGCAAAGTTGTTCTGTGTAAGAGAAAACCTCTGCTTTCTAACCTCTTTACCAATACGTCTGCTGAAGCGAGTGTACTCCTTTCGCCTGAAGGAAGACGTGTGTGTGAGTACTGGTAACAGCAGACAGTTCGAGTACACCGTCGCTCAGCGTGTCAGGTTGTGTATTCAGGCGTATAAATACTGCAGTCTCATATACGTACACATCTGATGATTCACTACTTTCACAAGTCTGAAAGCTTAAACTAAGCCAGGGATTACGTATATGCGATCACAAGAACAAACATGCTACCCACTTTCCTGAGATATTTCAATCTCCACGTCACAATAAAGCACTAAATATAGCAATAGACCCAATGATGCGGCGTGAATGTACACAGATGCAGCCTTCAGTCTCCTGCTCACATTTTGCTTCGTGATTTTCTAAACATTTGTGGTGAAGGCTGAATCATTATACAAATATTGTGATGGTTGTCCATTGTCTGGGGTATACGTCATATACAAGATATTTCGGAATTTAGCATTACGTCTTTCAAGAAATGGTAATATTTATTAATTTAAAATTTTATTCTTATGCTTAATTTCTTATTTTCAAAATTGAAGTAGGCTTATAGCATCACCATGCCGCCCGTGTGCGTACTTCTGTGTGAATCCCCCTATAAAAAGTTGTGAACCCCTATATGGAACTTCATGAAATTTGGTATATATATATATATATAACATGCCATCTGAGGCCACCTCGATCGCGTATTTCATAAGTCCTTCCCATCAAAACACAAATTTACAGATCTTAATATTATTTGAATTCCTGAACCGATCGTCATGAAACTTTGCATGAAAACCGTATGTGCGAGCATGTTAGCAAACACCTCCCTTCAGTAACACAAGCATATTGCAGTGTTGTTTATTCACGTCATGTCATATAAATACTATAGTGCTTTTCTACATGTCATATTAAATACACGGGGGTACGCAGTAGCGTAGTTGGGTGAGGCACTGTGCTACCAGCCGCAAGGCCGCGGGTTCGAATCACGATGAGGTCATTGGATATTTTCAATTTACCTAACATTTTGTAGAAAATGTGAGAGCCTCAACATCTCACTAACCTATGGTCCTTCATGACCTGTTGCACGGATAGCTTTGCCTTTTTACTATACGAAATACACAAACCTTGGAGAAAGGAATGTGGGCCTTAAGTTGCTCCCAGAACTTCTTGCAGAAAAAGATAGAAAATAAGGATTTTCCTTGTGCCTAAAAATTAAGCACAATGTAATGACGACAAATGGGGGAATATAGCTATAGCTCCACCTTTCTTGACCTCGGCAATAGATGGCTGTATGGTGAGCTTCACGCCTCGGCCGCCCTACCCCCGGGGAAAGGGCCCTCGATTCCCAGTGAGTGAGAGGCTGAGTGGACCTCAGAGGCTGTCTGGACACTGTAAAGCTCGGACATTCTTGTTATATAATATAATATAATGCTTTTCCTGATTTTTTTGCCGAGAGATTATTAGTATAACACCAGGCACTTTGGGAGCAGGTTTTACTTTCGTTGTCAGGTGACTGTAGTCATTATGCTGATATCGTAACAAGCACCAGAAAAAGGAACAGAGCCAGTTTCGGAAAGTTTACACTCTAGACTTGGCAGCATCCAACGCAGATTTGATATTTGTATGAATAAATTATTTCTTCTTATCGTCAAGAGTACAGGCCATTGTCCAGTTCCGGCTGCAAGAGAATATGTCCTTCCACTGGAGACACATATAAATATTTTGGGGTAAACAGATTATAAAAAAAAGCGTTTTATGAATATGGATGCCGAAATAGGCACTATGAGGATAGTAGGATGCAAGAATGAAGAAAGATGACAGAATAAGGCTATATAATAAAATATGGAAAGATATGAGAAAGAATGATAATACAAATTAAAGTTGAGTAGAAACAAATCTAGGTGAATAGAAATCGGTAGGGGTAGCCACAGAATATATGTAATTAATTCACTTATGGAGCTGAGCCCTTCTTGGGAACCCGTCAATTGTGCAGCTACTCAAGAACTTCCCAGTATATTTTATGGAACCCGAAGGTTCATTACCGTGTTCACAAGGGCCGTGCACTGGTGCCTATCCTGAGCCAGGTTAATCCAATACATGCCATTCCATCCTATCTCTCTACGATCAATTTTAATATTGTCCACCCACCTACGTTTTAGTCTTCCAATTGGTCCCTTTCTTTCTGGCTTTCCCACTAATATACGCGACTATATACATTCCCCGTCTCCATTCGTGCTACATGTCCTGCCCATCTCATCCCCCTTGACTTGATCAGTCTAATTATACTTGGAGACGAGAGAGGTTTGTATTACAGAAACTGTAATTTAAATTGGATGCTGGAATGTAGGAGTGAAACCCTAAAACAGTATAAATTTTATGAACATAATGAAATATTCAAAATTGTATTATATATAAACCAGAGGATAATAGCACGAAATTGCTGACATTGGAAGCAGTCACGGTCATAGAGCAGTACCTGCCCCGCCCCTCAGTCATTCTGAATATAATCCTATTGGTCCTCTACGGGCACGTGACAGATTGTACCGTGCACAAAGAAGTAACATATTTCAAATTGTCCATCTCATGAGGTCTGATAACTCTAACGCTTCAGTATGAAGGAATAACGTGACATGCAGAGAACTTGCATGAAGATTTTGCGAAAGAAATAGGTAAGGGAGAGTTGCTGGGGGTTATTTGATCGAANACAATAATTAAATTATTCTCTGTGCTTACTTAATTAGGCACTATGTCATGAAGACGTATGGAGGAGTGGAGGTATAGCTCCAAGGCTCTTGACCTCGGCCCTAGATGGAGGTGAGTGGTCAGCTTCACGCCCCGGTCGTTTACTCCAGCCAGAAGAGCCTCCGGCACCCTTTGGTTAGGTGGGCCCTGGAATCGATCTGAACTTTATGGAGGAGAGATAAAAATTTCCCTATACCGGGAATCGAATCCCGGCCATCCTGTCGGTAGCTGTAGAAACTGAACTATCCTGATCCCTTATCATGGGAATACTAATGATCCTGTACTTATATGCCTAAACTCATGGCAAAGCCACAACTTGTTTTGATTGGTGCAGCTCCGCGCAGGCACGTACGGCGGACGGATGGCCCACAGATCCAGCCTATAACACGGTCCCGGTGTTGCGTCCTCACTTCGTTTTAGCACATGAGTGCAAACACATACATATACCGTCTCGAACACGTGACCTAACAATCGATATCCAGATCCACTCTATCAACAACTATTTGAAATGCATCGGCGGTTTTGTCATCACTCAACATCGCCCTCATCACGGCAGTTGCGAAATGACAAATGGCTGCTGGAGCACAATGATATTACAGTACCGTTCCAGTTCATGTATTCAGTACGCCAATGAAGCCTTCACTTCTCCAAATTTAATATCGCTGGCACACAGCTGTGCACCTGGAATTCTCTGATCTGATTTATTTCGCTCTGGTCACAACAGTCGGGTAGAATGACTCTTGTAGTGCCATGTCAGGTTACATCGCCTTTCGCAGCAAACGTACATGGTTCGATGGCTTGTGAATTTTATGCTTGGAGGAAATAATTCCACGTAAAGGACTTTTCTTGAGAAGTAGTTCGCATTCCGCACATCAGGGAGGGCGCTACACGGAACAAAAACAGGTGACACCTAAAGATCCTTTGAAAGACCTAGGTGCATATGGGAAGATACTACTAAAACGAATCTTAAGATGTAGGACGTAAGTTTGTGGACTATACCTACTTATCTCAGTCAGGATGGTGTTTACTCTCGGGGCCCTTGTGAACATGGAAATGAATCTTGGGTTTCTATAAAAGATGGATAATTTAATGAGTAACCAAATTATTATTTGTTTACCATTGTAACGTGCTGAAGAACGTGTTATTCCAAACAGCCGCTTCCTAGGCAACGATCTACTTCCCAGACAGCGGAATAATGGAGTATTATAATTCTAACAGTTAGTCTCCACGGTTACAACGAACTGTTAGAGGGTTCGTTGCATAACAGCGGCCGAGGTTATAAAAAGGGTTGAAGACATTCGCCAAGTTAGTCGAGATCCAGCTACGGCCAAGGACAGTCAAGGTGTCGCAGCTGCAGAAGGCAGTAGAAGTATTGAAGTAGAGGCAGTAGTTGTAATCCTGCAAGTGGTAATAATTGTATTCCTAACTCTAAGTAAGTGTGGATGAATGAGTTCAATAAATAATCGTTGAATCCGAAGGCTACGTGAATTTATTTGTCGCGCTGCATACCCAACACGCGACACTATGCTTCATGAAGTTTCTTTTCAACGGAAAAATATCTGAGGCTTTCTCTCCCACTTAGAATTTCTCATGTCAACCGATAAAAGTTTGTTGACGGTAGGCAGCATTATATAATGCTTTCTTTTAATTTATGCATAAAATTAAATACGATCTGTTAAAGCAAGTGTCGCGTAACTTCTAACAAGGCCAAGAGTAACCTTGAATGCGCAGAAGAAAAATTTCAGACAAGGGGGTGGGTTCGAGGGTGTGAGAAGTGACAGGAGGCCAGTTGTCTGAAAATTTTCTTCTGATCATTCAAGGTTACTCTTGGCCTTGTTCGAAGTTACGTGACACTTGCTTTAATTAGTTCTAAAACATTAAGGACGACAGACATAGTAAACACATTCACGCGAATGTCTTTTCTCAAGGAGTAAGAAGAATACGCTGAAATGTATTTATGTTTCGACTAGAAAAAATCTCCCGTGTTCATAGATGAGGCAGGATATAGCAACTCTTCTTTCGATCTTCCCGTTTATTTCTTTCCATATTCATAACGTAGAAAGATTCTTCTAGAATTTTCCTGCAAGTAATGATGGGAATTATAGTCCTAAGTATCTCCAGCACAGTGACTGGAATCGAATCCCGATTTTCCAGAATGTGAAGCATGTGTTCTGGTCGCTCGGCAACAAAGCTGTGTACTTAGACGAACCAGGATTACTAACATGCGTATCTCCTTACTGTGCTGTTTCAGGCCTCAACTCCGTGTTGCAAGTGCCCTACAGCGATACGTCGCAGTTACAAGTGGAGGTTTCTAAAATGTGAGAATGTTACTCTTAGCTTTCAGGAAAACAGTTGCTACAGTAGAATAGTGCAGTAAGCATAACTTAGGCACATGAACACGTTTTGATTGGCCAAGCGGACAAACTTGCGCGAAAAGAATGATGTAGTTCATAATATGCATTCAGTAGAACTTTGGACACGGAATTCTAAAGACAGACTGAGAGGTTACCTTTCATTAGCCTTCTTGATGTATGATACAGAACGAAAGCTTTAACCAGGGATCGTTCTTGTTGAATGAAACATGATTGAATAGAAAGAGGCTAGTAACGTGCGTTACCTGTGGCCTCATTTATAATAATTAACTCCTGTATCGGCTCATAGATGGGGGCACGCGGTAGCGTAGTTGGTTGAGGCACTATGCTACAAGCCGGAAAGTCACGGGATCGATTCCCGATGAGGTCATTGGATTTTTTCAATTGACCTAATCCTTCCAGCCGCACTATGGCCCTGGGATCGACTCAGTCTCTAACAGAAATGAGTACCAGGAATTTCCCTAGGGGTAAAGGGCGGCCGGCGCGTAAGCCTGACAACCTTACCGTTATCTATGAGCCGCTTGTCTAGAAAATGTGGGAACATCAACATCTCACAACCCTATGGGCCTCCACGGCCTGTTAAGGGTAGCTTTACTTGCTTTTTGACTTTCTTGTCGGGTTTGTTCTTCGATATATCAATTTTAATTTATTTGATTTCGTACAGTGAGATACTGCAAATCGAATATAGACGCCATGATCTCCAGCTGCTACCAAACGACAGCCGTGTTACCTCTGCTCCCAGAAGTAACGGTAATTGTACAGTTCCAGGCATAAGTAATCTCTGCCTCCTTTCGAAGTGTTTATATACATCTTTAGGTCAGCAAATCGGTACTGTTGTAATAATTTCTCTTTTACTTAGTTCATGGTCTATTGACTGTCACACAGTCAAACGAAATCAGCTCTACTCATATGGATGTTATTCGCGTGGTTCAGTATACAAATGTTGGTGTATGTGACGAGCTGAGGTTGTCTGGGTCTGAGACAGCCACAGTTTCTGCTTGTGATTTGTTCTGATGCTGGGCCAGGATCGTGGAGAAAACACGGCACACTGGAGAAAATTTTCAGCATGAAGCAGTGCATCCTACTGTAACAAATTAAAAGCTCTGATACTGAAAAACGAAGATTAATTTCAGTTAGAAGAAATATATAGAAAATTCTGAAGTCAATTTTTGACATAATAAGTTTTATGTTGAAGCGGGAACTTTGACAAGGACTTGCAACTTATTTCTTCCTTTATAAGATCCCAACACAATCCATTATGAAAACAACAATCCTGAAAATGAAAGGGTGGGATCAGAGCTAACGTGCCCGGTTCTCATCTCGGCCGTGATAATGGCAATAATAACCTTACGTCTGATTTTCTTGAGTCGTTCCTGTCACATTTCTGGTTGTCTCCTGCAGTTGACAGAGACGCATTCCTGCTTGCTTGCGTCCAGTTCACAGCAGTTTGTGATCCGACGCCAAGTAGCAGCCACGAAAATTCGCTACCTTTGTGCTTAGTTGTTACACTATGTGGTTGTGGATCATATTTCCGACGTTTCAGAGGCTCATACTACAACCGTCTTCAAGGTCGAAGTTTGAAGGCTGCAGCAGTAATTTGGTGCTGGCCTACCCCAGCAAACTTATTCTTGGTTTCGGATCCCATTGGGACCCGTGACCATATTTTTTCGTTTCAGGTGTACAATTCTGTTTCGAAATGATGTCTCCTTTTCGACGGGAGGAGAGGTTCTCCTTCTTGAGTAGGTGCTACATTAGTGCACCACAAGTGTACCCCCAGCCACAGCTTGCTGAGATGCTGTATGTGTATACTGTATATGACATTGTCTTTTGAAAAGGAACGGGAAAATGGGGATTGGTGCTTTGTCGAGGCCGGTAGGAGCGAGAGACAGGGAAAGTTGTGCAGTCGGCCCTTTTTTAAGGCTAACAAATGCACCAAAAATCTACAACTGATGGTTTTCGAGCGGTTTAACAACTCGAGAAGAATTAACATCAGTAATTAACTAGAGTTATAAGCCTAAAAATCAGTAAGAATATGAGAGTTCCTCTTTCTCTTGGCGTCATCACGAGTACCACACAGCGTTAGATCCAGACTTTTGAATTACTTAGTGTGTTTAATAACAAAACCGATGAAGTATTGACTGCATTGCGACCATCAGCCTCAGTGTACGTCTAAACTATTCTGTGCTTGAAGTAGACATTTGTCTGTTGATAAGCAAGTATAAACCTCACTTTGCAGTGGAAATATATTGGAAGAGTTTAAAAATATACTTTTGTCTTTGTGTCAAATAAACTTTTCAGTTGACACAGCGTTAGCAAATAACTTGTAAATTAAATTAAAATAATAATTTGTCTAGTCATTTTTATTTTCTACTAATTCAATGTCGATTTTCCACTTGTAATTTGCCGGCGAATGTCCATTTCGTGAACCCATGATTGGAAGTCGCCAGTTGAATTTTTAACTGCCGATTTTATCCTTGTTCTGAATTTTATACTTTATTTAAATAAAGAATTACAAAATTGGCGGAAAATTATACACTTTTTGGAATAAGAAATTCATACAATATCTTGGTTGAAAAATCAAAGAACTGTTAAAAATTTATCCTGGATAAATAGAGAGTGAGGATGTGATCCTCAGTAGCTTCAGGTGAGAGAAAAAGACATGTCTTGTGAATACGGGAATGAAGTTTGGGTTTCATAAAGGCTTAAAATTGATAATAAACCTGCATACTTTTTAACTATTTAAGGAGAAATTACCATTGAGATAATACGCAATCTTATTACGGCGTATGTTTTACATAAATGATCTGATGAATCCTTCCATCTTCGCCATGAAATTGTATTTCTTTTCTAGCGAACTTTAGATTTTGAACATCTTAACGTGTTCTCTAGGATTCAAAATATAAACCTTTCCAAAAATTATCTTTTCTATTATCCCGTAAATGACATAAAATACATTTCTAAGCGAAGAAGAAAAATTAAATTATCACCTTCATATAAATTCTAATTTTAGAACTAAGGTAACACTGAAATTTAATCATTGAGTAAAATGTGAAAATAATGTAAACGCGCATGGGAAATCCTCTTAGGATACAAATTATCATAGACCGAATAGTAACGTAATCTGTAATTGTGTTTACACTAAAATAATCCCATGTCATTTTATAATACCGATTTAGCTTTTGAAGTTTCCGCAGTACTAAAAATAATTCTGCGGTGCGTCAGATTTGTCCCCATTTGTCTAATTAATTCATATTCTACTAAATTACACGCGAGCCATTTTATTTGAGGAGCAGTTTCATTTTTACGGCGTGTATCCATCCATAAGCGGTAATAAAAGAGTGGCATAATAAAACTATGGCAAATTAATATGGCCCTGTGATTTTTGTGTTATTTGCTTCATTCTGAATGAATGTTTGGCCTCTGAAATTACACAGCGGAATATTTTAATTTAGGTAATAATAAAAGGCGCTGATTTCATACACAAATTTTCAAGTAATAGATGCCAAAGTGCGAGTGTTTGGAACTGAGAAAATACTGAATAATATACACCGTATTATAAACATATAACTGGAACATTAAAGGTAAAAACGACAGCTCTTTTGCTATTTGAATTATATTGAATGCAGATTAAAATTTTGTTGCACCGTGTTAAGGAAGTAAACTTTACTTGCGGATTCATTTTAACGTCATGTTCCTGATAGTCTGGTGGAGTGTGAAGACTATGGACCTGTTTGTGATAGACGTTAATACAAATGAAACATAAGCTTCACGATGCAAGCCGTATTGGGTGGACGTCCTATCACTTCTAAATTTGCGAATTCGTGAGGAAGAAAAAGAAACAGCAGAACGCAGACTTCCAAGGGCGTACAAACAAGGATTCAATCTTACCCATATGTATGCATCCTAATGTTGACCGATTATTATATGACGATGCTAAGCTTGAAGATTTGGTAGATGGGATATGCAGTGTTGTAAGGAGAAGGGGAAACTGTAGCCTTTAGAAAATTTTGCTCTCAAAGCCTCAAAGGAGGAGATTACGGTATAGACAAGTTTGAATAGGAGGATAACATCAGCTTGTTTTTACTCAAATAGCCTGTTCGGTTGGTGGACTGAATTTGAGTGACTTAGAATACGGTTCAATGGCTCCCCTTTGAATGTTAGCTCCATATTAATATACAAGTTTTATTCCAATTAAGTGACCATCATCTCTACAAGGAAGCTCCATTACCATGTTGATGATAAAGAAATTCTTTCATAGTTATAACAATCAAATTTGTCTCTCTTTTTTAAATTAGATGAAAATTATACGTTATCATCGATATTAAAATTGCCCTTGTTGCAAGTAGCATGTGTACTTTATGTGTCTCGGAATCTAAGTTTTGCTCTCACCTGGAGCAGTTTCACCCTCCTTCATCGATTACTCGCGCATTTTCATTTTCAAAATTTCGGATTTATCAAGTATCATCAATGTCTCATTAATTATGACTAAAAATGATGTTGAAAGAAGCGATCGTGATTTGTTCTAATTCTTGGTTATGAAGAGAGAACAAAAGAACCGTAAACCGCAGTCAGGGTAGCAGGCACACCGAGTTTCGAACCACGCACCTCCCGCATACAAGACGAGTGTTACACCATTCGTCTTTGCATTTACAGCATATTTGGGCTCATTGAGCCATCGTGATGGATTTGACTTAGTTTTGTGGTGACGGAAAGAAATGAAGAAATTTCACACACAGACAATATGACGCTTCAGTATAATATTTTGAGTGGTATTGTCACGTGAACGTCCGCATTCGCATGGAGAAGCTCTTGCAAAATATTAGGAACTGAAATTGCGAAGTAATTTTACGATTTGAAACACTCTAGTCCGACGAACAGTAACGCCAGAACTACGTTTAAGTGATCGGCCAGATTGAAGAAATTTCCGTAAACTGTGAGAAAACATTTTATATCTCTAACAAAGTACCGATGAGAGTGAATTGAGTGATGTCTTATTTCCAAGAAATCCGTCCATCATTCTATCAAGTTCGTATTTTACAGAGTAAGTGTATACGTTAATTAATGCACGTGGCACAACTTGAAATGTTTGTTGAAATGTAATTTTTTCTTCCTTCCTTCCCTTATTTCTTTATGGCTTTACAGCCCTTTGAACCTTCGCCGCCTTTTCAGTTTCTTAATTCTATACAAACTCAATAAGACTCCTTGGAGGGAGATAAGCCCGTCGCAAGGCCGCTGCCTACAAACTGAACAACGCAAACGCAACGTAAACGTACACAAACATACATGCATCGAGTGAGATTCGAACCCCAGTTTTCGAACAGGCGAAGACAGTTCATGCCTTAGACCACGCGGCCACTGTGGTTGGCTGTTGAAGTGTAATACTGGAGCTTAACTAAGTATACCGGCTATAGGTCCCCTGATATGGTACCTAAACAGCATTTCGATATTATATTCAGCCCAGTGAGCTAATATTTACAGCGCAATTATTATTATATTGACCAAATTTTGCTTTTAATTTTAATTGTAAGATAAGCCTCTGAAAAATATATAATTGTTACGTAACATAGAGTAAGATGAAAATCATATTTTGTAACATTGTTATCATAATGGCCGCGCCATAGCTCAAGCGGTTAATCACCGGCTTCCCACCGCGGCGGCCCGGGTTCGATCACGGGTCTGGTCAAGTGGGATTTGTGGTGGACATAGTGGCGCTGGGGAAGGTTTTCTCCGAGTACTTCGGTTTCCCCTGCAAATCTTCATTCCACCAGTTGCTCCACAATCACCCAATCACCCTCACCTATCATCAGGGGCTGGTACAATAGGCCAGAAGTGGCCGCAGTACAAGGGACTTAGTCCCACCCCACTAGCAATAAAAACCTGGTTATCTTTCCATTGCTAGTACAGTGCATATATTCAGGGGCGTTCGGAACTCTGCGAAGCGTCTACTACATTCATTGCATCCGTCCGGCCCTCAGCACACACTGATGAACGAAGCCTCATGGAATTTGACTTAGGCGAATGTAAATACAAATTTGTTAATTGAAATCTGAAGAACTTGGTGGATGCTTCGCATGAAGCTCTCCATGCGTTTCTGCGCACATCTCCCAAAACATTTACCTGAACGTAAAATATTTGAAGAAACTTATAAAGAATTAAAAATTTTTATTGAGCCTCACTTTTTTCATGATGATTATCCCGAACCCACTATCCATAAGATTACAGTTCCAAGTTTTTATTTCCTCCTGTTCGTCAACCATGATCGGCCGGACACGATAAAAGATACCGAAATATCTAATTCTCGAAAATATTTGTACGAAGCTTCTTTTCACCTGCATTAATGGACCCACATATGTATAAATGCATATTTGATTATAATATAAGTCATCTCGCAGCAGAAACATTTTATTATCGATTATAGAAGGTGAACCAACAAAAACATTGCTTCAGTTGTATCACAGAAGTAAAATACACAGACAGAGCTCAGACCTGACTGTCCTCAGCTTTATTTTATTCTTTAATTACTGATCGGTTACAATAGAACTTCGAAGCTTACCTTAAATAATCTATAAGTTGTACATATCGGCATTTCAGATTTTACATTAAAGGTGAAAAGGTAAAGCTGTCCCTGTGCTTAACCAATTAAGCACTACGCCATAAAGACGTATGGGGAGTGGATGTATAGACCCACGTTTTCTTGACCTCGGCACTAGTTGGAGGTGAGTGGTTAGCTTCACGTCCTGACCGTTTTACCTCCAGTGAAAGGGCCTCCGGTACCCATTGGATAAGAGGCTGGGTTTACAGTATGTTTATTAATGTCACGATTTTAATTGACTATAGACGGGGTTTGAATCGGTAATCTGATTTATTGAAGTCTTACAACTTGTAACTACAAATAAGAATTATGCAGTCACTGTTCTATACGCCTCACAAATTCCTATAGGATACAGTAGGTTTTCTCAGTCTGTTACAGTCTTCATTAGCCTTTGCTTGGTAGCGGCTTCCAGCGGCGGACGTTCTCCTTCCTCTGGGTTCCCGAACTGTCCCCTGCCTCAGCTACCAGCTTCTCACAGCAACAGCTCACAAGGACTGAACCCCAGTGGTTATCCAACTCACTGACTGCTCCTAACTTGTGCTGCTTATAACATTGGTACGGACTGCGTAGAGAACACCGTTTCTCTGTTGCAATGCAATTGTTGCTTAGCGATGGCATGACGTATTCCATTGTTGCGGTCGCAGCCATCTGCACGGACTGTGCAGAAAACACAATTCTTCTGTTTAGGGGCCGCTGCCTAGTAACGGCTGGCTGTTTTGAATCCAAAATTCTTGTACAAAATAACAGGACGCAGCAAAACCTTGGTATTTAACATTTATTCAGTGAGTAAAATCCTGTATTATTGATTTATTGCCAGTTTGAATATACATTAAATATTAGTTAATAGTTAATGTGAATTTAATATTGTTTAATATAATGGAGAGATTCGATGTTGTAATAATTCTTCAGTTTCTCAAATATAAGGAGTATATCCCAGGTTTCAAAACCTGGATGGAATTGTAGACAGATCGTTCTAAAATTGTGTTGTGTGTTCAATTCGGAAATTCCACCCGGTATGACGTTGACTTGGCACACATTTCAATTTAATTTAAATCTATATAACTAATTTGTCCTAGTCTGCTAAATGTGAAGTTGGGTATTGCTTTTACTTTTTTTTATTGCTAGTGGGGTTGACTAAGTCCCTTGTACTGCGGCCACTTCTGGCCTATTGTACCAGCCCCAGATGATAGGTGAGGGTGATTGTGGAGCAATTGGTGGAATTAAGATTGGCAGAGCAAACCGAAGTACTTGGAGAAAACCTGCCAAAGCGCCACTCTGCCCACCACAAATCCCACTTGACCAGGCCCGGGATCTAACCCGGGCCGCCGCGGTGGGAAGCCAGCACTAACCGCTTGAGCTGTGGCGCGGCCCTTTTGCTTACACTTGGGGCTGTCACAGATTTACAGGGATAAATACGGTTTTTACTCAGCCACACGCCTTTCTTTTATGAGTGAATACATGTTGCTGTCAAATGTCTGCAAGTTTTTACACTCCTTAGCTGTTGCTTTTTTGTTTATTACCTTGTTAGTCGTGACTTAGTTCCTTCTTGTGGTACACTGCGACGGAAAACACGACATACGAAGAGCATAATTATCATCTTGCTGATAGTGCAGTAGCCGACAATAAGACCGCCCTAAAATCGTGTTTCACGTACAGAATATACGCACAGTCGGCGGCCGCATGATTACGTAACTGTCTTCTGCCTGATGATCAGTATAACTTAATATGGGACGTGCCCATTACCGCTCCCCGTCAAAGTTCAAGGCACATTAGTACGCCGAAGCACCCGCGCGAAACGTCCTTAAGGGCCTGTATCAATAATGCAGAATGTACTCCTGCGGTGGAAACCGTGCGCAGTATCCCTGGGTCATGAACAACGCACACAAACTTCTCCATTCCATTTAACTCTATAAAAATTTTACTTCTAGATAATTCAAGAATAGGAACCTGGATAGCTCTGTCGATACTGTGACTAGGTTACGGGCTCGATGACCTAGAATTTCGGGTTGGGGTCCCGGTAGAGGCAAGAAATTTCTGTCTTTATAATTTCCAGACCGGCTCTGCTTGTCACCCAGCCTTCTATAATATAAGTACCGGGGGCTTATTTCCCGTGGTTAAAGCGGTAGGGGTGTGACGCTGGCTGATCACCTCCATCTAGTGCCGAGATGGAGCTATACGTCCATTCCTCAATGCGCCTTCATGGCGTGATGCTTAATTATTTGAGCTCAGGGATAGATTTAATTTTTAAGGTTTACTTTAACATGCGGAAACGGAAGTGAATGATAAGACGATGACAAATTACAGCCTCATAGTAGCTATGAAGGTAGCGGCCGTGGCCTGTTTCTAAATATAACTACGTAGCTACGTATAACTAGGGTATTTAAGAAAATCATGAAAAAAAAGTAAAAATTTTGAATACGAATGAAAATGTATAGATGCTGAGGACTTCGGCGCTACAAATTCAGGAGTTGATGTTTTTATAAAGTACTCATAGTTGATGCAATGAAATCGCAAGCTGAATATCAGAATATATACAACATAGAAAATAAATCGATAATTTGACAGTTGATTGATAAATATATGAAATCTGTCGAGCCAGCACGCTGCAGTGTCAAGAGAGTGTAAATCTGTAACGTGCGGGAGAGTGACATTCACTTTTATGACCGTACCGCACCCAAAGTGGGTAAATGTAGACTTGTCCAGTGGATTACACGCGTTTCCCAGACACGCTCACTGTTGTTTTGCCAAGGTCACTGGTCTTTACTTTAAATTATTACACTTACAGATCTATTGTTACTTCGCTAATCGCGCTACATTCCCACAATGCATTGTTGTGAATTGTTCTTCCCTGCTTTTAGTTGGAATTAAATTTACGGCAACATATTTAAAACAGGAATTCTATGTTTCAGTGAGACTTGCATCGGTGTAGCGTTTGTTTTGCCTGACACCCTTCATTTTGAGCAAACTGAAGAAAAAATCTATTCAATATTCACGTAAATGTGTTTTATCGGCCCGACGAGAAACAAAACGAAATGCTGTCCATAAATGTCGAACAAAAAATGTAGTCGACATATAGTCATATATATAGGAATTATGTCAACCGTCAACACAACAATACTCAGTTTTAATATTTGATCTTTATTGCTGCTGCATGTTTCGGTCGTACAAGACCATCATCAGGCAGTTATACACAAGAATACGTACAGTCATATTGTAGTATTGTGTTGACGGTTGACATAACTCCTATTATATCTTCAACACACAACATTATGATACTAGTGAAGACATAAGGTCAGTATCTTTAGTCCCTCCATCCTGTTGTATTATTTAGTTCCGGTAGGTTTTAGCTGCCTGCATAACAGTTTTCTTAACAATAAAAAGTGAAAACAGAACTAGAGAAATTAAATTAATAAGACTGGCATATTAAATTCATTCCGGTTATACTGTAACACTACATGTTTCGATCTTGGTAGATCATCATCAAGGGGGATTCAAAATAATTAAAAAAAAGTCCATTAAATGAAAACTAAAATCGAAATAAATTTCTATAAAATTTGTCATTTTTTCATCAAGATATGTTGTATAATTTAGTATTACAACATTAAAATATTATAACTGAGGATGAAGTTACGTGTTATTTCGTAAATAATACCTGTGTGTTGTGATGATTGAATGGACGTGTTCTCTATATAGAATTTCCTGTTGAATGCTGGGATCGATGCGGTTGATTCACGGTGGTTTTGTGAATAGTAAACTGCTTGTAATGCTCCCTCTGCTTTGTTATCTATTGCAACTATATTCCTGCAAAATGAAGTAAGACTTTTTTTACATTATACTGCGGGCTATATTGTCTTTATACGTGAATACACAGTAGTAGATTATAGTGTCTGTAATTTCAGTTAGTGGACATTTATACTTCACCAGTATATGGAAGCATGTGATTTTCTTAGCATAATAAACTGGTATTTTGTAAGTATATAGTGGTTTGTGGCATGTGGCTTGTGAGGATTCTGAAATACAGTGTAGATTCATTATTTAAATAGAGTTTGATTGTATGATATGTGGCTTTTTCTTTTTTTTTGGTAGTGACGTATTACCTTGGTATGTGTTCGCATCCAAATTGTTTTGTATTTGTTAGGCCTAAAGGTGTTGAGTGACCTGTACAATCCTGGGGTTGTTATTTCTGGTGTTCCTGGTAGTGAAGTTAATTCCGGAAGACGGTGCTCTAATTCTAACGAGCTTCGGTTTTTGTGTTGCTTATACATGTGTACTTACGATTCTACTGCGTGGCCAATGTGTGCTTCTTTGTAGTATTATGAGGCAACTGAATTACATGGATATGTTGCTGGGTATTGTCTGGTATTGTGCCTAGTGGGTATGTTGTAAGTTTGGGTAGAGTGATAATGGGTATATGGGTGAAAGTAAAAGAGGACGGGAGAGATCAGTTATGGGCCTAATGAGTCTGTTTTTAGACTTATGTATTTTCAAATGCAGTATGTTGTAGGATTCTTTGTATCTGCAAATGTACCTTTCATTGTTTTTGTAGCTTCAAAGCAGAATATAGGGACTTAATAGACAACTTTCATATTAGTTACGCATTCAGTTCATGCACATTGTTATAAAAGAGGATACAACAGCCAGTCAACAACGTACCCAGTACATTTAATGGTGTGAAATATTTGTAATTAATTAAATTAATTTTATCAAACAATAGGTATGTGAACTGTAAGAGCCCTTCCATTCTTTGTGAAATCTCAAAATGTTGCGATGTAATGGCTGGCATTGCTGCTTAGAACTCCCAACGTCATGGATTCTATCTCAGAAAGCTGAAAATATATAAATGTAAAGTATCTGTGTTAATAATTACATTAGATCTCATGAACTACATACATAAACCCCTGTAATTCAATGTTGTATTTTATAACGTGGGGGTTAGGTAAATTGCCCTTAAATCAGTTAATATTATTATGAATGTATGAAATGAATTATGAAAATGAAAATTGAAGGGTGAAATTACGTACTGTCATATAGAGTTCGTAATTGTATAATCCTATAATCCTCACACCCTCGCGCAGTTGTTTGCCACGCGTTTGCACTCAAATTGTAACATTCCCGTTGCAGCCACGCTCGTGATGTCGTTAAAACTTGATATAACAGTTCTCGCTGTCTTACCTCGATTCGTTTTAATGATGTTGGCATCGACACTTGGTCATTTTCTGGGGTCCTGTTAAAGGAGTAGTTCCTGTTATGGAAGGATCAACAGATTACAGTATTTACGCATGTATAGGCCGCGTGCGTGTATAGGCCGCAGCACAATTTTCAGACAGAAATTATAGAAAAAATAATTTTCTTGGAATATTATTTCAGGAGTATTACTAATTATGAATATAATTTTTTTTTTAATGAAATGTGATTTCGAATATTTCGAATATAAGCCGCACCCGTTTTCCTCTTGAATTTTTGGCAAAAAATGTGCGGCCTATACATGCGTAAATACGGTATCGTTCTCAGCGTTTCTTCGAGCCTTGCTTGGGCAGGGAAAGGGAGTACTATGATGCGCTACTACTGTCACACACACACACACACATATATATATATATGTCATCTGTAACAACTTAAAATTTACTTAACAACGGAATTTGTGTTTCTAAAATTTGAATATTTAGGTGGGTCCCTGTCACCACGGCATGAAGCGTCCTCAGGTTGCGGATGGAGGAGACGCCCTCCAATTTTGGAGGGAAGCTGTGAATATATTGAATAAGCAGTCGGGGACAGTCGACAAAGGGTGGCCCTCCAGCTTGGTGTTTGGGCGTGGGGCTCCTCACCGTAAAAATCATTATGTTACGAAAATGAACACAAATCCTCGGACCTGGACGGATTCCTTGGATAAACGACCTACGCTAATGAAAATGGATATGAAATTTGGCACTTGAAATGTACGAAGTTTGTATAGGGCAGGTTCACTCAAGGCAGTGGCAGAAGAAATCTTAAAATATAAGTTAGATTTAGCGGGAGTACAGGAGGTCAGATAGGATGGAGGTGGCATCGCACCAGCAGGAGACTACATTTTTCTATGGAAAGGGGAATGAAAATCATGAATTAGCTACAGGTTTTTTCGTACACAAGAGAATCGTATCAGCAGTTAAGAGGGTAGAATTCGTTAGTGATAGGTTATCGTATATAATACTAAAAGGTCGCTGGTGCGATATCATTGTTATGAATGTTCATGCCCCAACAGAAGATAAAATTGATGACATAAAGGATAGATTCTATAAAGAACTAGAACATGTATTTGATAAATTCCCGAAGTACCCTATGAAAATTTTGTTAGGAGATTTCAATGCCAAAGTAGGGAGGGAAGACATTTTCAAACCAACAATTGGGAATGAGAGTTTGCATGAAATTAGTAATGATAATGAAGTTAGAGTTGTAAACTTTGCCACATGAAAAAATCTTACTGTCAAAAGTACAGTGTTCCCATATCGCAACATCCATAAATTTAATTGGACATTTCCTGATGGGAAGATACACAATCAAATATACCATATTTTGATAGATAGGAGACGGCACTCAAATATACTTGATTTCCGATCATTCATGGCAGCATATTGTGATACTGGCCAGTACCTTGTGGTGGCAAAGGTTAGGGAAAGACTGGAAGTGAACAAACAAACAGCACACGGAGTTCATAAGGAGAGGTTCAATCTCAAGAAATTAAATGAGGTAGAGGGTAAAGAGCAGTATTATGTTGATATCTCAAATAGGTTTGCGGTTTTGGAAAACTTGGACACTGAGGTGGATGATAATAAAGCTTGGGAAACTATTAGAGAGAATATAAAAATGTCTGCCAAAGAGAGTCTGTGTTATTATGAACCGAAGAAGCATAAGCCATGGTTCGATGAAGGATGCTCAGAATTATTAGACCAAAGAAAACAAGCCAAATTGCAGTGGTTACAGGATTCAAGCGAGTTAAATGGGGATATCTGAACAATATAAGATGTGAAACCAGCAGGCATTTCAGGGACAAAAAGAGGGAATATCTGAAAGAAAAAATTGATGAGCTTGCAATGAACAGTAATAACAAGATCATTAGAGCCCTATATAGAGGAATAAATGACTTTAAAAGGGGTTACCAGCCTAGCAGTAACTTAGTGAAGGATGTTAATGGTGATCTGCTTGCAGATTGCTACAACATTTTGAATAGGTGGAAGAACTAGTATTTCTCTCGGTTACTGAATATACATAGGATCAGTGCTGTTAGGCAGACAGAAATCCATACAGCTGCGCCATTAATACCTGATCCTAGCCCTTTTGAGGTTGAAAATGCTATTGCAAAATTGAAACGGTATAGATCGCCAGGTAGTGATCAAATTCCGGCAGAACTTATTCAAGCAGGAGGCAAAATATTATGTTCCATGATCCACAATCTAATGACTTCTATTTGGCATAAGGAAAAATTGCCTGATCAGTGGAAGAAGTCTATTATTGTACCAGTTCACAAGAAAGGTGTTAAAACTGACTGTAGTAATTATCGGGGGATATCACTGCTATCAACTTCATACAAAATTTTATCCAATATTCTTCTCTCAAGGTTAAGTCCATATATAGATGAAATTATTGGGGATCATCAGTGTGGGTTTCGACGTAACAGATCAACTACAGATCAGATCTTTTGCATTCGCCAGATATTGGAGAAAAAATGGGGGTACGATGAGACAGTACATCAGCTATTCATAGACTTAAACAAAGCCTACTATTCAGTTAGGAGGGAAGTATTGTACACTATTCTAATAGAGTTTGGGATACACATGAAACTAGTTAGTTTGATTAAAATGTGTTTGAACGAAACGTATAGTAAAGTCCGTGTAGGTAAACATTTGTCTGATAAATTTTCTATTCAGAATGGTCTAAAGCAAGGAGATGCTTTATCGCCACTCCTTTTCAACTTTGCCTTAGAATATGCAATTAGGAAGGTCCAGGGAAACCAGGTGCGACTGAAATTAAACGGGACACATCAGCTGTTCGTCTACGCTGATGATGTGAATCTACTGGGTGATAATGTAGACACCATAAAGAAAAACACAAACTTTAATTGACGCAAGTAAAGAGGTTTGTCTAGAAGTAAATACAGAGAAAACTAAGTACATGTTACTGTCTCGTCAACAAAATGCAGGGCAAAATCATGATATAAAGATAGGAAACAGATGGTTTGAAAATGTGGCACAGTTCAGATATTTGGGAACAAAGATAACAGATCGAAACCTCATTCAGGATGAAATTAAGAGGCGATTGAACCATTTCTACCATTCAGTCCAGAACCTTTTGTCTTCTCGTCTGTTTTCCAAAAACATAAAAATAAGAATATACAAAATTATAATTCTGTATAACTATAATTCTATAGTTCTGTGTGGATGTGAAACTTGGTCTCTGACATTAAGGGAGGAACATAGACTGAGGGTGTTTGAGAACAGGGCGTTGAGGAGAATATTTGGACCGAAGAGGGATGATGTGACAGGAGGTTGGAGGAAACGGCATAATGAGGAGCTTCATAATTTGTACTCTTCTCCAAGTATAATTAGAATGATCAAGTCAAGGGGGATGAGGTGGGCAGATGATGTAGCACGAATGTGGGAAACGAGGAATGCGTATAGGATATTGGTGGGAAAGCCAGAAGGAAAGAGACCGCAGGGAAGACCAAGACGTAGGTGGGTGGACAATATTAAAATGGATCTTAGAGAGATAGGATGGGATAGTGTGGATTGGGAAAATCTGGCTCAGTGTAAGGACCTGTGGAGGGTTCTTGTGAACACGGTAATGAACCTTTTGGTTCCATAGAATGCTGGGAAAACCTTGAGTAGCTGCAGAATTAGCGGCTCCTCCAGAAGGGCTCAGCTCCATGAGTAAGTAACTAAGAATATTTACACCAGAATGTTTTGGGCCTGTTCACTTCGGAGGCCTACACAGGAGTGCTTTGCGGAGCTGAGGTGTTTATTTCGATCCTTTCTAAGAACTTAAACAGGAATGTCTCTGGAACACGAAATCTGAGGAAGCTATAGCTTTGGAAGCCGTTACCAGACAACCGTGGAAGACACAAAGAGCTGAGAAGACATAGTAGATGCTGCAATGAATTTCAGGGTGTATGAATTGTCGATAGCATTATAGTTACTTGTAGTTACAATCTGTGTGTGTTCGGTAATATCGGCGAAAAGAAACACGTTCTTTCATGTAAGATTTGAGGCTTTCACGGCGGTGACTATGAAGAAAGCAGTCTTCTGGGATTTGGCACCGTGTCTCACGGTCTCTTCGCTTGTAGATTTCTTATATTTTTCTTCTACCCTGAAGATGGAGGCGATACGTTCCTCCGAAACGTCGGTTAACACCACATATACACGGTGCCAAATCCCAGAAGACTGCTTTCTTCACGTTCTTTCATCTCTCTCTTTTTAATTCAACCATGAAAACTTAATCTTAATAACGTGTAGAATTAAATCACTGTTAATGGGAAAGGGTTCAAATTTTGTAAAGTTGTTCCAAAATGTGTAGATTTTTTGTAGTCATACAACACGTTTGTTTGGTAAGGTAATTGGCGGAATGGCAGTAAGAAACGAAATGACGTCCATTTTGTACATGTTCCATTGTGTTCACTGTTGGTTCATTGATCACTTCCGGCGACGCTTCTGATAAGATCGTAACATCGCAATTCATGTTCTGGAGAATAATGTGTTACGCACAAAACGAGCAAGAACTCAATAGCGGCGGTAATGGTGAAAGGATGATTTTGTTTCTGTTAATGTTAGTCATAATTTCAAAGTTAAGGCCATTTAGATATAGTTTTCCTTTGATTATGAGCCAGAGCTCTATGCCAGCCAGCAACGATTAATATAGTGCTTGGTATAGAAAGATTAACTCCCTTAAATGTTAGATGTAATGGTTCCTACTGCGCGAAACAGCCTGTTTTGTTCGAACCCTGGTGACATAGGGAGGTGTCATGAGATCTTATTTTATAACTTCAGCCACTTATTGTAACTTTACGCAAATTTATATACTTCCTGATGTTCTATATTGGTGTGTCAGTTTCACACTTTCTATAAAGCAGGTATGGAAATGCATATTCCATGAAAGTGTTGATATTTTAATTCTAATTTTCTTGAACCAGAATGTCACAGACACGTGTTGGCAGCTATACAATTGGTACGACAATAGACGCCTACTTCCTTTATTCTTGAACCAATTTTAACCATATTCACGAAACTCATAACGAATGCTTTTCATTGGAAGCCATAGTTTCTGATTTTTATTTCGCGAAACCAGTATTAGTGACGCGCGCGAACTTTTGAGATTGGAACGACAAAAATCTGCATTTCATTTAGGATCTTGAAATAATGTGCGCTAAAATATTTTCGAAAATTATGCAAAGTTCTTCATATATGTAATTTTTTGTAGAATGTGACATGACCACTTGGGCGTCATGTGAGAATTCTCTGGTCACGCGTTAGCGTAGTTTGTTGAGGCACTATGGTAGAAGCCGGAAGGTCTGATGAGTTCAATGGATTTTTTTTTCGATTTACCTAATCCTTCCAGCCGCACTATGGCGTGGAGTCGTCTCAGCCTCTAACAGAAATGAGTACCAGGAATCTTCCCGGGATGTAAAGAGTGGCCGGCGCGTAAGGCTGACAACTTCACCGACATATGTGAGCCGATTGTCTAGAAAATGTTGGAACCTCGACGTCTAACAACACTGTGGGCCTCCACGGCCTGTTACAGGGACAGCGTTATCTTTTCTTACCTTGATAATAAGTAATGAATTACTGTAGCTTAGCAAGTGAAGTCTGGTATGTTGACGGAACATACACGCGCATTGTACGAGTGCGTAGGGCATTTTCATACGTCATCAATTACAAGCGTGCTGATTAGTGGTGCGAAACTTTCAGGTTATATTCGCCATATTCGACATGGGCAAAATCTTCGCTGAAGTAATCCTTTCTTCAGAGAAGTTCTACAGTCGCAGTAATTAGGCCTTACGAGTTTAATTCCCAGTTAATCCTCTTAAATGTGTTCTTTGCGATCTTGAATATTCTATTGTCATTGAAGCTTGTGTGCTGAAGATGCAGTCCTGTTGTAAAGATAATCTCAGTGATGGTATCACACAGTACAGAGAAGGAAATATGTTCCTTGCACTTAGTAACTTATTCGCATTGTCGAAACATATTTCAAAGGTAAGGTGTAGGTCTGGATGAGAACTACAGTTAACGTTTTATGACGAATAGTTTTGAGAGTGGCACCTTAAACTGGAACGATTTGATCGTGGCTTATTTTATGATACTTCGGGAACATTTATAAGGACGGGATTATTAATACCATATAAAAATATATCACATTTGGTTTCTGTAACGCTTGGCGGTGACTCAATCAAAAACATTGATTCTGAAAGGGGATACAGAATGGTTTGAATAAGAAAACAGGATTCCTTAGAGCAGTGCTGTCCAACGTTCTTATGTACTCGGGCACAATTCACTGATGCCTATGGCGGTGCGGGCGCCACCACACACTACTACTACTACTACTACTACTACTACTATACTACTACTACCACTACTACTGCTACTACTACTAATAATAATAATATACCACGGGCGCCGCGTTGGACAGGGCTGCCTTAGAGCATTACTTGATCCTTCTCTAAGTTATTACGAAAAAGATAGAAGGTAAAGCTATCCCTGTAAAAGACCGTGAAGGTCCACGGGGTCATGAGGGGTCGAGGCTCCAACATTTTCTAGACAGGCGGTGAGGTTGTCAGCCTTACCATCCGGCCGCCCTTTACCCCCAGGGAGATTCCTGGCACCCATTTCTGTCAGAGGCTGAATCGACCCCAGGACCATAGTGCGGCTCGAAGGATTAGGTCAACTGAGAAATCCAGTGAACTCATCGGAAATCGAACCAGCAACCTTCCGGCTTGTACCATAGTGCCTCAACAAACTACGCTACCNCCTCCGGCCGCCCTTTACCCCCAGGAAAATTCCTGGTACTCATTTCTGTCAGAGGCTGAGTCGACCCCAGGGCCATAGTGCGGCTGGAAGGATTAGGTCAACTGAGAAATCCAGTGAACTCATCGGTAATCGAACCAGCAACCTTCCGGCTTGTGCCATAGTGCCTCAAGTGGCTACGTATGTAGTGAAAATGTTATAGAACCTTTAGAGGAAAGTAACGAAGTGGGAGCCATTGACAAATAGAGGTCACAATGAGCAGCGCCCCTGAAGCCGGTAGGCAGTAGACGTTCGGAGGACATGGACACGAACAGAGTCGGTCTCAGAAGGAAGAGCTGATCCCAGAACACTTGCTCCCGCAGAATAATAGGAAATATTGAAATTAAACGTAATTGGATTCGATATGATCTCTAAGAATATTGTAGCTACTTTACATTTTAATTCATTCAAACTTCCTACTGTGTCAGCGTTTATTACCCAGTGCGGAGTGTTGCAAACGAGCCTGCGGTTTATGTAACTTGTCTCAATCTTCTAAGTCATCCGCGTAAAGCCTTTCCCATCCAACTTATTTACGTAACCGAATGCAGATGCATATACAAAATATACGTTTGCAGTTATTCAAATTTTTTTTGCAGTAGACTTAGACAGAAGAGGGATGAAGTGACGGGAGGTTGGAGAAAACTGCATAATGAGGAGCTTCATAACTTGTACTCTTCTCCAAGTATAATTAAAAAGATCAAGTCAAGGAGGATGAGGTGGGCAGGGCATGTAGCACGAATGAGGATATGAAGAATGCATGTAGGATATTGTTGGGAAAGGCAGTAGAAAAGAGACCACTAGGAAGACCAAGACGTAGGTGGATGGACAATATTAAAATAGATCTTAGAGAGATAAGATGAGATGGTATGGATTGGATTGATCTGGATCAGGATAGGCTCCAGTGGAGGGCTCTTGTGAACACGGTAATGAACATTCGGGTTCCATAAAATGCTGGGAAATTCTTGAGTAGCTGCAGATTTGGCTTCTCCTCAAGAAGGGCTCAGCTCCATAAGTAAGTAAGTAGACTTAAACCAGAAGATATTGACGACAGCTATTTAATTTATCTATATATCTGAAAATTTTACAAACTCTATACTCATTTTAATTCAGCTGATCCGAAGTTAGATGCTTAGGTAAAGGACCCCTAACCAGCTTTGGGTTCAACCCATCCATTATCCAAGAGATGAATATCGGTTTATGTGATCTCTGCCTAATCTGATTTCCTATACAATAACAACAGTGCTTCCTGTTTATATTTGCTACAACATCCGGTCCATTGTTTTGTTCATATATTATTATAATTAGGGTAGAAAATGGCTTTGTGTCTGCTGTGGGCACATAACCTCATTCGTAGTATTCCCTGTGGAGATCCTCTACAGAGACCACTTGCAGGTTACTGTTACGTGCTACATCCGTGACTTGACCATGGATGCAGATTACAGCAATGTCTATACAGACACTAAGCATTTCTCAATGAAATCGAATATTTCATGAATTTGTTTTAAACACAAATCAGCTGCAGACAGAACTCTTGAATATTGTGACGTGACGGCTGAAAACCGGAATGATGGAGCTGGAGAAGACGTCCATTGGTGGGCAGCGGCTTGGTAAACACGGCCTATAAGCCGAAATAGCAGCAGAAGCGGAAGTCATTTTGCTAGGCAACGGTTCTTTAGCACCTTTTTCCGCCACGACGAATATTAGCACAAGATTCCCCTGACAACAGGTAGAATAACAGAAGACAAGTAATTGTTCGACATGATGACTTATTTTCGGGCCGCTTCGCAGTTATAAAAGGGAGTTCATTCGTGTATTCAGTGCAGTCAGAGATTCTTCATAGAGGTTCGTCAGAGAGACGAGCTGTTATAATTGTAAAGAAGTGCCAGTAAACCCAGTCATCCAATCCAGAACCCATTAATATTCGTCACCCTAATCCCGTATACCTGAAAATATATTGCATAGTTCGTGAATTTGAGCCCTATGCTCTTCTGTTTTTTCTTTAAATTGATTATTTACTTATTCAGTTTTGGATCCATGCTAAACACATATATAAAGCAGTTCACATAAAGCGAATATTGCTCACAGACTTTCAGTGTTTATGTAGCAACGAAGCATATGAAATGAACCCATAATTGGAAGACTGTTTCCTCCAATGTTAAATCTGCAGAATTACTGGAAGAATTTTGTTGAATTTAGTACTAAGGGTCTAGATTAAAACTCTTTGAACTAATCAGTACTGACTTATGTTCGTCCAGTATAGTCCCTAGTATACATACTGCTACTGCTACATTAGCATGCATGCAAGATGCTAACTTACTAGTTTCCTTATTCAAAGTGTATCCACAGAAACTTCCTCGGTAAATGCTACCCAGAAAGATAATTTTGATTATACGTGCTGCAATATTCTATATTAGTGTATGTATTTATTGTCATTTTTAGATGTGACTTCGCCATATTGACCTCCCCCAACTTTTTGAAGCCTGCTATTTATCTAAATAACATTTAAAAATCAGTTCATATCCCAGGAAACACTTTGAATTTCCCAAGATTTGAGATTCTCACAGCGGCGGTTATGAAGCTATTTTTCTTCTGTGATATAGCATCGTGTAGTCCGTTGAAATTCAACCGAGTTTTCGGAGGAAAATGTCGCCTTCATCTTTAGGACATGTTTCTCTGAAACGTCGGTTGATTTTCAATGGAGGACACGTCGTTATATCGAGAGGATAGAATTCTTTATGCTACATCTCTATTGCAAATACATACCAATGGATACTATTTAGGAAAATACCACTCATCTTCCTGAATATCGCGTGGAACCCATGAGTACACTCTGTGAGAAAATGCAGAATTCTTGTTATGTTGAAGTAGGTCGTGCGTGTAGCAACCACAGCAGTTTAATGTGTAAATGCGGGCACCGTTGATTTTGCATTTTTGAATACGATCGTTTTGCAGTCGTGACGTATTTGTCCTTAGGATCCACTGACACGGAGAAGAAAATGTGCTGTTAGCAGACATTTGGAACGAAGCAGATGTGAAGAAACCCATTTACATATATCGCGCTTCTCTGTTTCATGTAAATACAATTTCAATTCTGCAAGAGAGATGAAAGCTATTGAGTTGCATTGTCTCCATTCATCCTCATGGTCATGGTAGAATGTAACTTGCACGCAATAAAACAGAAGGTGTTTTAAAAGAGAAAGAAATTTAATTTGAAATGCCTTCAACAAAAGTGGGGGATTACAAAAAGCGAAAACTTCTTTGACACAGAGCTTATGTTTTCTTTTTAATTCAAATAGCCTCCTTTGATTAAATTAGAATAACTTACACATTTGACGGTTGTGACTTGGGCTGTTACTATGGCCTACACACATAAAAGAACTCGTTTAAAAACTGAAGGCACAAGAAGAACGTAATACTAGCTTAAACTAGAGTAATAGCTTTGACATTTCATGCTGATATAGGCAACACAGCAAAACATTTTAACGCTGTGTGTGTGTTTGTGTATTTAGTGAGGCTTCTAAGTTGAACTTGAGCACTTAAATCATGAAAAAACACTTATCATTATCTTGCTTTCTGAAAACTTTGTTCATTCTTGAATTATTTCAGCTGCATAACTTGTGTTTACATGTTTACGAGTATAATTTAACGAAGTTTTAAGTAACGCACCTTCGTAGGACTGAACACCAGTGAATAATCAAGTGCAAATCATGTGGAGGGAATGAGTCGTGGTGTTATTTTAAGTTTCTATTTTGGATTTTTCATAGAGTGACTGGAGAAGGTCACCAGACATGTCAGGAAACCGACGCCAGACCCACGCACCTCCCCCATGTTTAGAAGTGTTACTACTTGAACCACTTCGCTCTGTGCAGTATTTGTGCGTCGTCGAATGTTAGGAAGGTTTTATAGAAGTATTTAGCTGGAAAGGTTAGGGAAAGCGGCACAGTCAAGAGAGGTTGTGTGTCTCTGTGCACAGATCAGAAACAGGCGCCTTCCGAAGATACAGTAGGTGCTGTAACCACATAACCTCGAAATTCCTCATACTTACTCGCTCATGGAGCTGAGCCCTCCTGGAGGAGCCGCCAATTCTGCAGCTACTCAAGAATTGCCCAGCATTTTATGGAACCCGAAGGTTCATTACCGTGTTCACAAGAGCCCTCCACTGGTCCCTATCCTGAACCAGATTAATCTAATCCATACCATCCCATCCTATCTCTCCAAGATTCATTTTAATATTGTCCACCCACCTACGCCTTTGTCTTCCAGGTGGTCTCTTTCCTTCTGCTTTCCCACCAATTTACTATATGCATTCCTCTAATACCTCATTCGTGCTACATGCCCTGCTCACCTCATCCTCCGTCTATCCAGAGGATCTGTCCTGTTCCAAGGCTTCTTGAGAACTTTCGTAACAAAGTTATTTTACGGTGAGGAGTTAGCCCCACTCCCAACCCCCCAGATGGAGGACCATCCCTTGTCGGCTGTCCGCGACTGCTTATTCAATATATTCACAGCTACCCTCTATACCTGGAGGGCGTCTCCTCCATCCGCAACCTGAGGACGCGCCATAGCGTGGTAAGAAGGGGCCCACTGAAGAAAATCGCTGCACTTTTCGTAATGAAAAGCTTAACTGTAACACTTAGATAAATGACGTATTATCGGGTTAATTCTGTGTAGTGACGTGTTTGTTTAAATCGAGTTCTCTCCTCGTCCTGTCAGTGTTGAGAACATGAAGTTTAGCAGGCACTACCTGCACACCGGCAGGTAGCTTCTGGGACATGTGCCGCCCTTAGCTTGTGGGTGAGCCGAGAAAGCAACACGGAGAAGATTTCTAACTTATCGCATTTTTCACCTTCCACTCATTCTCTTTAATTGTTGTTCATTCGGCTTACTTTTCCACCCTGAAGACGAAGATACGTCCTTTCGAAATGTCGGCGAACTATTACCATGCTACTTGGCGCCACATCGCAGGGGAAATTACTCTTTTAAAGGAAGTGAAACTCGATCTGCGATTTCCCAGTCAGCTTCCTCTTCTCCTTCTTGTTTCCTCACCTGCATAGTTCACATAATGTTTAATTGGAAAATTCATATAAATTATGAATTTACAATACCTGAAGGAAGTGTTATTCTCTATTTAGATGCTCTTGCAGCTTTTGTCTTGAGAGGCTGTAGAATCCAAAAAGACTTTAGTTAAGAAACCAGGCCTTTAGGTCGACAATGAAATCCACGAATTCTCGAACACAAAGAAGTTTGCTAACCTCAACATTTGAAGATAAATGTTTCTTATTGATGAAGATAATTCTTCTGACCCCTCATAAAAAAGAATTTGTAGCTGTACTGAATCGAAGATTTTAAGATATTGTCTTGCTATTGCACAGGTTAGACTTTTCGGTCTCTTTGGACCCGGAGTTCACTCTGACAGTGGTTATTATATATCCATATTTAACAGATGAACATGAGAAAACTGCATAACGAGGAGCTTCATAACTTGTACTTTTCTCCAAGTATAATTATATTGGTCAAGTCAGGGAGGTTGAGATTGCCAGAGCGTGTAGCACGAATGGGGGAGAAGAGGAATGCATGTTGGATATTGATGGGAAAACCAGAAGAAAAGAGGCCACTAGGAAAACCAAGACGTAGGTGGGTGGATAATATTAAAATGGATCTTAGACAGGATGATATGATATGCATTGGATCGATCTGGTTCAGGATAGGAACCAGTGGAAGGCTCTTGTGAGCACGATAATGAACCTTCGGGTTCCATAAAATACTGGGAAGTTCCTCAGAGCTACACACTTGGCGGCTTCTCAAGAAGGGCTCAGCTCCATGAGTGAGCGAGTTACGACATGAGCATGAACTTGACATAGTCAAATCAGGACGGAAAAACGACATAAATGCACCAGAGAAACACCTCCGGTTTTCAGTGTCAGAATGCTTTGAAATGAAGTCACACGCTCCTAGCAGAGAAAGTTACGTGTCTCCTAGGAAACTTGCGTGGCGGTAAATTTGTGTACTTTCATTTGGGAGCTTCCCAATTCAATGTTAGTGGTTTTTCTCAGTTCCTCCATGCGAATATTCTACGGCACCTCCATATAGGTCTCTTTCCTTCTTTGCCGTCACATTCGACACAGCATGACCTCTGCAGTTGGAAGAGCGTCATTATCAGGTAACGAAGAAGTCGATGTTTGTGCATTCTACTGTCACCTAGTATTTCTTAAGAGAGTCCTGTCTCTCAGCTTTTTACGATCTGCTTATTTTATTTCAGTAGATTATCTCATTAAATATGTCATTTATTTTCCATGTTTACAGAATTTCACAATGTCATGGGACCAATCATGCACACCTGATGTTTCCCAGCCAATTAGACTGAGGAATTCAATTCAATGGAATTGAGTCCTTGAGATGTTATTGCCAGTCATACAGTCAATAAATTCATTCCATTTTATAGGAACCGAATGAACATTGTACATATACAGGAACCTGCCACAGGAACTTATCCAGTGCCAGATGAATCCAGTCGGCATGAAACATGAGGATTACCAATAGAAATATCCTGCGAACACCATATCATCATTCAGTTTCTGTATTTCTTGCTGAAAATTCGTAAAATTGTTCGAATTTACATTTTTTATCTACAACAAATTTTAATATTTAGTATCGGCCACGATTTATGTAGTAAAATTATAACATTTTGTTTGTGAGGTACAGAGGTTTAAAGTGATGCAGTAATTTTTCATTCAAGCTGTACATAATGTACGCTTGGGAATGTATGAATCTTAATTGGAAGCTAATTTAACTTGTCTCATTTTGGCCCGTCACACTATTACAGAGTAGATAATGAAAAGTTCAGTCCAGTGTGACATACGAGTTTACAACACTTCAGTCCTCATTCACCTTACATGTTTCGATTCAAAAGAATCATCCTCAGAGGCGCACCGCTACGATAAGGAAACACTGTCACATAAGATATTCTAACAATATGCACTTTAGGTATGACTAATGCTCTCTCTATATAAATTTTGTTATCACGGTTGGTTCCGATGTTTATCTTAGGCACGCATAATAGCTCTTGTTGAAGTGTAAATTTACTTATGATGAGCTTCTTTTAGTGTATTTCCTGGTTATTCTGACTGGGGTTTTCCACTGCACGCAATATGGTGTTCACTTTTCCATACAGTAGCCTCCCAATGTATTTAAAATTGTATTAAAATTTCCATGTACAATATTAGTTATTATATTAAACTATCTTGAGCCGACATTGGGTCATGTTGTTTTCCTCCTGATGGTGGGAGATGTCGTTTATTTC
>NW_019738964.1:328140-330025 GCF_002891405.2 Cryptotermes secundus
GTTATGAGGTTTTCACGGCGATGACTATGAAGAAAGTCGTCTTCTGGGTTTAGGCGCCGTGTATTCTTCGTTTCGGCCGACGTTTCGGAGGAACGTATCGCCTCCATCTTCAGAGCGGGTGAATGGCTTGGAATGCAGAGAGCAGTAGCTGTAGTGATAGCAAGTGAAATGCGCTGCATATATACGAAGTAGGTTAGGACAGTAGCCTGTCCCAAACAACCGGTTCTTCTTGTCTACCGCCTCTTCCTAGTGCTATTGACCTCAAGTTTCCTGGATTCACTGGCCGTTCCCTCCCTCCCTTAGCACACAACACCATATATGGCCATAATCGCTCTCCACTGCTCCCTTTGGTCCGCTCTACCTAACCACCCCCCTGCCTACTTCGTATATAAGCAGCGCATTTCACTTGCTATCACTACAGCTACTGCTCTCTGCATTCCAAGCCATTCACCCGCTCTGAAGATGGAGGCGATACGTTCCTCCGAAACGTCGGCCGAAACGAAGAATACACGGCGCCTAAACCCAGAAGACGACTTTCTTCATAGTCATCGCCGTGAAAACCTCATAACCTTCATGTTGTAAGATTGTTTGTTTCCCTTGTCTGTTTCTGTTCATCTATCAATTTGTTGTGTTTGTTGTAGTTGTATATTTGGAATTCCACTTTTATATTCATTATATTACCCTATTGGCCTTTTCGATGATTTCCATGACCGTTGATATTGGTCCGTATTGATGACGATTGTTTAGAATATGTTGGGCATAAGCAGATTCATCTCTGTTTAATCTTATATTCCTTATGTGTTCGCTATATCGTGTTGATAATTTCCTTCCTGTTTGGCCTATATATACTTGATGGCAACTTTGGCAAGTTAATTTGTAAATACCATTTTGCTCGTATGGGTTTGTGTTGTGTTTTTCTTGTAGTGCTTTGCCTATTGTGTGGGTTGTTTTAAATGCTATCTTAATATTAGTGTTCTTAAATAGTTTTGTAATTTTCCGTATGTAGTTTCCTGTGTATGTGCAGGTTACCCATTTTTGGTCATTTTTACCTTTGTCTTTAGGGTTACTTGTTTTTTGTTTTAGTCTGTTATATATTTGTGTGATATCATCTTTCTTATATCCGTTGTTTAGTGCAATATTAATGATGGTGTTTAACTCTTTGTTTTTAGCCGTTTTTTCAAGTGGTAATGTGAGCAGCCTATGTATCCAGTTTTTATATGCTGCTAGTTTTTGTTCTCTAGGATGGCAAATATTATTATTTATTGTTACGTCTGTTGCTGTGGGTTTTCTATATATTTTCATTTTTATTTGACCCTCTTTGTTGGTTAGATTTAAGTCTAAATAAGTTAATTGGTTGTTGACTTCTTCGTTTAATGTGAAGTGTAGGTTTTTATCTTGCGTGTTAAAATGTTTGAGGATATCCTGGGATGTTATTTTAGTTTGATGATTATAGATTATGATAATGTCATCAACATATCTATTACAGTATACAACATTTTTGTCTTCCAAACATATTCATCAAACATTAAATACACATATGAATTTAAAATATGAGTATAATATTATCAATAGATTGCAGTTTGCAAATAATATCAGTAAACTAAAATTAAATTCAGATCATAAAATTCTAACAATGGATATTAAAGACCTTTACGTAAATATTCCAATAAACGACACACTTCAAATAACTAACAATCTTCTCAAACTAAACCACACAGATAAATCCGTCACGGAAGAAATAATGGCAATTCTTAGAATGATACTAAATCAAAACTATTTTCAATATAACGAGAAATTCTACAAGCCAAAATCAGGCGTAGCTATGGGCTCACCTTTGTAAAGCATAATGGCGGAAGTCTTCCTACAACATTTAGAACAAAAGAAA
>NW_019738964.1:330118-337068 GCF_002891405.2 Cryptotermes secundus
CATGTTACAATATTAAAATGGATCTTAGACAGGATGATCTGATATGGATTGGATCGATCTGGTTCACGATAGGGACCAATGGAAGGCTTTTGTGAGCACGATAATGAACCTTCGGGTTCCATAAAATGCTGGGAAGTTCATCAGAGCTACACACTTGGCGGCTTCTCAAGATTATCTATGTTCCAAAATTTTACTGTCCATACAATATTAGTTGACCTGTTTAAGTTACAGATTCCGTCACGTAGTAACCATAATTGCTCACTTGCCTCATCCTCTTTGGTTTCAAATGTTTTTATGAGCAATACAGTTTCAGACATTCCTAATTTATATTTCGCTCTCCAATTAAGAGACGACGACGTTTCTATTTCCCAGAATACTGTGCGATTGCTTGGGGACTTCCTGCTAGGTCGTCATCCTCGCAGTATAGGGAGTAGTTAGTTCCAGTTGTGTTTGTGAGGATGCAGACACTGTGGCCTTCTTTTCTAATTGGTTAATTTAACTGAGACGTTCCCATTTCACGACCCATTGCCTCCGCCCACCCAGCACGTTTGGAGTGAATGATGCAGGCGTCAGTCCAAGGCGATAAGCGCTAATTGACTTCCCCGAGTGCTGCTGATCGAGAAATATCGAGTGCGCCATTCACTTATCATATTCACCATGCGCCTGCGCGTGTGGTAGCAGCTCGCAGTTTGTCAGTAATGAGGTTTCTAACAGCGTCGACTCTCTTCTCGTTAGTTTAATTCGAAATGTCGTACTCCAAAATGTCTGACAAAATGGATCGATGTAAGTGTATAATGCCTTACAGTGAATGTTAAGTTTTGTGTTGAAGTAAATAGGCTGTGAATCATCATCAGAAATTACCAATATAATTTTATAATTTAATTAGAGTAATGATGAAATATTCATCGTTAAAGTAAATTGAATGCTTTTTTTAACTTTATATGAATCGGTTTAGAGTAATTGGAGATAAACGCAAGAAGTTAGTGATCAAGTATACTGCAGATTAATGAAGGGTCTTGATGGATACAGTTAGTAGAACTTTCTATGAAGGGGACTTACTTCTCCATCATTAAACCTCAAAGAGACCAATTATAGGCGTATTTATGAAATAAGCTGGTGAAATAAACTGCTCAACTTAGAAGCGAAAGAAAAGAGGACGTACAAGAAGATATGCAGCTTAAGTTCAACAGACTCCGTGATTTTAGCCCGCAAGCGAACTATACCGACCGAGCGACCGCCGCTTATCGGCGAAGTTAGTACCAGCTTAGCGGATATAGGGTGTCACGTGGTCAGCGCAACGAATCCTTACGGCCGTTAATTTTGGTTTTCTAGACCGGAGCCGCTATTTCCTTGAAATAGCTCCTCAGTTATCATCACGAGGCTGAGCGGAACCCGTTCCAGACTCACTACTTCTCAGAAAAAAATCTAATAGCGCCGGTAATCGAACCCGGACCTCTGAATCTGTAGGAAGGAATTCCGACCACTAGACCACAGAGGCGATCTCTACAAGTGTGTGAGAATGATTTGTTCGCTATACCTATTTTATAGACGTCTTCCGTTGCCAGAGGTTACACGATGTTTCGACAGCTTGTTCTGATTCAATTTGGCGAGAGTTTGTCGTTATATGAAGAGTTTCACAGTTATCTGTCATAATTTAAGGCGGCTGGAACAGGATTTAATTCAAATTGAAAACTTTTTCAGTGCTGCGTCGGTAAACTGACCACTAGAAAATTAGTTAGCGTCGGTTCCAATGCAGCCATTGCCAAACAAGACACAGCAGTATCTGCCAGTTTTGTGAAGACCGGAACAGACTCCAGATATGTACAAGCGAACGATGTTTATATGCTATGCAGTTGAACTGGAGATAGTAGGAAGGCATACAGTTTGAATGGAGCCATGCACAGGAGAGACAGGCGGCAGACTGTTTGAATGAATGGTTCGCCGAAACTTGGGGAAGTATTCTGATCACAGGTTGCAATACATGGATTATAGCTACGTGATGGGGTATTTTCTCCGGTATTGAGAGCTGTAATGAGGTATGTATGCTACCTGGCAACAGATCGATCTTGTATCACAACATTACACGTGTTTCTATGTACATAGCGGAACTGAACTGATGATCGCGGTGTGGCAATTAGCATACCTAGTCTGAGTCTCTTCCAGGACACCGAATATCTGTCTAAAATTTCGTGTGTTTCGTTGGCCCCCCTCCCCCTCCGAGGCAAATGCCGCGTTTGTAACTTAAAATATGCCACGACCACTCCCGCATTTTTAGTCTCTCATCTTTGCTATTCAGTGCCTAATTCATTATTGGACTATATGTAACCGGTAGATTCTGAAGGATTCTGACGATGGTGTATTACACTCAGAATTACTGGGTTTTTGGATTTTTCCCATCGTCCGACGTTTCGGAAACTGGATCTGTTTGTTCAGTGATTGAGATTAGCTCTTTCTAAGGGGCCCGACTGAGTAGGTGTCTTCTGCCCCCTTCACCTGCGAACGGAAATAGATCAGTTTCCGAAACGTTGTGTTTTTTATTCTCTAGAATATCGGATGATGATAAAAGTCCAAAAACCGAGTAAGTAAAGCTATCCCTGTACCAAGCCGTGAAGGCCCGTAGGGTTGTGAGACGTTGAGGGTCCCACATTATCTAGACAGTCGGCTCAAAGATGGCGGTAAGGTTGTCAGCCTTACGCCCCGGCCGCGCTTGACTCCCCAGGAAAATTGTTTATTTAATTCCTGGTACACGTTTCTGTTAAGAGGCTGAGTGAACCCCAGGGCCGGAAGAATTGAAAAAATCCAATGACCTCATCGGTATTTGAACCCTCGACCTTCCGACTTGTAGCTTAGTGCCTTAACCACTACGCTACCGCGTGCTCTCGTCATTTTATATTATCCGGGCATATTTACAATGCACGACGTTTCAGATACAAGGTCCGCCTCCTACATCCGATCTGACGACCGGAAGGGTCCCACTCTCTTGGGTCTGTTTGAAGAAGCTTACTTACTTACTCATGGACCTGAGCCCTTCTAGAGGAGCCGCCAATTCTGCAGCTACTCAAGAATTTCCCAGCATTTTATGTAACCAGAAGGTTCATCACCGTGTTCACAAGAGCCCTCCACTGGTCCCTATCTTGAGCTAGATCAATCCAATCCATACAATCCCATCTATCTCTCTAAGATCCGTTTTAATATTGTCCATCCACCTACGCCTTGGTCTTCCCAGTGGTCTCTTTCCTTCTGGCTTTCCCACCAATATCCTATACGCATTCTTCGTCTCCCCATTCGTGCTACATGCCCTGCTCACCTCATCATCCTTGATCATGCTAGTACTATAGGAATAAAGACATAAAAAAAGTAAATCAGTGAACTTATATATCATAATATTTCGTTTTCGAAAGAAATTGACCAAATTAAAACTACTGTACATTCATGTCCATGAGAGATTTTACAACGCAGCTGTGCCACTTTATTTACGTACAACATATGGACGTAAATTGTTATTCACAATTTTAGTGTTTAGTGTTTAATATTTTCTTTCATCGATCTCTGACGGACAGATCTTGTTGGCAGCCATTTAAATTACAGCGACAACTATACTTAAGGATATTTAATGAAAGAGATTTTGAGAAGTAATTCCAGATAACTGCAGTCTCTTCAAGATTCCTCGTGTTACCAAGCAAGCAGACGTTGAATACTTTATTTTGTGTCTTATAGTTAAAGTAATCTTGAGAGTGTTATAGTTCACTGCAGTTACGACTAGCGAGTATCCAATAAATCGATTCACCAATCGAAACCCATTCTACGAGTCACTAATACGCGCCACAACATTTATATCGTCAGTATAATGAAGAAAATATGAAGGTATCATTTTGTTACATAAATCATTAATGTATACATTTAACGGATATCCCCCCTCCCCAATTTTGAGGGGTTTCTGCACACTGAGAGGCGATGAAAACTCCAGAAAAACGAACATTAACGAGGGTCTGTTGGTTAACCCATTTAACTCCAGAAACATTAAAAATGGAAATACTTGTGTACCATTTATTCTCGTAAATAATTACAGGAACGTTAAGATATGCTGCAACATCAAAGTCAGTGATGGAAATAAAAGGGATTGCTTTGCATTCTGGTAACATTTTTACCAAACCTGCCACGTCCCTGGCGATCAGCTGACTCGGTATAATGTCCTTATTTATAGACATATAATAATGTGTTCCATTTGTCGCTGGAAGTGGCTGTCTTTCTGTTGATATCATCATGCCGCTAACAATCATCCTGTGAAGTTGACTTGATCTATTTTTGGATCAGGATTTAGGATAGTGTTTAATATCCACGCCTCAGTTTTCATGATATTCAAGCAGTTGAGTAATACTGGGCAGTACCATGTTATTGCAGGCCTGTACTGAGACACGAATCTGTCCAGTATATCCACTCCGCACATGTTTCTTTTGAATCTGGCTGAATCATCTTGCTTGGCTTATGAGATGGACTACATTATAGTTCATTGCAAAGCAAACGCTTCTGGTTTTCTTTCCATTTTACAGCCAAAACTTTTCCGTCACATTTGTAATCGTATGATCCACGTTAACAATGACTTTCTTCCATTTTCTCCAATGGACATTTCTTCAAGCGAACTTCTGTGGCTCCCAGTTTCTCTACTTCCAAGGTTTCGCAGGTCCGCAAGAAGACTATAAGAAGTCAAGAAGTTGTCCACAAACACTGCATGCAAATTGTAGGTCTCACATTTGAGCATTTCCCTCGAAATATTGGACCCAATTGGGACTGCCGATCTCTCCTGCGCACGCGCCCATGTGAAATGATATCCTGCGGACGACCAGAGCGCCCACTGTTTGAAGCCCAATCTGATAGCCTTACCGCGAATAAATGTTCTGCAGCTGTGGCGGCCATTATGTGTCATCATTTGTTCGTCCACGCTAAAATGCCAAATGGTTTCAGTGCCAGTTGCTGTAATAATGTCATCTCCAAACTCCTCGTCTCTCATTTTTCCATCGCCTCTTTCGCCGCACTGCCACGTCGACGTCCTCACCAGCTCCATGCCGGAATATTGCATACATCTCCGACGTCACATCTGAAATCTAGCAAGAGCAACGAAGTACATATGCAATTATTTTAATTTAGGATATGATCCACCGTCCTGTTTTTGTTTGAAACAGCGTTTCGGAGACTGGATTCTGTCTTCGTCTTCAGGATTTTGTTTATTGCATGCCTTGGACTGTATAACACTGCGGACCATCTGGTGGGCTGCCACGGACCACCAGTTGTTCGCAGACCCCACTTTAAGGAACACTGGCTTAGATAATGCATTATCAGCTTCGTCGGTTTTTGTTAGAAGATTACTGCTTACCTTGAATTGAGCCGGGCTAGCCCTGTCCTTTCTATATTTGAATATGTAATTCCAAAACATGTTGGTTGGTGCTGAAGGTTATCGTCTATTGATTTAAATCGAGTATGTCTGCCGGACTTTATAGTTGATTTCACTAATGTGTGGCAGTAAGAGAACTTGATACGCAGAGCTTTAGACATCCTTTTCATGTCATCATCATCATCAGTAATCTGTCAGACGACAGGTCCACAGTCTCTTCCAAAACAATTCCTCCACTTAATGCGATCTAGAGCTTTCTCCTTCAAATGACAGTATCCTCTTCTGTCCCCAAGGTCATCCAGCATCTTCTTACGTCTTCTTCCTCGTCTTCTGGTCACTTCTATCAGCCTCTCTATCTTTCCTTTAATAACTTCTTTAAGAAGGCAGTTCCTGCGTAAAACATGACCAATCATGTAACGCGTATAAAATAATTTTTCTTCAAATGCAATATTTTAGTGTACTGACGTACCAATGATGAAATTTATTACTATTAATATTATTGAAGGAACAGCCTGGGCTATTTCCAACTGCGCCGAGCCTGCCTACGGCATGATCAACATAAATAATAATAATAATAGATTTATTAGAATGATACTCAAAACACTGTCAAACCTTTAATATACGTAATAAAGTAAGGGTGTGGAAGCATATACTTCAGATCTTTATAATAATCATATTGATGATAATAATAATAATAATAGCAATAATTCTAAAGTTAAAATTCTCTCTTGTTGAGCGTCTGATGAATTATAATTTGTTACATGGCACATCTTTGTTAACTGAGGAAGTTATTCGAGTCCTACTGAAAGGGAAGATAACTGGCCAAGACTGAGAGAGGCTGCAGCAGGATAATATTCATACGTATATCCATGTTGACCGGCTAAAACATCCACGCCAACTTCAGTTATGAGATTCTGTGGCCCAACCGAAATTCGAACCTCTCTACACTCTTCCTGTCAGAGCGAATCCGACGTATACTGTGTGTCATGGAGAGGAAATAGAGGAAATGGTACAGAAGTGCACACGGACTGTACGTGTGTTTGAAAATAACGAAGTCATTTCCTTCAGCCTATCTTCTTCTCAGCAGGACGGAAGGCAGTTGAAAATGTTACATTTCGGAATACTTCGCAGCTTACGAATATCACGGTGTCCCAGGCAAATCATGCCTCGTAGACACATTTCTAAGCTCTCAGCTTATTACTTGAGATCAAGTTCTTAAGTACTCATTAACCTAGTTGGCCTCCGGGAAGGGGCTGAAGAAGCGATGAGGTTAGGGTAGGTTCCCGCAGCGTTAAGTCTGGACTCCTGAATGTCATCACCATTAGGCCCGATACTTCCCTGCACCCCTCCAAAAGTCGGGTAAACACTTTACAATAGCTGGTTTTGAACTTGCTTTGCTTCAGTCTCTGTCTTAATCTTGAAAGGCGTAGAGACTGACTTTACTAATGATCCACCAGTGTAAGAAGCCAACCTGCCCAGGAGTCTCTCACATTAACCTTCACTCTTGTTGTGAAGCTGCAACGCCGTGGTGACAAGGGGCCCACCTAACATGGCACCCTCA
>NW_019738964.1:337358-369744 GCF_002891405.2 Cryptotermes secundus
GTGTTGTGTAGTCGGTAAATTCACTCTGCTATTAGACAAGTAGCATTGGATGGTATGGACTGGATTGAGCTGCCTCAAAATAGGGGCCAGTAGAGGGCTCTTGTGAACATGGTAATGAACCTTTGTGTTCCATAAAATTTTGAGAAATTTGTGAATAGCTAAGAGACTGACTGCTTCTCAAGAAGGACTCAGCTCAGTGGAGTTACAGTAAACTCGCTGATCTGGATTAATTGGGGGGGGATAAGTCGTCCGGATTAGTGAAACCTCACCTGTTGTTGCGTGTTAGACCGTGTTTACAGATGTCTTACCTGGCAACGCGTTGATCAGATCTGTTACACTACTTTCGTCCCGTCTCCTTCATCATTGATATTGAAACGGCACTGTTAAATACAATAAAAGCAATAAAGAACTATTAATAACGATATAATTCATATAGTTGCTTATCCAATTAAATTATACCCAAGTAAAAGTAAAAGAAATGTTTAAGAATACGAATCTACATTTTCGGCGAATTAAGAGAAATGCTATACGGTTTCTTTCCTGTACCATACCATAAATATAGGGGGTCAAGTTATTTAAATATTTTGCAGTAACATCTCATTTCATATTTTGTAAATTTAAATTGCGCTTTCAAGTGGAGGGCGCGTAATGGGTCTAAATAAATCCTTCTGACGTCGAAAGATAATTAATTACAATACATCAGCATGAATTAATTTATCCACATAATTCTGTAGTTTATTGGCTACAAGAAAGTCGCTCTTATGTTCCTTGATATCCGTCCAAGTGGAAACGTATGACTAGAATTATTAATGAATATACGTGTATGTCTATAGGAATTTATATTGCTCTGTTTCGAGATTTTGAAACCCTAGCCCTTACTGCGAAAAGCATACCAAGAAATTCGGAATTATTAACATATTGAAGCCGATGGCGTGTTTGTAGGTTTCGCACGATTTGCAGAATACACAGTGATTCAGTCCATAAACAGTATTAAGCGATTGGCCTTTGTAATAGAGATGCAAATTGTTTTCTTTGAGATAGGAACTGGAGTTTCAGATTTTATTTAGTGCATTTAATGAACCAGGGACATAAACAGATGAATACTGCAGAAAGAGAAATTAAACATTTAAGCCTGTTAACATACGTGTTGTGATGTAACGAAGGGAGTTACAAAAATGACACATAATTGAAGAACATTTCATAGCTTCTAACTAAAAAAGCGGAGGTGCTATTTATGTTGGACTTAGTAATGTTTCCTCATGATATCTGTACTGACAGTTGCAACTATACTGCAGACAACTCCGGCTGTCTCTCGTCATGCCTAAGGGGCTTCATTCAGGTCCTATTCATATTTATGTATTAATTTCTACATAGGAATGTTGACAGCATGCAGTTAACATCCAACTCGAATAAGTTCACCAAGAAATATGCGAGGGAAAGTGTTCTAGTGCATGAAATCCCACGTGGGTGACGTCATTACTACTTTATGCTACACCGTGTAGAGGGTGTGTAGTTTGTTGTTCTCTGTTAATGCAATTTGGATTTAATTAGTGCACACCTACTGTTCTTGTATAAATTACAAACATCAGTTGAAATTAATTTCGTCCACATAACCATGTAGCAAATATAACACATTAAGAACATTTTTGTTTAAAGGTAATTATTTTTTTATAAATTCGCTTAGTGGGGGGTGGAGTCCAGTTGGGTCCACTTGGCACGGCGGCCACTGATTGGCCTATTGTAGCCTGCCCCGGGTGAATATGATGATGGAAATTTTGTGGAATGAAGATTGGCAGGGGAAACCGAAGTACTCGGAGAAAACCCGCCCAGCGCCACTTTGTCCACCACAAATCCCACTTTACGAGCCCAATGAGCCAACCCGGGCCGCCGCGGTGGGAAGCCAGCGACTAACCGCTTCAGCTATGGCGCGGAAATTGTCTAAAAGTAACATGTCATTGGTAGGTTCATTAGATCACGTAATGTTTGATTTTGTTCACTGCCCATATTTAATTTATATGACGTTTCGGAAGTTGTTTCTACTTCCGTCTTCAGGTCAATTGTTAGAACCATCATATTGACAGAATTGTTACTTTTGTTTATTTTCAGTGACCGAATATTTGAATATTAGAGTTGCATCTAATCATTTTCGTGAAGACGGGAGTGAAGAAATATTCCGAAACATGGTGTGTATATTAAATATACCTCACACTGTACATATAGCCTATTTATGGTGTAAAGGTTTTTGTTACGTGCTTTATAGTCCACTACTTTTTGATATTTGAGAATTGTTGATGAACGAACATGAATCAGAAAGTTTTGCTGCAGAATTCAGGCAGTCTCTCTGACTGGTAAATTATTGACTCTCTCCAGCACAGTGATTCATAGTTCCGACTCTCACTGGGCTCATGACCATGTTTTACTGTCTCACGGCTCTGAGAGCCTTCACAGAACTGCACTCGCAATCACCCGCCAATCGTGTACATACTCAGGGCTCTCTTTGGGATCTAAACAAATTTCCGTTCCTCATGTCACTTCCGATGAAGTGCCTTGCGCCCGAATTAACATGGGGAAGAGGAGGAATGCACATAGGATGTTGGTGGGAAAGCCGGAAGGAAGGAGACCACTGGGAAGGCCAAAATGTAGGTGGGTGGGCAATATAAAATGGATCTTAGAGAGATGGGATGGGATGGTATGGATTGAATTGATCTGGCTCAAGATAAGGACCAGTGAATGGCTCTTGTGAACATGGGAGTGAACCTTCGGGTTCCATAAAATGCTGGGAAGTTTTTGAATAGCTGCACAATTGGCAGCTCCTCAAGAAGGGCTCAGCTCCATGAGTGAGTATTAACAGTCCAGAATATTTATAACCTACGGAGCCCAAGCCATTGAGTTACATGCTGAGAGCCCTGCTTCTCCTCTTGGTATTGGTCTACATTGTGCGCTGTGTGGCAATTATACTCGTAGTATTTCGTATGAATTGTCTACCCAACGCTCTACGATTAGAAATCATGTTGTAATTTATTTAAGCCTATCAGCATAAAGGACTTATTTTGAAAGTGTGTTTTGGAGTATGGAAAAGAGTGCTCTCGTGGTTACTCAAAGTTTACACTAATGATATGCAGAATACTTTTTTTATTGTTAGAGGGGTGGGACTAAGTCCCTCGTACTGCGGCCACTTCTGGCCTATTGTACCAGCACCAGACGACAGGCGAGGGTGATTGTGGAGCAGTTGGTGGAATGAAGATTGGCAGGGGAAACCGGGGTAATCGGAGAAAACCTGCCCCAGCGCCACTTTGTCCACCACAAATCCCACTTGACCAGACCCAGGCTCGAATCCGAGCCGCCACGGTGGGAAGCCAGCGACTAACCACTTCAGTTATGGCGCGGTCCGCTATACAGTATAAAGTCGGACTGAAATTAATTAATTTACTCTGTTAAAATCACCACTTTTTAGGCAAGGAGTGATAGCTGTATGAAACAGAGGCCTGCCTTAGAAGCTCATATACGCTCAGCTGGCTAAGGGATTATTTGCCACTAACGGACCCCGGATAGGCCTCTGTAGCCGAGCGGTCTGAGGCATGAACTGCCTTCGCTCCCTCGGAAGCCGGGATCCTGGGTTCTAATCCCACACAAGGCATGGATGTTTGGTGTGTGTATCCTTTATTCTGTGTTTTTGTTGTCCTGTGTTAAAATAGAGGCTTTGCGACGAGCTGGCCACCCGTCCAAGGAGGCCTACCGTCTACAAAATGTTCGTGAAACTGAGAAATCAGCCCTTTGCTCCAAAGTGAGAACAAGAGGAGAGGAAAAAAGGACCATGAAATTTAATTATTGAGTTTAGAGGAGTCTACAATGAGACCATACCCTGAGCCAGCTGAAACCAGTCCACATTCTCGTAAAAGATTTCTTTAATATCTGTTTCAGTGTCATCCCATCTATGCTTAAGTTTCATAAGCGATTTTCGATTAAAAAACGCGAATTAGCATATAATTTTTCTTCCATTATTTTAGTCCTCTACTTAACACATGATACACACAAATATTTGTGTTATGTATCACTTGACATCAGTGCCTCTGTCCTTACAACTGTTTTTGACCACTTTCAGAGTCCTGAAATGTGAGCAATATTTCAGAGAATGTAGCAGATCCCTTACTTCAACTTTATTAAAATATTTTATGACACAGCTGGGAAATGAACTGTCTCGGAACAGATGGCAGGACACGTGGTTGCTATCAGCTACACAAACACTGCAAGAAGCTCTTTGACGGGGAGAGCATCCTGGTGTGAACAGGGGACCGCTACGGCCTGTCCAAGTATTACTCCCCGCTGCTGGCTACTGCACTTCCAGAGGCAGTTGTTTTAATTATCCCGTGTTTTCTCACCCACTCTTCTAATCTCTGTTGGGTTGCCTCTTTCTGGCGAGACACGTCTGGGCAAGTGCTCGAGGGCAGAAACCTGGAATGGTGAATGGCTACAACTCGTATGATGATTAAAGGGATTCAACTGCATTGCAGAAGCAACCAATGAACGCTTAGCGTATGCCTTCAGGAGAAGGGATTGTAAATATTGTGCTAATATCCATGATCTTGGAAACTTGTAGGAAAGAAATGTGTAACTGACAGAGGAAGGGAAAGCAATATTGTATGACTCCGAAGGTGACTTTATTTTAGATGCAAGTAAACTGAATAGGCAAGACGACGATGTATCCCCTTATTATTAATAGACGTCAAATTCTCACTCAAAATATTATTTGTTAATTATGACGTGTCCAAATTAAAGAATATTAAGGTTCTACTCTTCACTGTTATCACACAAGCTAAAAGAACGTTGTCTGGGGTTTCTGAGCTCTATTGTTACGGAGCAATATGTTGCAAGAATAAGACGACTCCGTTTTCATCACAACCTAAACTCCTGTACATATAAATTCAAATGGCATGATGCTTATTATCGGTTTGCTAACAGTTTTCCTCCTCGCTGTGATGTGGCCACGCGATGAAGCTATTTGTAACAGAAGTTTTACCGCATGTTGGAAGTAGACACATCACTTCTGGGACACCGTTAAATATAACTCACTCCCCTGTCCTTCCTAGTTCCTTTCGCACTAAGGTGGCAGGATCAAGTGGACAGAAGTTATGCACGGACGCCAGTAAATATGAGTGGTTTACAGAAGGTGTTTGTGTCAGGATAGGAGTGGATGTTAGTCGCCGATAGTCAGTTGGTAAAGTTGAGGCTCACTCCCAAGGCTTAACGGACCTTGCTCAGACTGGCCAGTATGACACAGTTACTTCGATTATACACCGTATATGCCAAGAACTAACAGTTTTTTACGCTCACAATTTATTACAGATATATCGCTCATTTCTGTGCACGTTGCACTTTAATATTGTTGTTCACAGAGCCTTCTACTCCATTTTACCTTGTTACACTGTCAGTCCTTGTAAGCTGACTTAATTAGCTGAGACGTAACAACTACTTTGTGTAAATTTGTAACCCGGAGCGACACAGTTTTGCTTTTGTTTCAGCCCGATTGCTGATTGAAAACTTTTTGGAGGATACGCCGCCTGAATACAGTAACTTTTCCAAGCCGTAGCTTTCAGACGTAATCTCTCTCAGCTCTGCATGACTGGTTCCGTTCAAAATCTGGGGTTCACAGTGATAATTAACTTTACCAATGAAATTCAGTTCTTAGGGAGTTAGAATCTTTAGACTAATAACGAGTTCTAACTCTGCAAGCCATGAGGTAAGCTAGCGTGGGCGACTATCAAGCCAGCATCTTGAAGCTCTGTTATGAGCCTGGATTGTACAATGGTTTACCGTTGTCTTTGATGCATCCCATTCTAAGAATTAATGCTGAACGCTATATGCTCGTAGCTTAGCTCCGGGATAGAGATAGGTTATCATTTGTATGTAAGAATTGGACTATGTCTCCATATTCATTTTCGCAGTCTGACTATTGATTAACATAATGAACGACATTATAAATAATGACCGGTTATACGATAATAAGATATTTCCGTAATATTTGTATATATATCCGATAAATCATTGTTGACTTTTAGAAATATATCTTAGGAAATTACGTTTAATGTAACAGTTTTTATGTCATTTTCTCAACTAAAAAGGACATATATGGAACAAAGATTTTGGATGTAAAATGTGTCTTATTTGTCTCCACGACCTTTATCCTAATAATTTTCCTTCCGATAAATTATTTACATTTTGTTATCGAGATACGAGCAGAAAAGCATTTAGTTTCTTGAGTAAAGTGTCCATTATTTTTGTCTGATCTTAATACAAGATTGAATGTGTTTCTAGATTTCCTTACCAGTGAGCAGAATAAAATTTAATGAAAATCCATTCAACTGTAAGTTGCTTCATGCACATAAACGAACCGGTCAAAACACTGTCACGGCTAGGAACGGAAAACTCCATACGGTTCGACAAGAACCTACCTTAGGAAGAGAACTGACCGACAGAAGGCAGAAGAGGACGGAACACACAAAACTACAGAAGTGAAGTATTTAGTTTATGTTGCGTTATCATTGTTTTGTAGTTACGAAGTTTTACGATTACAGTAAGACTGTGTTACAACTGACTGTAGATCCGCCTGAGGATTCTCTAATAAATCGATTCATCTAATCCGGAGCACATTAATTAGTGGTCGCGTTACCAGGATATGTGACAGCATTGAACGATTTTGTTAGCGCTATGGAGGGACTAGTAGTGGAACCAGCATATCCAGAATTGTATGAAACAAGAAGGCATGTTCCGAACGTAGAGCAGCTTTGTTAAGGAACTTAAATAAGCTGTTAACATTGTGATCATTGTAACTCGTAATATACTACGTGTNGTTTTTCAATTCTTTATTTTAGTATCATTCTCCCATTGATTCCTAGTTCTTTGAAGTAGGTTATTTCCGTCACATTCTACGGCTAAACTTTTTATCCATTTTTAACTCTCGTACATGACCCGCTCATTTCATTCTCTTTGGTTTCATTATATTGATGTTATTTCTTGATGAGTGTAGATTATGAAACTCTTCGCTATGCAGTTTTCTACATTTTCTTGTAACTTCCTATACATCTTGTCTGAAAGTCCTGCTCAGCTTCCCGTTCTTAAAAGTACCGAATGTGTGTTTCGCCTTTGTTTTCACATCCACAAAAAAATCTGGTGCAATTACATATTAATTTAGTCTACCGTGTCGGATGTAATTTGTGTTATAAAATTTGTCTCTTTATCTATCAATGGTTCTACAGCCCTTGTGGACCTCGGCCGCTTTGTCGGCTTCTTAATCTATACACAGTCGGTAGGACTCGTTGGACGGGGGATCAGCCAATCGCAAGGCCGCTACCTACACACAGGACAAAACAAAGGCAGAATAAATACACACAAACATCTGTGCCTCGAGTGGGATTCAAGCCTACGACCTCAGTGTTCGAGCGGGCTAAGACGGTTCATGCCTTAGACCGCGTGACCACTGTGGTTGGCATAAAATCGGGCTAGCGAACAAAATTTGGAGTAGCTCCGTTTATGGTTTGGAATATTCTCTGCGAAAGCCCAGTGTTAGACATAAGGTCGAAATTGCCGTAAGATGAGTGTTAAACCAGTCACGGACAATGTTCATTATTGTTACTGTCTAGTTTTTTTCCTCTGCTTTCACATCTTTGAATCAAGAAGGACGAGACACATCCTGATGACGAGTGCATATAGAAATGTTGTTCAAAATCCCGACTGGAAGAGACCACTTTGGAATATCTAGATTCGAAGATAAAATGCCTTAGATATTATGGATGCATATGGACTCGTGTTGTCCGATACAGTTTCCAGTGCCTTGGATTTTTTGATCATAGTAATAAACATTTGGATCTCATAAGCTGCAGCTACTCACTTGATTAATCCATCAAGCTGATCTACTGAGCACCAAATACTGAAAATCCACGACTGGAAATATTGCTAGATTTCAACGTAAGTCATTATGCACATATACATTACAAAAAAATATTACAGTCGGTATAGCGACTGCTTAGGGGCTGGACGACTGAGAGGTCGGAGTTAGAGTCCCGATAGGGTAAAGAATTTTCTCGTCTCCCCGTTGTCCAGACCGGCTCTGGGGTCCACCCAGCCTCGTATCCAATTGATACAGGGGGCTCTTTCCCAGGGGGTAAAACGGCCGGGGCATGAAGCTGACCACTTGCCTCAAACTAGTGCCGAGGTAAAGAAAATGTGGATCTATACAGCCACTCCCCCATACGCCTTCACGGCATAGTGCTTAATTAGTTAAGTACAGGGACAACTTTAAGTTACCTTTACCTAAAGCAGACTAAATGGAAGGAGATTAACGTTTGATGAAGACACCGGAAAAGAAAGATAGGCTGACCGAAGTTTCCTGCGCTTTTTGTTAAGTGATACCTTGAAATAGGCCATGAACGTTAATTTAAAAATTTCTGGTAAGGCGTTATTCGCAATCATTCTCCTGTTCGACTCTTTATAAGCGATGTGTTTGGCAAGGCGTCATGGTGCATGTCAAGAATGGTACAAGAAATAATTATCACTTGAGACGATTAGCTACTGAACGCAATTTGCAGACTGTAATATTGAAACTTGGCAATCAAATTGTTTTATTTAGGTATTACAACCTTACGCATGCGCACCACTCCAGTTCGCTCCATATTTACTGTAGTGAATCACCACCGTTATCCTCTGGACCGTAGCCAGCAATGCGTGGATTTAGTAACCAAACACGATGTGTGGGCTTATATGTGTATAATCTGTGCATTCATTTACTACTGATCACGTGCAGAGGGTTTCCTTTTTGCTTTCGTTCTACCAACGGAAAGCAGATTAATACTCAACGCAGCACTATCAAGGAAGTCCGGCAGCATATGCGAAACCTATCTGTGAATTATTGACGAGGCTTCATGTATGTTAATAGCCCCAGAGAAAGTGAACAGCGCTTCATGTTCCGAATTCAGAGACCCCTTGGGGGTACTCGAAATATTTCAGAGTTTACCGCAGAAGATTTCATAAGGGAAGACTTTCTCTTGTGTCGTTTTTCGTACGATACGTTTATCGACTAACACAGTGCCTCACACGGTTAATTCACAAGATTCAATGTAGGAAAATGGAAAGAACAGATAAGCCCTTGCATTTGGCGCAATAAATGTGTGTTCAGAGCACGCGTGGCATCTGCCTCAGTGTCTCGGCCGTGGAGTCTTCTCACAGCAAGAAGTATTGACGTCAGAATCTGCTTCTTATTGTAAATAAAAGGGAAAGAATTTCCGTTGAAGGTCATCTGGTGCCGTAGAAAGATCCTCTGAAGGTAGTAGGAAGCAGAGAGGAAGGTAGGATCTAACTGAATAAGAAGCATAATTTCTCTAGTTTATCAATCTTACAATTTCGACAAAAATCTCCTTTTAGGACCTTTCTGTTTCATAGACTCGGCTTAACATTTGTATTTCTTAGCTATCGGACTAAGTATACACTTTCACGATCCAAATTTTTGGAAACATAACGTGTATTGTGCCTTCGGCAAATGCTTCTGGTCATTTAGAGCGCAGTGGTTATTTTATGTAACACCAATTTTAATATTAAGCACTCTTTAATTTGCTTATAAAATGTTTGCATATTGTGGCATGTCTGCTGAAGCCAGAATTGTGAAGCCAGGAGAAACAGCCGTTGCTAGGTAACGGCCGAACAACACGCAACATTTCTCTAACTGCTGGAAGTGGTGGTTCTGTGCATCCCGTGCTGGTCCGAGGACCAGCTTACCTTACAAAAGAATCTTGAGAAGGCAGTTAGAAGAGTAGGAGGTCGGTGTGAGATAGCCGCCAGCCTGCGAGGACATGAACCCGGAAGTAAGGGGAACGTCCACTGTTGGAAGACATTACCAGGCAGCACGGTCAAAACCGTGTGATAGTGATCCGTAGGGTGTAGTCACGAGTTGTGTGTTGAAGTGTCCAATAAATCCTATTACCAATCCGAACCCGTCTATAGCCATTGCATCGCGTGACAGTGTGTTACGTAACTTGGGATTTTCACAGTAAGGAACAGCTATTTCCCTGTACAACATCAATAGTTTTGTCTTTGTAATGTTGGCGGACTGTTAAATTGTACTCGTATTATTTCGATGAATTCAGGCTTCTGAGGCATGGTATAGTATTCTTTCATTCCCTCTCTATTGATGCTACGGACGACAATAATTTTAAATGGTTCTGAACATTCAGTGAAGAAGACTAGCGAACTGAGGAACTGGAACTGTTCAAACAGTTATGCAAAAAAATTACTCTCATCCTCACTGAGAGAATTATTACAGGAAAAAAAGTAAAAATGAAATTTTATTTTATGATAAATAAATACATTTTTATTGAAATATGTGAAATGTATGAAACAGCTGAAATATGAGGACAGCTTTAACCAGTGACTAAGTCTAAACTTATTATCTGTTGAATATTTAACAAATTTCCTGAAGCAATTCTTTTATTAAATCACGTAACTATCTACGAGTATATTACCTAAATACAGCATATGGGATAATACGAAATTTTATTTCACATTCGCAACCAGTGTACGCAAATAACTTCAGAACATTAAATATTGGCATAAAACATGAAACTAAAGAACGTACCAAGCATACTTTTCACTTGCAAAGATATCCTACATACAGAATCTCATACGTAATCTAATTTCTCGACATCGGAGGAAGCAACGCGTGCCCAGTCTTTGCATGTGAAACACACGTTCTATTCTTACATGGAAGAACTTCAGAAAATTTCCATTGCAATACCATACATGTTGTATCTTTGTTCGTGCTGGAAATTTCGTCACAACTGTTCTCATTTTTGGATGATTCGTCCAGTAGATGCCTCTCCACGTGCGAATATGAAGACCAGCTTTCGATTTATCGATTCTTAGATTTCCTGTAGGACGAATGGATGTAATTTTCTGTAGTCTACTGCTGCAACAAGAACTGTTTGCGTTTCCTGTTGATTTTGTTTTCACCTCCTCAGTTTTGTTCTTCATCTTTTTTCTTTCCTCCTGAACACAATATTAAGCTCCTTTTCATGTGGTGAACGAATGACAACGCCAGCTGAGACCGTTTTTCCTTCTCTGTGTTTACTTAACTTGTGGGTTTGTGGGATGCATGAAATGTTCCCTAGATTGGCAATGAGCAATTGTTTAGAAATGCCTGTTGACGAACCTGGCTCACAATTTGCACGGTGCGATATTCGAGTCAGAATTGAAGCTGAAATTTCAATCATGTTGGCGATTCTTGTTGCAGTTTTCATGCAGCAGACTGCCAGTATCGACATATCTCTAGCTGTGAACGCATTGAGAGTCGCTCTTCCAGCTTGTACCCTAAGATAAGCTCTTTCGAAAATTTCGGCCATTGACTCCGGAGGAAATATCGCCATTCTTTGCTGTAAAATGTTTTCTGATGGCCAATGAGAGCTCTCGAAACTGAATTATGCACAGGCCTGTTTCATCAACGTTAAATACCTTGTCGGTCTGGCAACTCTTCCGTTCAAATTAGTGTCATATAACTTGAAAGAGTCGGGAACATCTTCCCTGTTGAACTCACGGATCCTCGCAAAAGAGATTCCAGTATATTTACGGAAGGGGGGAGGGCGTTCACCATTGCGTTCTAGAAAGAGACACATCCAGTCTACCAGCTTTTGACTCGTAAAAGGAAATCAAAAATGTTTTTTTTTTTATTATTGGCATCGGGCCCTTAGAGGGCTCTTTCTCAACTTCTTTTGGAAAACTTTGGTTTTCCGCCAAGATAAATTTTTACTGCTTCACTAAGAAGTAATTGTGTCTTCATAGACAAAGTTTAATCCGAGGCTTATTGAATATATATATATATTTAGTATTTCGATGTCCCACTTTTTTGCTCTAACGGCTTAAATTGCTTCCGTCATGTTCGCAAGACCACGCTCTGTCTTCTGGCTTCTGTCTCCATGTTTCAGTAGGCGTATCTGATACAACTGAAAGTAATGTTCTTCCGGCACGGGCTCCTGTAGCATCCTGCAGGCCTGTACACGGTTAAATAAATCCGATATTTTAATTTCTGTTTCAAATTGGCATTCAGAAATGGTGATTGATGTGGACGAAATTATGAAATACGTACGTATAATATGATATTTTTTATGGCCTTAATTATATAAACAATTTTTCAGGAACTTCGGGCACTGTGAGATATTCTGTCGTACTACCAGTATGTACTGTAGATCATCCGTAGTACCCGACACGCCATCTTGAAATTAAATGCGGCATACAGAGAATGGAAAGAGAATATTCTACATACAGGATCTCCCGAAGTAGGCTATTCTACGGGCAGCATCTGGATACTACGTAGTTCAGTACATAAATATTTTGCATCATAGGAACTGGAAAACGACCTTTTCCTATTTTGAAACACTACTAAATACTGTGAAATATTCTAAAATATGTGTCATAAGATACAACAGATTTTATGTTACCGAAACGTCGGAGAACCGTGGCGAAACTACGGGGATATTTTTCACATCATGGACCATACGAGGCATCACGTACTTCAGTGAGCATAACCCGAATGTTCCATATTTGCCTCTCTCGTCTACGTGATCATTTTTCTTACTTTCTCAAAATTAAGTTCATTGAATTATAATTAAAATCTTATTTTTTAATTTAAATCTTTACCGTCGGAACTCTATTCCCCCCCCCCTTGTTCACTATGGATGTAATGTTCGGGTATAAACTCCGACTGAAAAGAAAACTAATCTTAAAGTAAATTATGAAACTCCATCTCCGATAAATGCGCGGTTTTTAACGAGTACCACCACACGTGTCTGTGTTTTCTAATCAATACTTAATTAAATATTCATGGTTCGAGGTTACAGGTCATCAACATCAAACGGGATTGTATATATATATATATACATCCCAGCTGTCATGTTGTATGTATCTTGTAGAGGGCAAAATGAAACGTGTAATTGGGAATTTCTATCGGTAGTCACATCGTCAATTCGGCGGCGAATTTCAGCACCGATAAATGCGAATATTTTTATTCTTTGCTTATTTACTTAAATGTTATTAATGGTTCTGCCTGTCTGTCGAAGTCTTTTAAGTTTTGAACAATTTTATTGATTTTATTAAAAGCGTAGAACTGCCCACAGTATTCTGTTTTCAATTTATTGTTAGTAAGAACACCATCATGGCCGTCATGCAACTTCGGAGGGGGCAAAGAAACATGCAGTTCTGTCTGTGGGAATAATTTTCGAGAAATGTAAAAACTGCATTGAGGCATCTCTCCGTTTTATCCCGCTGGCCGCGGGCATGCGCATTTAGATTTAGGCCTCATGGCGATAACTGATAACTATCCGACCTAAGCAACTAATAAACTAATTGCCCTGAGTATATATTTCTTCTTGCAGAACTAACAGTCCTTCAGATGGTCAAGATAATTCAGCATTTTATTGAACCAGAAATGTTACCGCTGTCATCTCAAAGGCCCCACACGCCCATATCCTGAGTCGGATTGAATGTACCCTCACCCAAACATTTTTGAGGACAGATATCAAAGAATTCTGCTATTGTTGTTTGTGTATTCATTCCCGTGGGAACTTGTTTACCGAGTCATTGCCTAGCAACCGTAAGGAGGCTATACAGACAGCAAAGTGATCTTATAAGCCCGCTTTTTGTTTCAAAAATAAGGAAAGTAAGCTAAACATATAAATTAGTGTGTGTTTATTAGAGACTCAGGCCGTGCAGGCATGTGGGAGTGTGGACGTGTAACTAACCTCGGCACTGGACGGGGCTCAGTCGGCAACTTCACATTCTTGTTTCTATGCGTGGCACAGAAGCCCCGGTGCTCGGGTGACGGGTCGCAGAGTCGGTCTGGACGCAGGCTCTGCCTCTGCCAAGAATCGAACCCCGATTCTCTGACAATCCAACCAGTGACATAATTATTGTGGTGACTGAATGGATCCTGGATGCTCATATTTGAACCTGTGGTCGAGCCCCGGCGATACTTCTGCGTGCTACCTGCTGTGCTTGTATGTGGCAGAACACTGAAGCTAGGTCTATTTATATAGCTGCCATTACTGAAGACGTCAAAGTACATGTACCTGGATTACAGACTTCTTTATTGGTATTTTGAGATGTTGCTGAAAGCGTCTCGAACAGGGATAGCTCAGCTTACACGCGCTGGACAGCCGAGGAGTAGCGGTTCAATTTTGAGAGGGGTGCTAGAATTTTCCCCTTACACACAGTACCCAGATCGGCTTTGGGCCTCTTCAAGCCCCTACCAAATGTGTATCTGTTTTTTTTATCTAGAAATAAAGTGGCCTGGACATAAAGCTGATCACTCATTTCCGTCTAGTGCCGAGGGCAAAATGCGTGGAGCTGTACCTCCACTCTCCCATACGTTCTCATTGCGTGGTACTTAATGAACCACATGGACAACTACAACTTCATCTGTAGAATAACTTGAAATAAATTTGTTAGGCCTGCTACAGAATGAAACAAGCTGGTTGATGTGGAGTCAATAGGAGCTGTCACATAGCGGAAACAGAAAATACATGGATCTGTCATGAGGTTGCGTAGCACATGTCAGGGCAAACTGTATATTGGATTCTGTGAAACAGGTATTCTGGCTTTGACATATCAGAACAGACTATTCAGAAACACATCGCAATTTCACTGATAGTTTCACTCTATTTCCTACCAGAGAGAAAAGAAATCGAACTCTAGGTATTATTGTCTTTACCACAGATTTACGTATGGAGAAACATTTTCCTAGGCATAACTTTTCGTAGCATTATGAAAGACATTTTATTTACTTGAAAGGAAAATTTGATCTGAAAGTACACATACATATGGACCAACGAGGGCCAATCTGACCCTTTGCTTCTTCTTGTTCTTCTTGTTGTTGTTGTTGTTCCTCTTCTTCTTCTTCTTCTTCTTCTATGGCGCAACAGCCCGATGTCGGGCCTTGGCCTCCGTTACCAAGCCTCTCCATTCCTCTCTGCCCTGCGCTGCTCTCTTCCGGTTCCTTACACCCATTCACTTCTTCGCATCTTCTTCCACCGCATCAATCCATCGAGTTCTTGGTTTCCCAGCGCGTCTCCTGCCGCCTGTTGTACTGTATAATATTTTCTTTGGGAAAGCTCCTTGTCCATTCTCTGCACATGCCTAGCCCATTGCAATCTTTTTAGCTTTATCGTCACTGAGATCTCTGGCTCCTTATATAATTTGTATAACTCTTTATTATACCTTATTCTCCATATCCCATTCTCTTTTATTGGTCCATAAATTCGTCTTAGGATTTTCCTCTCGAATGAATTGATGACTGATTCCTCTTTCTTGTTTAGCGTCCAACCCTCACATCCATTATAAAGCACCGGTCTTATCATTGTTTTATATATTTTTGTTTTAATCGCTCGGTGTATATCCTTTGATATAAAAGGTGATAGTAACGAGAAATGTGCATTATTCGCTAGTTTTATTCTTCTTGTTATTTCATGATTTTCTTCTCCATCTTTGTGGAATTTCGATCCTAAATATATGAAGTCTTCAACTATTTCTATCCCGTCCCCTTCCATGTTAATTTCTCCAGTTTGCTTTGGATTCCTTCTGGACTCTATCAGCATTTTAGTTTTATTTACATTCACCTCTAAGCCAGTTGTTTTTGCTATGGTTTTTATTTCTTGATATGTCTCCTTCATTGCTCCTAGGGATCTCGATACTTTAATAATATCACCCACATACGCCATTATTTGCGTTTGTTTATACGCTATTGTGTTCCTTNTATATTAAATTCCCAGCATTTCTCCGTTATTTGTCTCAGGGTGAATAAATTGTCTATTGTTGACCTACTGGGACGAAATCCTGATTGATATTCTCCTATTATTTTTTCTATATATGGATCCAGTCTCTTTTTTAGTATCCTTGTTAAATTGTATATGCTGTCGGTAGTAATGATGTACCTCTATAGTTACTGCATGTTAATTTATCCCCTTTTTAAAATTTGGGACATATACTGCTCTTTCCCCAATCTTCTGGTATCTTTTCTTCTTCCCACACTTTATTTATAATTCTGTGGAGTGCTATTGTTCCTTCTTGTCCTCCTGCCTTCAATAATTCTGCTGGTATGTTGTCTCCTCCTGGTGCTTTATTTAGTTTTTGTTCCTTTACTGCTTCTTCCACTTCTTCCTTTGTTGGGGGCTCTATTATCTCTTCCTCTTCCCCTTCTCCATCGTCTGCATTTTCTTCTTCATTATCCTCGTTATGTTCCATATTTTGATTTTGATTCAATAATTGTTCAAAATATTCTTTCTAAATATTCACAACTCTGTTTTATTATTTATTAGAAGCCCTTTTTTTTCTCGGATAAATGCTGTTTTGGGTTTGAAACCTTTTTTCATAGATTGATTCGACCATAGGCATTTTTCGTTTTGTTATTTTTGAAGCCTTCTTCCATTTTCAGTAACTGCTCATTTAGAAAGGCCCGTTTCTTTTTCCTGAAAATCTTGTCTGCTTTCCTTCTTGCTTCTTTATACGCCTCATTTCTTGCTCTTGTTGGTCTTTCCATATATTTCTTATTCTTGAGGTTTATACTCTCCCTACATTCCTCGTCGAACCATTCTCTATTATCCTGTTTCTCTTGATATCCCAGAGTCCTCTCGGCTTCTGTAATTATTGCCGTTTTAAAATCTGCCCATATCCCTTCAACCGTTACTTCTTTATTTGCTATATTGTCATTAATTTCTTTAATTTTATTTTGAAATGCTTCTCTCTTATCACTCTCCGTAATCTTGTCAATATTAAATTTCTTACATTTCTGATACTGCTTGGATCTTTGACAACTTATTTTACATCTGTATTTGACCTGTACTAAGTAATGATCACTATCACAGTTGGCCCCTCTTAATGTTCTTACGTCCAGGATATTCGTCGCAAATCGCTTCCCTATGAGGACATGATCTATTTGATTGAAGGTTACCCCATCCGGTGCTGCCCATGTCCTTTTATGTATATTTTTGTGCGGGAAGTATGTAGAGCTGATGATCAAGTTCTTACTTTATGTAAAACTATTAATTTTATTCCATTATGGTTGGTTATATCATGTAAACTTTCTGTCCCAATTTTTTTTTCCTTTGGCGCTACAGCCCTCATTTTGGCCTAGGCCTACCTCCATGAAACTCTCTGTTTCACTTCGGTTTACTAGATCTTACACATACGGTAGGACTCCTTGGGCGAGTGATCAGCTCGTCGCAAGGCTTCTACGTGTAGACAAACACAGAAAAACGCACACAAACATCCATGCCCTGAGTGGGATTCGAACCCACGATCTCGGCTTCCGAGCGAGCGAAGACAGTGCATGCCTTAGACCGCTCGGCTACCGTGACCGGCTCTGTCCCAAATACTCTTCTGTATTCCTTCTCTTTACCTATTTTGGCGTTAGGATCCCCTAAAATAACCTTTATGTCATTACTTGGTATTGAATCATATGTCTCTTCCATTTGCTGATAGAAATAGTCTTTGCCCTCCTCTTCTTTTTCTTCTGTAGGTGCGTGCACGTTCATCAACGTCATATTGGAAAATCTTGTTCTAATTCTCAAAGTGCACATTCTTTCACTTATTGGTTTAAAGACTATTATTGCTCTTTTAAATTCTCGTTCTATTACAAAGGCTACACCACATTCCTTATTGCCTTCTGCTTTACCACTGGAAAATACAGTGTGTCTCTTTAAGTCCATGATAATGTCCTGTATGGCTGTGATTTTCATATTGTACGTACTTATCTATCTGTTCTAGTACCGATTTCATGGCACCCGGTTTATTGAGGGTTTTCACATTCCATGTACCTAGAGAGTAGTCCATATTCTTTGCCAGTTGTCGTCTTCCATTCTGTTGAGGTTTCCGAGGCTTGATTCCAGGTTTCGAGACATTTTGTATATTTTTTTACGGTGAGAGGTCGTCAGTCTCTCGCCCAACCCCCAACCTGGAGGACCAGGGTATCTCTTTTAGTCTGGGTCATCCCCTTCGGCCTGTCCGGCATGGGTGGCTCTACCAGTAGATATGCTAACCCCGACAGCTCTCAGGGTCATTTGACCACGCAAGCCCTTCCACTACGTCAAAGTAGAGACACCATCGGGGGGCTGACCCTTTGCTGCAATATTTAAATTATCTGTAATTTGACCTAACAACCAAGTATAGATATGGGGCTTCTCCATGTTATTCTGTTTTGGGTTTATGTACTCTCCCTGTTTTTAATTTTCTCTTATAATCCACGTTATACACCGAGAACGATGGCTAAGTTTGTAACGTTAAGACTTGTTCTCGGGAGGTTAAGTTTTCGAATTTCAGGTGGGACGCTGATTATCCGGAATTTCTTTTGGGTCGCTGTGTCACTCGAGACAAATTCCAGGATGATATCCGAATTAGGACACGACGGCATCCTTCCATATCCTTTACTCATTTATTAACTATCACAACATTCAGTGCTATATTTGCTGGGTTATTCACTGCACCATTAAATAAACTGCAGACAAATGAATAATTCATATAAACTAGTACCAAGTGCGCTGAACGCAGTAAGGAAGATGTTATTACGTTATACAGTAACGCCTAAATATGTGGTTATATACTTGTTTCTCCACATTTTATCTTTCAAGTTTTTTTTATTGCTAGTGGGGTGGAACTAAGTCCCTTGTACTGCGGCCAATTCTGGGCTATTGTACCAGCCCCAGATGATAGGTGAGGGTGATTGTGGGGCAGTTGGTGGAATGAAGATTGGCAGGGGAAACCGAAGTACTCGGAGAAATCCTCGGGATCGAACCCGGACCGCCGCGGTGGGAAGCCAGCGACTAACCGCTTGAGCTATGGCGCGGCCATTATCTTTGATGTTAGTGGGAGGTATTCGATGGAATTCGGTACTGAGAACCCTCACCGAAAGTTGTTTGAATTGAAATTTGGTTTGAACAACGTCTACTCTAGATAAATCCATGTCTGATTTCATCGAAACTTTGAGGAACTTTTATTTCAGCAATTTTGTGCATGACGAGTATTTAACGAACTGCAGTAAAGCAACATCGCCTGCTAAGCGACAAGCATTGCCACGTTATACTTATGCAAGCAATAAATTATGACGACAGAGTGAAGCTGAAATGATGGCTAATATCGAATCTGGGGAGCGTGAGCTCCGTCTGAACTCTCTCTTCTCCTCCCATTTTCGCTCTCATTATGGGAGAATCAGCATCGCGTTTTTATCGGTTTTGGAATGCAGAGCGTGTAAAACAATATCACACTCAAAGTATCATATAAAGCACAAACGGTGATCAAGTGACATTTCACCCAGTCAACTGATATTACGGTTCACATATTTTAGATCTGTTGCTCATCGCACGCACCCACGTTCATCTGTTAGAGCGATTTGAAACACATAAAATAACGAATTTTGTTCCTAAGAAGAAGCAGAAATAGGCTTTACTTGGATCTCAGTAGATAGGAACTAAGCCTTTATGAACTGCATTCAAAATTAGAAATTAAAATGAACTCATGTAATAAAAAGAATTCGGGAAGCAGGACTCGAATTCCCCCCCCCACCCCAGATAATGTATGACAGTATTTCCGAAATTCTTTAATAGTGATGGTTGCAGTACAAATTGAGGAAAGTGCAATTTAAATTTCATAATATCTCTTGAGAGCTGAACTATGGATGTGGGGGTCTTGTTGGAAAGTGAATGAAACGGCTCTCCCTCGGTGCAGATACGCAATCTCTGCTCCAATACAAGACTTCATGGCGCGGTGCTTAAACATTTCAATTGCTGATAGTTCTGTTTCCCTCATTTCAGATGCAATCCTTGGCTGCACCGTCAGGATTCCAACTCTGAAGCCACGTGAGCAGTAACGGTGTGTGCTGTATGGTGTCGACAGTAAGGTACGAGGGACACATTAATATATTTCTGAAAATTCTCTATCTCGATAAATTGATTCCTCAATTAATAATACTGTTCCATACTAATATTGTCATGTGTATGAGTGATTATAGACGGGATTTGAATTGGTACCTGGATTTATTGCCCACTTAAGTTCGTGACTACTAGCAACATAGCGCTATCTGTAATTCACACACTCAGCAGTCCACTACAACACGCACTAAGTCTTCTCAATCTGCTGTATCTTCACCGGTTGTCGCCTGGTAACGGCTTCCAACGCCATAGCTTCCTCAACTTCCGTGTTCACTTCCTTACACAATGGCTCGATAAGGACCGTATAGAGAAGACCGCTTCCAACATTTCTGTTGTTACTTCTCGCAGCTATCGCATGGGCCGCATAGAGAACACTTCCCAGTTAGTGCCTGTTAGGAACCTGTTGCCTAGTAACGGGCGTTGTTTACATTATCATTACTTAGCAACGGGTGTACGTACTACAATGTGTTATATATCTTTAAATGGCGGTATTGCTCCGATTGTTGTGTTGGAAAAAGTAGAACACCATTTTAAGATACGGATGAGTCGCCTTGAAGATAGGGACGTTAAGGGTCCCCGTAACGTGGAGAATACAGCCCTCTTCTAGACAGTGCTGCCGTGTTCAAACAGGATCTGCAGTATATAAGTTGAGGAAAACCATGACACAGTTCGAATCCAGGCTGTCTGTAATACTGTGATGTATAGACCCATTGCTAATCAGTGACTCTGTAAACAGCGCTCGTTGCTAGGTAACACCCGCAACAGAAAAAGAATGGTGTTTTCTATGTGGTCCGCTTGACGCCAAGACGAACTGATTGGCGGTAATCCGTCAGTCGTAAAGTAACTTTGACTTTAACGTTGACAATTCAGTTGAACTCTGACAAACGACAGAGCCGTCCTATCGTCAGAGAGGGCACCCCATATGAGCAGGATAGCAACTGTCAAATAGGAACTAATATCTGGTCACGAGCAGACTGACTGACTGACTGACTGACTGACTATCAGTCGCAATGTGATTTCGACTTGGACTTTGTGTTGAGTTGAGAGTTGAAGCGTGGAGTGTTCATGAGCGGGCAACGGCGTGACCACGGAAACTGAAGAATCTCCGTTGTTAAGATTCGTTACCAGGAAACGTCTAGTGAAACTATTGCAGAGGAATAACCAGTGTTGAGAGCTGTTACCGAGTAACGACTAGTGAAAGTAGACTGAGAAGACAAGCGTAGAGTGATTTGTAGTGTTGAAATCAGCAATAGTGTTGAAGTTGTTTGTAGCTAGGCCTGTAAGTGGTCAGTGAATGTATCCACCAATCCACACCCCGTGTATAGTCACCCTTAAGCGTGACAATACGAAGCAGAAATACTAAGGACTTAACCACAACACTTAGTAGCTCGCTGTCTCATATGGATCCCCCCCCCGGTGAAGTTACGCGATCAAGCTACAGAGAAAATATCTTGGTGAGGAAAAGGGACAGTTTTGGATACGTAAGCATATGTGGAAGGATGGATCTGAAAGACGTCGGGCATGTGGACATGGACCGCATTCGTGTTGCTCAGTGTACTGACCGTGGCAGTTGCTTGCGAACACCAATCACATATGTAAACACGTGGTTGCATAACTAAGCACGTAAGGAGAAACGTAGTGGAAGAAACTAGTCCTTGTCCACGTGGGCATGCTCAGCACTCTAGAGCCCCATTAATGACAGTCACGGAAGAAACGACAACAGAAGGAGATCTTCAAATAAAAATGGGATCTGCGGTGAACAAAACACCTTTCTTTATGATGTGTATGTGACATTCCAAACGTGACATGAAGCTGAGAAAATGTAAAACGAATTTGAACAGTGAAGATTAATATTATATTTCATCTTAAGAAATGTCAGTTTTAGTCTAATGTTTATTAACAGTGCATAATAAGAATATAATAACTTTTAAAACTAAGAGTGTGCAATGAACGACAATACCAGACATCTGTTTAAGTAAAATTTATCCATGAAACATAAAATTTCATGATCAATCTTCCAAGAATATATTAACGCATGAATATTGACGAAACTCTATAATGCATAGCGTCAAACTACCCGATAACGGCCTTTACAGTAGGTTGAAACGCAGCTGAACAGCAGTACGCAAAGGAAGAGAGAAACTTCTTATATTGTTACTTTCGCAAAGTAAAATTTCAAATTCCATCAATAATTTCAAATTTATTACCATATGAGTGACTATTATCTTTTAATGAAGGGCTCATCAAAATGAATTTAATTAGCTATATTTTTTAAATGTGACATTTATTTCAAAATGTTTTTAACTTACCGATTTCTATCAGCCGGAGGGCCGTGCGTGTTGCAGATCTGTGAAGATGGTTCAGTTCAAATAAAAATAATAAAAAGAGCTGGAAGAAGTGAGGTTCGTGACGTCATCAGCTATCGGTTTAATACACGTAAAAACTTGTCATCCATCTTGTTTGTGTGTCAGCATAGAGATAAGGGCCGCTTGTGGACGGAGCGGCGGCGCGGGTCTGACGTCGGTTCTTACAGCGCCGTGTCCACACAGGGGATTACGGCTCACATTGCTTTCCTTCATACCGGGCAGATTATCATTATATCCGACATGATAGATGAATTGAAACAGAGTTTTTTTTTTAAAGATAGTGGGTTTCATTACAGGTTATTCCAGCGTCCGATCGGTTTAAGGTGCACACGAGCCTTAGCAACTAAAGAGAAGTGCTGAATCAATAGATTTCCACTTCCTGTTCCTATTTTCTTCATGGTATGACGGACCGAGTTGTGAAAAAGAGAACACTCCTTGTTTTACGAAACAGCATTTTCTTTGAAAAGAGCCGTATGATTAGCGTTTAAATTATTTCATCTACCCGTACGATTACTTTAACTGCATATTGTGGACTTCTGGATTATGATAAAATACACTCTGGGAAATGGGTACAAACTTTTCGGGGTGCCATACTTCTTCCATCTTCAGAATAATAATCAACTAAGGTGGATGTGAGTTGTTCCATGGTAATTCTGGTACACAGTTACTTTTCTGCACGCTCTTATAATTCAGAGGTCCATTCGCGTATGTGTCCTGTAACGCGCAGGAGTGTTGCTGGTATATTGATGATGCCTCCCTTGCTTTCAGGATAGAGTTTCTTATTAGTTGGTCGGCCGCGCCATAGCTCAAGCGGTTAGTCGCTGGCTTCCCACCGCGGCGGCCCGGCTTCGATCCCGGGTCTCGTCAAGTGGGATTTGTGGTAGACAAAGTGGCGCTGGGGCGGGTTTTCTCCGAGTACTTCGGTTTCCCCTGCCAATCTTCATTCCACCAAATTCTCCCATCATCATAATCAGGCTACAATAGCCCAATCAGTGGCCGCCGTGCCGAGTGGACCCAGTTGGACTCCACACCCCACTAAGCGAATTAAAAAGAAATTAATTCTTATTAGTTACTTTCAGTTCTAGGCAAAGTTCGTACTGTTGAGAAGGCCTGACGCTACTGGTGTGAATGCATTTTTCAGAAATACACTTCATATTAGTCGCTCTCTTTACAGACTTTCCCCCTTTTCTCTATTCTAATTTATACCGAACGGCCGCTTCTTCCTGCGCTGCTCCTAGTAAATGCTCCAGAATAAGAATAGGAAGCTCTATACTTGATTTTACACAGTCACTCCGAATGCGTTTCTTGCTCTGTGACATTCATTTGATGCTCATTTATTAAAAATAGACAAAAATCGTTACAACATTAAATCAACTATAGATATAAGAATTTGTAACCATAAATTATTTCTTTTGGATTACCTTAAATAATGCACCGAAAAATTATTAAAATGGAATGTACTTATCTTAATGAGTTAGATGTTTAATGTCGTGTTAAAAACTTTGTCGATTATCAGCTTTTAAAAATGTTTAATGAAAACAAGGGGTTCTGTTGCACCAACAGGGATCGCTATGAACTCAAATGACAACTTTTATTGCAGACGACAAACTCCAAAATTATATAAATTACATCAAGTAGTTTTGGAGACGAATCATGGAAGAAAGTGTTCAGAGAGATGAGGCTGTCTAATTACACATTCATTCTACTCACTTGATTCAAAGTACATATACTAAAGTGTTTATGCACTGAAGTTTAAGTTTACTGGAAACTTCAGCTCTTTGCCAATTATAAACCAACTAACTGAATCACTGAGTAAATTCGCTTAGTGGGGGGTGGAGTCCAACTGGGTCCACTTGGCACGGCGTCCACTAATTGGCCTATTGTAGCCTGCCTCGGGTGATTATGATGATGGAGAATTTGGTGGAATGAAGATTGGCAGGGGAAACCGAAGTACTCGGAGAAAACCCGCCCCAGCGCCACTTTGTCCACCACAAATCCCACTTGACCAGCCCCGGGATCGACCCCGGGCCGCCGCGATGGGAAGCCAGCTACTAACCGCTTGAGCTATGGCGCGGCCGATTGACTGAGTAACTCAGCAGGGTAGAATTATGTCATGAGAAGGCAATATTCACTCACCTACTCATGAATTTCTGTCTTTTATGGTACCCAAATATTAATTACGCACAATCCAAAATGGTTAAAATAAAAGGAATTTGTGTAATGGCTTGACGAGGTATATAACTGTCATCTTTTACTGGATTTATCGCTAATATGTGATTATTCATTGAGCTATAATTGTTATCTCTAATACTACGAATAATGGAATATTATTTGATGGAGGTCATTATTTTCGCTGCGCTGTTTAGATGAAGATGAGCATAAACTTAGCATGAAATGTATCAGTTTTCTTAAAGATTAGGAAACAATAGAGCCCAATATATTTCGGCCTGAATTGGCCATCATCAGGGTGAATCAGTACTTAAGGAAACTTTTGCCGCATCATCACTTCTACCCATATAGGCCACTACAGAGATATTGCAAGAACATTTCACAGAAGGTTTAGAGCATGTCATACAAAGCACAACTTTCGGTATTACATTGACAAGACAACATGAAAGCATCCGCGTCGCTCCGTTAGTGGACTGCAGCATAGTAACCAACTGACTAACTTCATGAAGCTGGGCTCTTCTTGAGGAGCCGCCAATTCTGCTGCTACTCAGGAACTTCCCAACATTTTATGGAACCCGTAGTTTCATTACCGTGTTCACAAGAGCCCTCCACTGGTCCCTATCCTGAGATGGATGAATCCAGTCTGCATGGCCCAATTCTGTTTCTCTAGGATACGTCATATTATTATTATTATTATTATTATTATTATTGCACGTAAATAAAAATGAATTGAATTATTATTATTATTATTATTATTATCTTCCCACCTATGTCTGTGTCCTCCTATGGGTACCTTTACTTCTGGCTTTCCCACTTTTCCTCTTCTCCCTGTGGCGCGTTACATTCCCTGCCCATCTCATCCTCCTTGACTTGATCATTCTCATTATGCTTAGCGAATAACACAAGTTACAAAGCTCCTCATTTTTGCAACGTATTACTACTTTAAACTGTTTAAGGACGTGAAGTCTGATATAGGCCGTAATTAAATTACTCGAGTATTTTAAATCAGTTTACGTAAACAAGATCACTTTAGTATGGATTACCCCGTGAAGATGGCCACTTTGAGAAGTAACATTTCTGGTTGTATGATTATTTAATCATTATCAAACACTGATATACTCGCTAGCAATTTTAAATTTGTCGTAATTGATGTGTGATTGTTTCATATGCATGAGGCTATAAAATTACGTTATGACTGTTCGAGAATAGCTTTAGGAAACCTGACCTGCGCTGCACAGCAAGGGAAAGTATTTTTTTTTTTCTGTGGCGCTACAGCCCGAATAAGGGAAAGTATAGACCTCCATAATAATAACAACAAATTGTGAAATCATCGACGTAACACAAGGAAATTTTACAGAAACTTACAGAAATCAATTTTAAACAGATTATTGAGCCACATTGACCTACACTGGCCGAAATGCATCAGCCACTTGTTGTAGAAACTGGCTGAGAATGTTGCATATAATATTATACATTGAGATCGGAAAGAAAGTTAATTGTATAGTAGACTTCCGATAGATGAAAGGAATTCACTAACAAAAGTCGTCCATCAGCTTCGAAGCCCTTACACAGAAATGCTTACGTTGTTTCTGTTACCATTGGTGACTGGAATAGCGGATATTCTCAAATTCACGTGATGAATCTTCTCCTCTGGGTAGTGTACCCACTAATAGTTTTCCCAGCTTCGATGAAATCTGATCCAGAAAAGGTGGCGTATGTTGATTCCTGATTAGGAAAATTATAACATTCAGACGGCAACTCCCATCCAAAGGACAAGTATTTGGACCCTGATTGTGTACCGACACACACGTCTTTCTCCAAGAGGCTGTAGTCACGATTAGTTAATTTTATGTAAGTAGTGCTTTAAGAAGTACAATCTATTCAGTCAGACCTAACCATTTTAAAGCTTCTTCAGTGAGTCAAGCTAATATTTTATTGGCCGGTCACGGTAGCCGAGCGGTCTAAGGCGTGTACTGTCTTCGCTTCCTCGGAAGCCGGGTTCGTAGGTTCGAATCCCACACAAGGCATGGATATTTGGTGTATGTATGCGATTATTCTGTGTTTGTGTTGCCTTGTATCTATGTAGAGGCATTGCGACGAGCTGATCACCCGTCCAAGGAGGACTACCGTCTGTAAAATGTTCATGAAACAGAGAAATCAGCCCTGTGCTCCAACGTGAGAGCAAGAGGAGAGAGAGAGAAAAATATTTTATTGCGATGTTTATGACGGCGCCAAAAGAAAGATACGAAAAAATACTTGAATGGCAATCTCATCGTCAAACTGAAGAGTCCTCGAGGTTTTCAGAATTCCCGAAGAGCGTTGAGGGCAAATAAGCAAGCATGCTACTGTTTTGCGTTGAAGATGAAAATAGAAAGTTCCTCCGAAAGGTGTTTAAATATCTACCAGACTAAACAGCGCCACATCCTCACAGTGACCGGCGTGAAAACCTCAATTCTCAGACACTAATTGGTCGGCGATTAGAAAAAAAAAGTGTTATGTCTAAAAGTCGTGGAAGTTTCGTCTAAAAGTCTGACAGACCTTGCATATTTTCTACAAGTCTGACACAGCGTGACGCGTCATTATTCCGTTTTATATCTAAATTACAGTTAGGCCTGTTACTACGTTCTTGGGTAGAAAATTAAAAAAAAAAAAAAAACAGTCCAGTATTGTACTCATATCAAAATATTTGCAACGGCATGTGCGAAACCAAGCTTAAAAATGCATTTATTTATTCTGATTTTCCTCTTCTTTCAGTCTCATTCCTCTCATAGTACACATACCAAAAACATTTTACAGAATGTTGCTTTTCAGAAGCCTACACATATCACATTCACATGACCAGAGTAGTAGAACGGGTGCTGCTGGCTACTTGTAGGCGTTTCACATTCTTGAAGTCACAGATTTGATTCCAGTCCCAGAGTTTGGTTACCGTGTCTTACCTTTCTCACGGACATTCCTCTGTAAATGCAGCGGTTCTTCTGAATGAAAGACAAAGATTCCATAGGTACATATTCACAGTCGAGTCTGCATTCCAGTAGAGAAGTGTCGGTCAGTAAACTAAGAAATAACGAAACCAATATGGCGGAGGGAAGAAGTTTCTGGCACCGAATTTCTTGTCGCATCTGTTGCATGCCCTACAGAATCCATATAAACAAAAGAGAAAGAGATCTCAAAGTAATTTTACCACATTTAAGTATAAAGAAAGCAGTCTTCTGGGATTTGGCACCGTGTATATGTGGTGTTAACCGACGTTTCGGAGGAACGTATCGCCTCCATCTTCAGGGTAGAAGGAAAAATATAAGAAATCCGCAAGCGAAGAGACCGTGAGAACCGGTAGAAGCAGACTGCGGGTATTGTAAGTAAATACAGCAACGCACTGATACAGACTGTCATGTTACTGTTTGCGTTAGCAGAATATACTGTTCTTTATTGGAGTGAAAAGAAAAGGAGAGAGAAGTGTGAGGGAGTGTTGTAACGAATTTGTTCAACGCTTTGCCAGGCAACAGCTCTGTAAATACAGTCCAACACGCAACAATAGATTAGGTTGTTTTTTATGTCATCCGCGCCGAGCAGCGGTGGAGAAACGGGGTTATGCAACCCGTTTTTAAGCACCGGCTTGGTGAACACACTCCACGTAAGCGGTGATGTCAGCGACAATAGAGACGGTGTTTTCCGTGGGGTCTGTGAAGAGTGTTTATAAGAGAAGAGAATGCCGTGACAGAGTTAGTTCAGGGCAGTTTCGAGTCAGTCATAAGCTGGAGGAGTGAGTCTAGAAGAATTTTTACTTCCAAGGCTCCAGTACGATTGAAGACGAAATAGCAAGAAGACTTCACAGAGATTTTAAGTGCTAATTTCTGTGTTGAGATCCGTTGCTAGGAAAGGACTAGTGGAAAATGAGAGTCCTAGTGCGTGTGCAACGGTGAACTGTAAATTGTGTAAGTCATGGATAGCGCTGTATTAATTGTAATTATGAGAACTTATGTCTGAAGTGCTAATAAATCCAATCAGCCTAACTAGAACCCGTTATTTTCGTCACGTGTACCACCATACACGTTACAGTATGATGCTCTTCACTGAAGTGGAAAGAAAGTGAAATGATATGAAATTTGCTTTGTTGGTAGCCCGTACCCCGTGGACGTTGGTGTTTCAGTAACACGGAGAGAGAAGTGTTGCTGAAAGTTTCTGTACTGCCATTATTATTCCGTATTCTTGTACCTGTTATACAGCGGCACTCCCATTATAGAGACTGTATGCCGTCGGTGACGGAGTGGCTAATGAATATGAAGCAACTGGTGGAAATGCATCGGTTTATATTGAAATTTCTTATTGTTAATATTTTATAAATAAAGGATAAAATTACAAAGAAATATGTTGCACCGTAAATCAGGGACATTTTAGATAGTTCATGGCAATAACAATTCTAACGAATTGCATACCATATATCCCCGTTGGCAGGCCTACCTGCAAATAGCGTCTCACCCACTGACGTCCCGAAATTCAGAGTGCGTCTTATTGATTTCGGATAATGAATTCAGGGTGTTTTGGTGAAGAATTCAACACCATTCGTGTGCGCGGTGGGCACGCCATCCTGTACATACCGCAGGAGGATAACAGGTATTAATAGTGTTCAAGTGACTCATATGTACCTGCATATCAGAGTGCTAATGCCCCCCGCTTGTGTGCCGGTCTGAAGAGACCGTGAAAATGTTGTGACTTGTTCAGTTTGTACCAGAGGCTCTTTCCCTGCGGGTGAAGCAGTCAGAGAGAGAATTTCACTACTCCCATCTGGCAGCAGAACCTTTATCAGAATATTCTAAAACCAGTATTGAAACTTAATGCAGTTTTATTTTCTGATGATCAGGTGATAATAGCAGAAAATTAAGATAATATACGAAAAAGTGTGTATAGATTAATTAAATAGTCAAAGAGGCCGCGCCATAGCTCAAGCGGTTAGTCGCTGGCTTCCCACCGCGGCGGCCCGGATTCGATCCCGAGTCTGGTCAAGTGGGATTAGTGGTGGACAGAGTGGCGCTGGGGCGAGTTTTCTCCGAGTACTTCGGTTACCCCTGCCAATCTTCATTCCACCAAATTCTCCATCATCATAATGACCAGGGGCAGGTACAATAGGCCAATCAGTGGCCGCTGTGCCGAGTGGACCCAGTTGGACTCCACCCCCCACTAAGGGAATTAATTAATTAATAAATACTTAAAGAATATAATTTAACTATATAAACGAAGAAAACTAAATCAACGGCTCTTAAAGACAACAACCACATAAGATAAAAAGTTGTTAGGTGTAATAAAGCCATTGAGAAAAGAAATCAGTTTTAATTATTTAGGGTGCATTATTTGAAATTTTAGATTCAACATTTGGAAAGGAAGGTGAATAAATGTAATAGCATATGTGATACCGCAAGGAGAGAGTTTAATAAAAGGTACAGGAAGAAGACTCATATTAACTTGGATAAAACTTTGGCGTCACATTAACAGAGAGGCTCTGAAATATGGACATTGAGAAAATGCAGAGGAATGGAGTAGGATACACAGTAAAGGATGAAGTTAGAAACGAGATAAATGTATTCAATTTAAAATTCGGAAATCGGGATTATAGACTTAATTGGATTCGTCGTGTTGAAAGAAGGGTACCTGAACGCATTTCAAAATATTTAATTGACCATACACCTTACTTACTTACTTACTTACTTACTTACTTACTTACTAATGGAGCTGAGCCCTTCTTGAGGAGCCGCCAATTGTGCAACTACTCAAGAATTTCCCAGCATTTATGGAACCCCAAGGTTCATTACCGTGTTTACAAGGGCCCTCCACAGAGAACGCAGAGGGACACGTGATACGCACAATCAAGAAAACAACAGAACAGTGAAGGACAGAAACAGCCGCTTTTTCAAAAAATATATGAAGAAGGAAACACGAATGACGTAACGTAAAGAATGATATTCGATTAGTGCGCAGTGCATTAGACTCCTTATAAAAGTGTTCCCTGAAGATGGCCTCATGTGGGCGAAACATGTAGCATTGTGATAATGCATATATATTCAAATAGTTTAATTATTTTAATATCATTTTATACACATAACGACTACTGTGAATAAGTGTTGTGAATTGTTCCGTTATAGACGGAAAAAATAGACTCTAAGTGACTACTCTTGCACTGGATAAGAGTCATTATTTTTCCTTGCATTTCGTTAAGTATTGTCCACATCGATGGATGTTACAAGCAAAATGAATAGATCTTAAGGACACCCATAAAGTATGTTACGTGGTAAGTTCGTGTACAAGGTCCACAAAAGAAAATGCATTATGCGATTTCGATGTAGGTTTGGGATTACTGAAGTGATACGTATTGTCACGTGTATGGGGACGCGTGACGAAAGTGACGGGTTCTAGTTCGGATGATTGCGTTTATTAGCACTTCGGTTAGCAGTTCTCATAATCACACTTTCACAGCGCAATCGCTGATTTACACAATTTGCAGTTCACCGTTGCACACGCACTAGGATTCTCAGTCTTCACTAATCGTATCCTTGCAACGGATCTCGACACAGAAACCAGCACTTCAGATCACCATGAAGTCTTCTTGCTAGTTCGTCTTCAGTCACTCTTGAAACTCGGAAGTATAAATTCTTCTGGACTCACTCCTCCAGCTTACGACTGACTCGTAACTGCTCCTGAACTAACTCTGTCACTGCATTTACTTCTCTTATAAGAACTCTGCACGGACACCACGGAAAACACGGTCTCTATTGTTGATAACGTCTTCGCTTTTTTTTTTTAATTCGCTTAGTGGGGTGTGAAGTCTAGCTGGATCCACTCGGCACGGCGGCCACTGAGCCTAACAGGTAACTTTATATTAACTGCGATGGGATTTGATGGCGTTTTAAAGTATTTTGTTGGAACGTGTTCTGGAACTGCGATTTCGATTCTCGCTCATGACCTGAATGTTATTGAAGAGTATTTGTCACCCTTTACTAGTTAGTAATTGTGTAGAGGTTGCGAAATGATATACTGTTTGATAAAGTGGCAGTAATTCAACAAGATTTGATGTTTCTTATTCTTAGCAAGCATGCGCCTACGCGCGGAATTTATAAGTCTTCCACGAAGAAAAGTAAAAGTTATGTAATCTCATAGGAATGTGAACGTAAATGAAAAAAAAACATGTTCTTTTTCAACTGTCTTGAGACTAGAATTTCTATCAAGTGCATTTTTATAAAGATTATGTAAAATAAAACGTTTACAATTAATTGAGCGCCATGTTAGCTAATACTCTAAACGCGTTCTTAAAGGCTAAACGTAGAACTTTTTAAAAATAAAACCGAAGATCAATAGATGAGAAAACAGAACTCTTTTTATTCTGTGTGGAGGCAAAACAGTTGTATTTCAAGAAGTAATTTCGAAGTTTTAAAAGAAGTTTCGTTAACTACTTCAGGACTAGATTTCTGTTCTTAAATGTAATATTGATTACGGCAAAAACTAAGAACATTGAGGAAGACCATCATGTGATAACGGCTCTCTGTTTCCCGCTTCTTCACAATTTAACGTCGGGAAAATGACTTCACGTCGGAACTCTTTGGGGCACAGTGCTGACTGAATAAAAATCACTAAGAACGAACCAAGTTTTTGCCGGAATCATGAATATGGAGGTACGTTAAAAACTGTTAATGGCAGAGTTTGTTGAATATAATGCAGAATTTTGTAAGAACTTGGGTCTTAATTTATATAAAATTAAGCTTTAGAATTATACACACTGAAAGTAGATCCTGTACATGTGTATGTATCCTATATCTAAATAGCGCAAAAAATATCCTATAAGCAATAGTAAAATGAAGTATGAAGAAAGCAGTCTTCTGGGATTTGGCACCGTGTATATGTGGTATTAACCGA
>NW_019738964.1:369799-434075 GCF_002891405.2 Cryptotermes secundus
TACATATTTGACGCAATATAGTACTTTACTTGCAACGTAATCGAAAAGTCCTTTGATGCGTTTGAAATGCCGTTACTGCACAATAGGAGAAAGTAGGTAATCTATTATTTGTAGGCACATTACGTGAAGCTTTTGATATGGCGAACGAAACTTTATTGGAATTTGGAGGAAAAGAAAAATGACACTACAAATTAAGTGTCGTAGGGAATGTATGTACACTTTGTACAGAAAATTCATATCATTTTGGAACTAAAGTGTCTTTTGTGCCATAGACTTCGGCAAGACTAAACATTATTTTTTTTACAAATTATTAGTTCTACATGTGGCCAATAGAGAACTGTGTCAAAAGTACAAAATAAACAGAATGGTTCCTAATAGAACCGTAATAGAAGTACCATTAATAAGTACGCGGGCGGGCTACTGACAACGTGTAGTGTCATATTTGTTTAACAACTTAAATCGGAAGGTGCTGTCCCCACGGTATCCTGAGAATGTAGGCACCAGATTCCTCCGAAATGCTATACAGTGACACAATACAGAATCCCACAATACGTATATATCTCAACTTCAGATCTTTATACAATTTTATGCTACAGGCAGCTCTGAAATTCAAAGGTGTGTCGCACACACATGCAATTATGGGCCATATGTAAAGTACCTGTCTTGTTTTGTCAGTCCCTGTGGACGGTGTTTCATTATAACGGTCATCAAATGCAAATTAATGTACACTATTGTCTTACATGGCACTGTAACAGTAAACTAGCCCGTAGACAGGACAGCACTGCCGTCGCTATGTAAGCTAACATTCCAGACTGATTGTTTCATGGCTTACAGAACTGTATCAGATACTCAGGCTACAGAGCCTGAGTGGAAGGAGCAGTAATGTAAACGGATGGCAACAAAAGCGATACTGACCCCGTTCCAAAGTAGCGCTCAACATTACTTTACATTACTTTTGCTCGTGTTCAATATCTGTGGCCCCCTAATTTTGTTTAATTCTAATAAATAATATTTTAAATAAATGTGTACTTTATCAACATGGATATCTGTATTAAAGTGTATCTGTACCTTTGAATATAAACCAAGCAAACTGGTCCATGGGAACAAAAATGTTTGGCAGTTTAAATTTTAAAAATTTATAACTGCACTATTTCTAAATTTACGTAGAAAATTTTGGAAGTCAGTGTTCATAAAAATTACTTTGAAAGCCATTCTACTTAAATAAATACAAATTGCTGTAATCAATTCACAAATTTTTCTTTTGTAGAGGGGTGGTATTCAATTTCTATTGAAATCTAATAATTTATTTGTAATGAAAGTTGGTGTTATTATGAAATGTAATGCTTAGTTGTAGAAAAATAGTAGCTTGAGTTTGTAACTTGCCCCAAAATTAGGGAACTGCCACAATAATAGAACCTGCGTAGAGAAATGTCTTCTTCCAAACACTCCGAATGCTGAACTGAGGAACACCTGAACTTTACTAACAAGGTGGCGGTAAAACTCATAAGAAGAGTGGGATATATTTAGGAAAATAGAGGATCACATTTCCAGTTAACCATTTCGTTAGGGCTTCGCCCCCTTTGGGAAGGCGAGTACCTGTATACCAGTGTTTGGAATTCCCAGTTCTAAGGTTGTGGCTCTTGTGAACACGGTGATGAACATTCTGGTTCCATAAAATGCTGGGAACTTCTTGAGTAGCTGCAGAATTTGCAGCTCCTCCAGAAGGGCTCAGCTCCAATAGTAAGTAAGTAAGTAAGTAAGTAAGGTTGTGTTTTAAGTGCAGTAAGTTCAGTCCCTTCTAAGTAAGGTATTAAAAAACAATGATACTGAGTTATTGCGTTATTCATTTTATGTACTGATCATTTGGAATTTTTGTTTCTTTTAATATTATTAATAATTTTATTTTAGAAGTGAAATTTTCGTGGTCCACTTAACAGTTTCCATGTCCCCCCCCCCATTTTCAGACTTTTGCATGTGGCCCCTCCGAAATGTGGCATGGCCCCCGTTAAGAACCACTGTTTTAGAGTTATAAGAAGTTGGCGAAAATCCGAAATCAGCTCGCAGTTCGTTTGTAAGAGGTTTGAATGCAAATGGTAGACTTTGTACTATTAGATGTTGTGCTATATTTCTTTGAGTTCCATATTATGATGTACCATTATAGGAGGACACGGTATCACTTTGGGGTTTTCATACCGTGGATTATGATATTCGCTGGTCACAGTGGCCGCGCGGTCTAATTCATGAACTGTCCTCACCCGCTCGGAATCTGGAATCCTGGGCTCGAATCCTACTCAGGGTATGGATGTTTGTGTATAAGTAGCGGCATTGCGACGAGCCGATCCCCCGTCGAGGGTGTCCTACCGACTATCTTAGATCAAGAGAACATAAAATTTACTTTAATTGTTTCTTGCATCCTGTTGTGTATTTAATCAATATTAGAGTCAATTTTACCGACCACACAACATACCTTTACTACTATCACACTACATGTTTCGACCTCAAGAGGTCATCCTCAGGTGTACGAACACAGCTAATATTGATAAAATTTACTTGCCTCGAGACCGTAAAGGTATAAGAGGAGCAGATTAAAAAAGCGAGAAGGAAAGAAGGAATATGATATTCCACCACATATAATTAACGTTTTATTAATTTCAAAATGTAGAATGTTGATGGGAATGTAGAGTAAAATTCCTTTGATATTATGTGTCTGAACACATGGAAAACCTTGAGGGCAAGTACAAATTTATATTTTCTAATCTCAAGACTCTCTAGATCGTCTCTTTATGCTGACACGGGACCGGGAGAGATCTAAGCAGCCTTAAAGGGTGAAAACAATTTGAGGTTATGGTTCGATTGTGACGTGACATGTGGAGGGGCAGCGCATCGATTTGCAAGACCACTGAACGTGTTGGCCTAGGGGTAACGAACTGAACTCGTTTCTTGAGGTTCTGGGTTCTTATTTCAGCAGGATCACCGGATATACTGACAGGGTTTTCATAATTTTCATCAGTCCCTTGAGGTAAATACCGGAATAGGACACCAATTGGGCCACGACCAAATTCCTTCCGTTCATATGACATTCATCCATTCGGCGCAATATTCTGTAGCTACAATAAACGTTGTTAAATAACTCACGAATAATTAAATAAATCCACAGAACAACATTTTAAGGAAGAAAGTCGTCTTCTATGATCTGGCGCCGTGTATTCTTGGTTTTAACCGACGTTTCGGAGGAACATATCGCCTCCATCTTCAGGGTAGTTGAGTTGCGTGCCAATACAGATAGCTGTAGCTGCAGAGTGCTTTTACCGGTTCTCACGGTCTCTTCGCTTGCAGATTTCTTATATTTTTTCTTCTACCCTGAAGATGGAGGCGATACGTTCCTCCGAAAGATCGGTTAACACCACATATACACGGTGCCAAATCCCAGAAGACTGCTTTCTTCATAGTCACCGCCGTGAAAGCGTCAAATCTTATATATATTTATCTTTCATGTTACATTTTATTCTAAGTACAAGGCTTGTAACATCTTACAAATCCATGTTTATCTTAACCCCTTCGACATTTAGGTAAAACTGCGAGAAATTTAGTCTTTGTTTCTTTTGTGTCATTGTATTGTACTGCCGTACTTCTCCCAGCACAGACGGTGCTAACTGTTTCGAAGCTGTGAAATATCACCTGATGAAAGCGGAAGTAACATACTTACTGAGCAACAGATGTATACGTAAACAGAAGGTTGATGGTATATTTAATGTATCTCATTTAATACCATGTGAGGGGATTGTCATTATGTGTATCGTCCCTTACATTTCCCGATGTGCATTCTATACTTTCGGGGCAGTCCAGTCGGTATTGCCACGGATTGGATGGCCAAGGCCGATTCTCAGAATTGCAAGACTTTTCTCTTTCGAGAGCTCCCAGGACGACGCTGGTACCCACCAAGTAACTTATACGATGGATCAGGTAGCGATTTCTCCGAGGATAAAGCGGCAGGGGCGTGACGCTGACAGTTCACTTCCATCTAGTGCAGAGGTCAAGAATGGTAGAACTATACCTCCACTCCCCCATATGTTTTCATGGCATAGTGCTTAACTAATTGAGCACAGGGACAACTTTACATCATAGCATCAAATTAGGAGACATGTCTGTTCGTGTAACTTGCCTGCAGTAAAGCATTACTGAAGTGAACACATTACCTGTTGGAAGAAATGTCGGAGAGCATTGCAGATGGCTGATGGGAGGGCGGGAGGGAGCTCGCGTGCGTGCGGACAATGGCGCGCACCGTGTCTGGCGCAGAATCATTTCTGCAGCAGTTGAGATGGAAATGGCCGTTGATCCGTCCCCATCTGTTTGATTTCTCGTTCGCTCTTGTTTGCTTTTCCTCACATTTCTTTTTTACATATATCACAAGAAAAGTCGTCATGCATGTGGTCGTAGAAATGTAATTTAGCTGTGCACAATTGATTCCGCTCAAAATTGCACACGTGTTCGCTGGAAGATTTGCTCCAGTGATGAATAATACCGACATCCTCACAAGAAGTTCAGACCATACAAAGCGATATAAAAAAAAGAGTCGCGCTCTATCAAACTTGTTGGTGAATTCGTAGACATGTTGAGAAAATTCATGTGGATTTCTTCCCCCTGTCACTTTGGCATTGTTTATAAGGCAATCAATCGCTCAGTGACGTAACTGTTAAGCTTACAGAACGTGCATCGCTTTTATAAAAATACTTGGGACAGTTCAATCCAGGCGACATCCTCACAATCCAATTCCCTGTGATACAAGTATAACTATCAGGAGCCGGGATAGCGTAGTCGGTATAGCGACTGGCTACGGACTACATGACCGAGGGGTCGGAGTTCGAGTCCCAGTGGGATCAAGAACTTTCTCTTCTCCATGTCGTCCAGGCTGGCTCTGGGCTCAACCCAGCCTCCTATCTAATGGGTACCCGGGGCTCCTTCCCCGGAGGTAAAGAAAATGAGGATCTATACATCCACTTCCCCATACGCCTTCATGGTGTAGTACTTAATTTGTTAAGCACAGGGACAACTGTACCTTTACAAGTAAATATTAATGTTCCACCAATACGCAATGCATTTCAAATATATTCTTTAGGAAGAAGAATCCGAGACAACAAAGACAAACAGCATGATCTTGTCTTAGGGATGGTCTCTTCAAGACTGAGCACAAATTAAGACTTACTACCCAGACGGAAGAAGAATTGTTGAACGAACGAGAAGCTAATGGAAGGGTGGTCTGAGGCGAACAGGTTAATAAAAAATTGCTTTGAAATAGGTGGTGGTGGTGGTGGTGATGATTATGATGATGATGATGAAGAACATGTAAAGTAAGTAAGAAGTAAAGGTATGCCTGTAACAAGCCGTGGAGGCTCATAGGGTTGTGAGATGTTGAGGTTCCCACATTTTCTATGCAATCGGCTCAAAGTTGGCGGTAGGGTAGTCGGCCTTACGCGCCGGCCGCGCTTTACCCTCTAGGAAGATCCCTGGTATTCATTTCCGTTAGAGGATGAGTCGACCCCAGGGCCATAATGCGGCTGGGAGGATTAGGTAAATTGGAAAAAATCAAATGACCTCATCGGGATTTGATCTCGCAACCTTTTGGCTTGCAGCATAGTGCCTGAAACAACCACGCTACTGACGGCATATTAATGTTAGCCTCTCTTCCACCCCTAAGTCTCCCACGCTGTAGCTTGACTTCAGGTTTTTCGCCTAATTTCCCATATCCCTGTATGCTCTGCATACTAATCCTACTTCATTGCCTTGATTTCATTACTTTAGTATTAACTGAAAAGTGGCAGTTATGAAACTCACCTTATGTGATTTCTTCCATTATCCCATTAATTTATCTTTCTTCCGTTCAAACACTCCCCATACCCTCAGAAGGAAACGGGAATAAACAGATCTCAACTGGCATAACATTCATGACAATTTTAATCACAGTATATATTTGAATAATTTTATAAGCTGTTATTTGGAAATGAATTATTTAAGCTGATGATCAAGTAATATAATATAGTATAATATAATAATAATAAAATTGCTAAAAGACATCAGTCTCAACAAAATGACAAAGGGAGACTAAGTAATACGAGCATAATCCCTAACGGAAGAAATGAAACATCTACACGGTGCCACATCCCAGAAGACCGCTTTCTTCATAGTCACAGCCGTGAAAACCTCGAATCTTACACGAAACATGTGTTGGTACATTTTGAAGTAGGACTTAATCATATTTAATTATTACATTCTTTTGCTGGCGTCATCCTAAAATGTCTGTTTCAGACACACAGAAATCATAATGATGCTGTATAATGCTTAACGAGTAGTCTTTGGTTAACTCATAGGTCGGCATTATTCAGAACAAATGGACAAATTCCTTAAAATTTAGTAACTTCTGTGAGGAACAGGACTTGCAAATATCCCCACCTCAAATTTTGTCATACTTATTGTCATATAATAACTAACATATCTGCCATGCCAGCAAGGGAGGCCCTGCCAGTAGCTACGCTACCGCTGGTATAGCTCTCAGGGTCCTTGGCATACTCAAACCCCCTCACCACGATAAGGTGGAGACACCAACAAGGGGGTTTTGAACTGTCCAGCAAGGGAGGCCCTGACAGTAGCTACGCCCAAAAGACGACGAAGAAGACCGAAGAAGATATTTTAATTGAAGGAGAAAGCTTGAGAGCGCATTAAGTGGAGGAACTGTTTTGGAAGAGACTGTGGACCTGTCGTCTGACAGATTACTGATGAATGAATCTGCCATGCCACAAGGTTGCAAATTGTCTTATATTTGTTTCAAGTGTTGATGAATCCGTCATGTAAATACACCTGATGCATGCTCAGCTTTGGACAGCTTCACGACACAGTACAGTAGAGTAAGGACATCCGTGTTTCAAAGAGAAGACCTCATGTATAGAATTAAATCTAGACAATATTTTACATTAAAAAAAATATAGTCACTGTCGTGGTGAAAGTGGCCGTTACGGTTCAACAGGAAATTATACGATTTCGCAAAAAGATAAAAATGATACAAGATCGTACTTGAATATTATTTACATTGAACGCTGTTCCCTTTACAACTGAATGATATAATTGTTCTTTTGTCTATATAGTGTGCTGCATTTTTAAGAGCAAATTGTACAAAACTGTTTTGAAAAGGAGATCTGTAAAAACCGACTTGACCTGTATTTACTCGTAGGTATATATACCCAGCACACCCGAATTTAAAACCGTATCGATTAATATTAAGTATACTTGGAAACACTTCAGACCTCTGTACGCTATGAAACAAATGCTCTGTACCATGCTTGTTACTAAACCATCGCCTTTTGACTGACGAGGGACTGCTGACAACACAGAATACAAAATGGCTGTGTAAAGTGTTGGAACGGTAGCCGTCTGAATTGTCTGGTAATTAAAAATATGTCCGGAACATACACAAGAGCTGCAGGTATCCTGTATGTTGTGTGTCTGTTTATAAGCGGAAAGACAGTATCAGAAGCAGAGAAGCAGGAAACGTCATTCTGTTTGTCTAAACACAGTTTTCACACCTAATGCCTTTTGGAGGGTACGTTTAAAAATATTTAGTAAATTCAGTCACAAAACTAAAGAAGGGGCTTCACATAACACAGCGTAATTTCCCTATAACACTGCATAAATCCGACAGATCTTTCTCTGTGCTGATATATTCATTCATAGTTTATGTAATGCCGCTCAATCAACTCTATATGTTACACAGGAAAGTCGTGTACAGTGTTTGGAGAAGTGTGGAAGGGAATAGTCGCGACCAATTTAACAGATGTACACGGAATCAAGAAATGAAGAAATGTTTAAATTCAAACAATATATCGGAATTTGCTTTCCAGTGAATTTTAAATGTAGACATATTTTCGGGATTGTTTATTATATAGCCCAGATATAACTTGGCATCTCATGAAATAGATTTCAGTGCTTTAGAATTGAACTAAATCTTCGATACTGTTGCTCTCAGAATCCCTTGATAACAATCGAATATATGGAGTTCGAAAATAAATATGAAAACTATATTCTTGATATCAATTACCGTGTCATTTATGATTAATGAATTTGTATAAGTCTATACATTCTTCAGTTATGTGAAATTAAATCAAGGCTTGAAATTACAAATGTATAATTGGTATAACATTTAATTTTAGCAACATTTCCCAACAGGCGTAGACACGCAAGGCACTTTAATCGCTAAAACATGTTTATGTGTACAAGAGGCTAGGAAAATTTTCCTGGCAAAAGAATTAAAATATAATTGCATATCCTGCAGTTACGAAATATTGGCGACAATCAGTGTTCTTTTGGGGGGCTATTCGTCGATAATCTTTAAGTAGGTCGGTATGTCAAGAAGAATTGAACAATGTCGAAGAAAAATTAGTGGTTCTGGCTTGCATGCAGCAAAACAAATTTGTCCCTGTTTTCTTCAATTTTGAGGATGATTTTCAGTTCGGAATTAAGCCCGATCTGCTAAGTCTAGGCATCACCACAAAAGCAGTGACGATGTACGGGGCTAACCTGCCTTAGCAATTATATGTGAAAATTTATATCTTCTGTTTGAATTTTTAAGTCATGTAGTCATATTTTTGTTTCACATTCCATGTAGATAAATTACTTATTATATTTTCGTGTGGTCTATTTTTATGGGTACGTAACTATAGACGTGGTATCGATTTTATATTGGATTTGTTGACCACTTACAGGTCGTACTGCTAACAGCTATAGCACTGTCGCTATTTCCACAATTTACAGTTCACAGTTACACACACTAGTGTCCTCAGACTATTACAGTCTCTACTATCCTTTTCCCGGCAACGGTTTTTAACATAGGAACTATATTAGTCTCGATGAATTACACACTACAGCACATATAAAGTCTTCTCTTCACAGCCTGACTGCCTGAAGTCATAGCGTCATCTTCTCAGCCTTCCTTGCAAAGCCCAACCCTCAACTAACTGCTCACTTGGAACTCCGAAACTCGTCTGCCTGCTCTCAACTGAACTCTTCTTTATGACCACTTTGCACAGACCGAAAAGAACGCGCAGTGTCCAACAAATTCCTCTACTGTTGCTTGCGTATCCGTGGCCGCGGAAACCTGTTTACCTAACCGTTGCCTAGCAATGAACGTCTCCTCTTGCGGCACTATTCCGGCCTTCGTCTGTTATGTCACAATATATTCAATGACCGAAGTTATATCTATATTCACGAGTTAAATAATTACAATTCTAAATGAACAGCATTTCACTAGACAAATATATTTGTCATATTAATCGCATTTTGCAAACAACGGTTAATACAAGTAGATACGAAAGTGTTACGCTCATTAATACACATTAAGCGTAATGCTAAGTACCACAGGATAGAAACGATTCTACTCACTGAGAGAGCCTTATTGGAAGGTGTTTGCATATCTTCTCTACTTTGGGGAAAAGTTTACAGAACTGGAATTATAAATCAAGTTTTTCTCAGAATGCCAGAATCTTCCAATCTCATACATACATATTTTTGTTTTGCACAGTTTGCATTTCCTCGTATACATCCATTGCCGCTGTGTAATTCAAACCCGACGTCACTTGTACCTTGACAACTTTACCGTCCTGACAAGGCTCTATACTCAGTTATTTTCTCTCTTGGCTGATGTCAGCACGGACAGAATTTAATTAAATACGTGGATTACTCTGAATTGATTGCAAAAATATATAGGGCTCACCATACTCACGGAAATCTTGTGGGCGGAAATAATTGGCAGGAGCCTCACTGAAAATGTCTAGGAACTGAATATTTTTATTATTTCTCTTAAGTTCCATTCTATTACTCATTAGTTGATTTCACTGTCTTCCTTATTTCTAGATCCCATAGGCTATATGAAGACAAACACAATTTGGATTTTTATTTTTATTTTTTTTCTATCTTTTAGTTTCCGAATTCTTTGTTATAAATCCAGTGGTACTAATTCTTGGTCGGTACATGGCGTCGTCTCTAGTTCTATTCTTCTCATAATATCCCAATTTTACTTTTCACACCTCTTCAGAAAGCGGTAACAGATATTATTCAAACGTTATGATGAAGTTATTTGCGTACAGTTTGATTATAACGCCCATTTTCAAGCTACGGTATTGCTGGAGACTGCTTGACGGTGGATCAAGTACTTTCCACGAAATTGAAGGGCGAATGAGAAATATGACCGGAAGTTGAGTAAGGTAAGTAGGAGATTGTCGTGAAGACATGAAAATACAGGGAATCGTATAGGACCACAGGAAAATCTTTACTGAATGCAGACTACGTACGAAATGGCAGTGCATATTGGTGGAGCTTAGTAAAATAAATATTCATACTGTTATTTAAACAAGGTATCCAGCCTCGCGGTTGCTTGTTCCGGGAGCTGTTGGGGGGGGAGAGAGAGGAAGAGAGCTAAATGTAAACCCACCGACGCTGCTTTGTCCTCGCAGAGACAGATTTCCGCTATTCTCTTTGCAAGAACTGAGGGGGTTGAAGCAGTCAGACGTATATGCTTGTATTACCATACTTGCATTAAATGACGCTGATATGTGGGTGACGTATATAGCTATTAACTGTACACTGCATTGCTTACCGCACTGCACGAAATTTCTGTTAATTAGCCTGGTGATGGATGTGAGGAATATACGATATAAGAAACATGCTTGTATCCATACTAATCGAAAGCCAATCAAGGTCTCCCCCCCCCGNCGCCACTAGAGCCCCAGTGGGCCTAGGCCTACCTCCATGAACTTCTCCGTTAACTTCGGTTTTTCTAGATCTTACACAGTCGGTAGGACTCCTTGGGCGGGTGATAAGCTCGTCGCAAGGCATCTACGTGTATACAAACACAGAAAAACGCACACAAACATCCATGCCCTGAGTGGGATTCGAACCCACGATCCCGGCTTTCGAGCGAGCGAAGACAATGCATGCCTTAGACCGCTCGGCTACCGTGAGGATATCATCAGATATCCATCTGTTAGTTCATTACACTGCGCCCAATTTCTGTTAAAAGCAGGTAACTTTATTAAGTTTGAAATGGATACTACAGAATAGATTGTGGACTTTACCGGAGATTTATAAGTTTCTGATTGGCTTTCTATATCCAAAAAACAAGTTCTCCGGTAAGGCAGAGACTTAAGAAATATTTATGTTATCAAATATCGTTTTCCTTCACTCTACTCTTTACCCTTTGTTTCTACAAACGTAAAAGCGATTAGTTGAAATAATATTCTGAATTCACGTTGTAATATCTAAGCCGAGACTATATAATTAGTGCGGATAACAACATGTCATTAAATACATGACGGCATAGCTATTGAACTTAGACAGTTTCATTACAAGGATGAATCTCGATCTAATGAACATTCTACCGGGTCCTCCTCTTAGTGGCATGGAGTAGACGGCTTCGCTGCCCTTACGCTATCCCACATTCTCCGGTCTGTCTCGCGAAAAGGGACGCCCTGTACAATAATGATTTGATGGTCTGGATGGAAGACAGAGGTTGTTAATGCAGTGTTGTCTGGTGTTGTTGCTCGTCCTGCTCACGTGCCTCGGTTGGCCACGAACTTGGCAAATTTGTTCCTTATCGTTGCCAAGACCGTCTCTGTTCGTGCGTGCGTGCATACTGCATTGTAGAGACGGCTGTTGTTATGACTGGAAGGGATTATTTAATTAATTCCTGGTACTCATTTCTGTTAGAGGCTGAGTCGACCCCAGGGTCATAGTGAGGCTGGAACGATTAGGTCAATTGAAAAAATTCAGTGACCTCATCGGGACTTGAACCCGCGACCTCCCGGAATGTATCATAGTGCCTCAACCAACTACGCTACCCCGTGCCCCCTCCATGAAATAGATAAGAAACTTTTTTTTCTTTTTTGGTAATTACGAAAGGAAGGGACTGCTTCGGACACCTGAGCGTAGATGGGAGGTTAATTTTAAGCAAGGAATTTGTAAAAATATGGAGTGGACCCAGTTGGTAAAGATAGGGGAAAGTTGTGAACGTGGCAACGAACATTCGGGTTTAGTGAAAGTCAGGGAATTTCCTGACTCTCTGGACTGTTAATTTCATGGGCACCAGAACGACTGTGCTGCAACTTCAAGTCAATATTAAGTAATATATATTTTACACTAAGTTTCATTAGAAAGCCTGCAAGTATGACGCATTTCTGAACAGTTTATTGGGGAAAGGCCTATTTTGTTCCAACTAGAGAGCTGGTCTGTGTTTGTTTCACATGAATAGCGATACATGAAGCACCGTTTTAAGCGCTCGTGTGCGCACGTGTCTCTTTCGTGAAATGGGTCAGACCGCCTGTATCTAAAGAGGTCTGTGTACTAAGTACTGTATGATTCCACTAATTTGTGTTTGATTTGAGTCTCACACGGCTGTACCATCTGTGAATTAATCTCGTGATGTGGACCATATCGTCACGATTAATATCAACGTGAGAGGGAACACTAATTATCCTAATTCGCATGACGACCATGCCCTTGATGTAATCTTGGGCAACATAGACTCCTTTATACTGATAGTGCTATATATATTGTCACGTGTATTAGTTAATAATAACGCGGGTTTGGGATTGGATGGACAGGTTTGCTCTTTATGCGGACCACCAGTAATTACACGTAATTATAACGCTGTCACCATTTATACAGTTTATAATTTATTGTTACACACACACACACACACACACATACTGTTCCTCTCCTGGTAATGCAATTAAAACACAGGAACTGTAAAACTCTCACTAAATTACACACTCCCAATATCCACGTACTGCAGCACATGTAACTTCACACACTAAGCCTTCTAATTCTTCTTCTGGCCACACTTTTGTTCCCTTGGAACTTCGGAACTTAGTCAATTTTCAATCCCGTATTCTCTTATACCCTCTCGGAACGGACCACGCACAGAAAACGCAACCCCTCTATTCTTGCATGGAGCAGACAACGCAGGAAACACGTGTCATATGTCAGACTGTGAGTTTATTGGTCCTTCAGCAGCATTTGGAGTGGCTCGATCGGCATATAAAACACAGCCTCATCTATTGTTGCGTGTTGGACCGTGTTTACAGAGCTGTTGCCTGACAACGCATTGATTAAATTCGTTACATAGCTCCCTTGTTAAGGCTGCTTGTCCCGAGTAGCCCATCGCTGTATCACCCTTCCTTCTTTTCCGAGGTTTCCTGTTCATGGCGTCTTCTTGCGGCGACTATTCTCCAACTGCTACCAGTTCATATTTTCGCCGTCATCCAAAGGGTTTTCCTCAATTTTCTCTTTCCCACGGTGGGCCATAATTCCTGGAGTGGCAGGTGTTTCCACATCACCGGCTCTTGTTACCGTAACACTGCTAGTAGGTTCTTCCGATTCAGAGGGGGCCGACCCTTCCACGTGACCAGTTCCTGATTTGCCGCAACTTCTGGACATCCCGGCTGCTCGCTTCACGAACTTCAGTCCGAAAGCCTTCCTGTTGAACCCATCTGATGTCCTCTTGATCTTAAGATGTAGCTGCCGTCTTGTGCCAGGTACTTTATTCCCGTTTTGCATCCCAGTCCTTTCCAGCGTTTCTCTTCCGTTCGTCCTTTACGGGTCTCTTGTTATACATTGTCCCTGGTCGAATGTTTCCTGACGAAGTGTCACTTGCGCCATGCCTCTCCTGTACGGCCGCCATCTTTCTGCCGGTGGCGCCCAATAACTTGCGCGCTCCACAGTTTCCCCGGGTCCATTCCTCTGGCTGACCGCTGTGCTATGTGGCTAGATTCCCTGTCCCTATGCCGCTTCCTCGGTCGCCTGACCGATTTAACTGCGACATCTTCCCTAGGGCCCTCCTGATGCTCCGCTCCGGAATCCATTTCTTCCGAGGTGGGCTCTTTGCACTGGGGTTGTTCAACATAGGGTGGAGCCACCTTCATGACGGGCTCACAGCGTGCCAGAAGGGCTCCTCTTGTGCGCTTTTGTTCCCGATGAGTGGCGTACCTCCCGGTATTCTTGAACTTGTGACATCAAAATTCCAAGTGTAGAGGGCTACGCATGACGAAAATAACGGCTTCTAGTTCAGATGATTGGATATATTTGCACTTCAGTTATAAGTTCTCTCAATTTCCATTAATACTGCGCTATCGCTGAGTTACACAGTTCACCGTTGTACAGGCGCTAGAATTTTCAGTCTTCACTAGTCGTCCCCTGGCAACGGATCTCAACACAGAAACTGGTGCTTCAGATTACTGTGAAGTCTTCCAATCACTCTGTACTCCTGTGTCCAAAATGTGTACTCAAGTAATGTTCACAGTTCACGATGGACACGCTCCATTCTTGTCCTGTACTCTCAACTGCTGAACTCTCCTGGACTCTCCTTAACTGCAAGCGGACTCATGTTATATAGCCGTGGCACGGGCGACGCAGAAAACAGTTCTATTGTTGCGTAGCGCAGACCACACAGAAAATATGTCGCGTGATAGCAAATCGCCAGTCAAATTGCTAGCTGACTGTTGCGTAGCAACGAGCTGTAAACATTCGTCTATTGTGTGTGAAGATCGCGGGGTGTTTATCGAGCCGTTGCCTGGCAATGCTTTCGCTTCTCACAATACTGTCACGTGTCCGGGTTCCGTGACTAATAATATCGGGTTCTGGATTGGAAGATTGTATTTATTGGCACTTTTTTACAATTACAATCAATTATAACAGTTCACAATCAATGACTGCCGGAGACTCGCTCCATTCCTTATTGGACTGCTAGTGTCTTCCACTGTGACTGACTTGGTTTTGATTTACGAGCCGGCCACTTCTTCAGCTTCCGGTGTCCGCTGGTTAACACTCCACAGCTGAACACTCAAATTCTGAATTATCTTACGACTGAATCATTGAACTAACTTTCGAATCAATTATGTATCTCTTTTTATAACTCGAGGCGAACCGAATAGGGACCACCACGTCCAACAGTTCATCTACCACTGCGTGCCAACTCATCATGAATAAGCGCTTTAGCGAGCCGTTGTCTAGCGATGGACCATTCCGGCTTTCAGGAGTCATGTCACAATATTATATGGACAAATTAAAATATAATTGCTTATTAACAATTTGAGAATGTTGTCATCTTGAGAATTGTAGCTTCCCATTTTCCATATTAATTAGAGCTTTATAAATATTTCCTTTCACAGTATTTGCGATTCTGGCATCACGTTTAACGCATTGTATTCCCACTTCGCCCGACATTGTTTTCCCTTTGGACAAGAGCCAAGGAGCCAGCCAACAAGCTGAACAGTTACCGAGTTATCGAACGTTTAGTTACTAAACACCCAACACCCGCTCAATGATTACTGCTCTTTGAATTCTTCCTGAACGCTTGATGCCTCTTGGAAGTTTTGAGCAAAGACCCCTGTCACCTTCGTTCGCGCCTTCTCCTTACCTCGAAATGCACTACCGAGACTTCTCAATAGCAACCAGTGTACTTCAGGGAGTCCAAAATTTAATGTGAGTCATTAATTAATCCACTACACAGTTATATGGTAGGTTACTTACCAAATCAGTTTAATCATCAGAACGAACGGCTGCTTTCATCGAGCCTCGCTTGTAATCGCAGAGGCTGTAGTGTCCATTGTCATTTGTATAATTTACTTTTGTTAATGGCAATGCCATGATATAAGATCATTTATAGCAATCATTCTGTTAATCTCAGTACACTTCTATGCCCTCTAATCTACGAGTAAAATAATGTTTTGCCATTCCTAATATTCAGTATGCCATGACACGTATCTGCTCCTTAAGTTTCATCCATCTTGATATACAGGACTTCATCTCATCAAAGAGTATGATAGAAAACAGGCCGGGCCATGACTCAAGCGGTTAGTCGCTGGTTTCCCACCGCCGCGGCCCGAGTTCGATGCCGGGTCTGATCAAGTGGGATTTGTGGTGGACAAAGTGGCGCTGGGGCAGGTTTTCTCCGAGTACTTCGGTTTCCCCTGCCAATCTTCATTCCACCAATTGCTCCACAGTCACCCTCACCTATCATCTTGGGGCAGGGGGTTACAATAGGCCAGAAGTGGCCGCAGTACAAGGGAGTTAGTCCCACCCCACTAGCAATAAAAATGATAGAAAACAAATATTCATAAAGAGAATGAACCGATCACAGTATGGTGATACGGACATCTCTTTGCAGTGTGGATGATGAATTAGCTATGATGTTAATCCGTTACACATTTCTTTTTTAATTCAGATATTCGTTGCAAATCTATACACGCTTCTCTTTATGTAATAAGACCAAGTGAAATGCTATAAATATTATCACTCATCGCCAGGAGTAGTTGAGGTCACACGTAATTATCCAATTTATGTTTATACATCAGAATATCTTTGTAATAGATTCCCAAAGGATCATAACTTTTCCAAATTGAGATAAACATTCGTTTGACGCAGTTACTTAGTTCATACAAAGACTGAACAATGCTTATACAGTTTTGTGATTAATATCACAAGTCAAATTCTTGCATCGTGTGCGCATTGTCAAATGACGTAAATGTTTTTTTTTTCCTTTGTGTCCCCTTTTCTTCCCTAATTTTGCTCCAAATTTTCTCCAGATTTCTATCAGCCCACTAAATTTTCTGTAAATATTTCTCTAAACGGCGATTTTGAATTAATTCCGGTTTGAAATACGGACATTCGTTGCCAGACAAATTCCGAGAAACAAAATACTGAGAAAAATAAGACCTAATTTCACTCCTCCTCAGTACTATATGTAGCCTATGTTTGAAGGGACGAAGACAGAAAGACTAATAACAGCATAAATACCAAAGAGTCTAATGGATAGGCTCCTAACCTGGTTCCATAGACCTTGCTGTATCCCGTTCTGCTTCATTATGGCTATCCGACTTGTATCATCCCCTCTTCCTCTCGGTTTATACTTTCTGTTTCTGTAAAACCGAGCTACAAGATCCAGTGATATGCTGTCGTAGTAGGGTCCATTGCATGCTTCTTCAAATAGTTCTATAAATATATCGTGAGTATAGACTAATTTGTCGTGTAAATTCACAAATGTTTCAGTTCGTTTATTTTATAGTAATTTAGAATTTGTAAGGGAACCAGAATAATTATGTGAATTGTGTACAGAATACGCACTTGTGGCTGCTTTTCATTGTAAAGCATTGCATTCGACCGTTACATGTGCTACCTAGTTTAGAAAGTAAACCGCAAAATAAATCAAATTAAACACAAGTAACCAAATGGTATGATAATTTTAATTAAAACAATTTAATTGAAATAAACAAAAATAAATTAAACAATGGTGTATCTAAACGGAAGAAAAAAAAATAAAAAATCAAAACCATAGTACACACAATAAAGTAATTCAGAGCTAATTAACAATATCCCAATTCATCGAATTCTAATTAGGAAACAGGAAATTATTAACTGTAACTACTGTAACACGTCTGTAACTCATGGTTAATTTGTTTAATTACTCACTGGAACATTTCTGACGGTGTGTGGGGCAGATGTGAGGATTTCACGCGCGACTGTAAGAGGCACTGTTTCGAGTTAATTCGGCTGCTTGGGAACGTGATTTCAGAATATTGTCTCTCCCGTGAGAAATAAAATAGAAGAGAGAATTATAATATTTGGTAGTAAGGTGTTTTTATTTGTAAGAAAACTACCACCTGAGATGGGGCACGCGGTAGCATAGTGGTTAAGGCACTATGCTACAAGTCGGAAGGTTGCGGATTTAAATACCGATGAGGTCATAGTTTTTTTTTTCAATTGACCTTCCAGCCGCACTATGGCCCTGGGGTTCACTCAGCATCTAACAGAAATGAGTACCAGGAATTAAATAAATAATTTTCCAGGGGAGTAAAGCGCGGCCGGCGCCATCTTTGAGCCGATTGTCTAGATAATACGGGACCCTCAACGTCTCACGGCCTGTTACTGGGGTAGCTTTACTTTACTTTTTTTTACCACTTGAGAACTCGTTGTTTGTGGACTGGAAGAAATGGGACGTGGAGGGAGTATTTTTATTTTAAAATAAGTTGTCTTTCGTTGCAGGAACAATCAGTTCATTTTGCAAATTTCGTGGATAACGTACAGGCTAAAAAATGGAACCTGGAAGTTGTTGTTATTGCTGCTGTTGCTGCCGACAAAGTTGTTAACCAAGTAAATGTAGATGGTAGCCCAGAAGACATTGAACTGGTTAACAAAATGTACACCAAAATAGTTTAGAAATTAATTTAATACTCGTACAATTCTCTCTTCTGTGATATAACGCCCTTTAGCACGTTGAAATCAACGTAGGTTTCGGAGGAACATGACACTTCCATCTCCTGAGTACAAAAACAAAACGTGAAACAGGTAGCAAGAGGAGCCTTGGAGATGGAGCCGATTAATTTCTCCGAAACATCCGTAGATTTTCAACGGACAGCATGGCATTATATCCCTGAAGATAAAGCCCTTCATAACCTCCGGTGTGACAACCTCGGGTTTATTACTATTTACTGAATTCGCAACCTGTGTTCGAAGTGAGTTCCTCCGTGTACAGTGAACATCTCACAGCGCTGTGATACCGTTCTGCAAATTCACTGACAGCTTAAAATCTCTACATTCCTCTTAATACGAGAGACTCCTTCAGGTTAACTAACCTAACTAACTCCTTAGATTGCGACTGTTAAGAGTTACTTTGTACGACTGCAACATAAGCATGTAAGAATATATGTATTTATTATTTAATTAATCGAGAAAATATTTAATTATATTTTCTGATTAACAAATTACGGTGGTTGGTTTCAGATAGAGTTTTAATTATTTATTGAGCTTGTGTTTCTTTTAAACTCCATCCCGTTGTTATATTTGCGACATTTTCGGCCACATCTGGAAATTCAGCAGCTGTGGCTGGCACGTACCGTAAAATTCACACTTAGTCTTCACCATCAGAATTTATCTATATTTACAGAATACATTTTCAAAAGGTCAGACACTTCGGACTCCCCTTCTTGTGGTGTTTTTGGAGAGAATTCTGAGATCCGTATGCTTGAATCAGAGAAACAGACGTTTCGGAAACAAAGAAGAATTTTTCTACTTCTAATCATAACTAATGCCCGTAACTTTTGTTTAAACTCTGTATTTTATTTATTTAATATATTTTGTTATGCTATTACAAGCATTAATACTTAATTTCATAAATGGTTGTACGTGTTTAAATGTATATGTATGAAATTTCTCGATATAAATTGGAAGAAATTAACTTGGGCATATTAACTGTAGCTGTACCTCATAACCACCGGAATAGAGACCTATAATCTGTGAAATATTTTGTCCTGTCCGATACATAAAATAACAGCAAGGTTTTTAGATATTTGAGAAATGTAAACATACTTATTGAATTGCGATCTTTGTACAAAGTTCTGTAAAGTAATGTATATTTGAATAGTTGGCGCCATACTAGTATTATTAACTGGCCGAAATTTGTATATATTTTTTCATCCTGCGTTGGTGGGGATAATATTCTGTTTAAACGCACGCCTTACACTTTGATCACGCTGCTGCCTGTATTGTAATTCTGCCAGGAATCAAAGTAAGTGTACCTTCTCCTCACGAGTCTACTTAAAGTTCTGTACTACCCAGTGGATTTCAGTGGCCCTCTCTGAAACAGGTTTCTGTGTACACACATGTCGGACGAAGTCAGCTTGGTCTAGTATCGGTCAAATGGGATTTTAGTCATGTCTCAGAAATGGATAAGTGTGTGAAAATTAGCAGTTTATATGAAGTAAATTGCTAAGCTCCATTCCCGAGTTCGGCATGCATTGCAGTCTTCATCTTCAGCTCGAAGAGAAGACAGGCTTAAGCCTCGGAAAAAGGAACTTACTTCGAAGAGTTCTGTCTTCTGTTATGTAATGCGTTGTAGTCCGGAGAAGGGCAACCGTCATTTCGGAGGAATATATCGCATCTATGTTCAGGATCGAAGAGTAAGTTCTGCTGACTGCCTGCTCCGTACTCGTTTCTTGCTTAGGTTACTCTTTGACTCTGAAGATGGAGCACATATGTTCCTTCGAAACGTCGATTGACTTTTACCAGCCTACACGACTTTATACCCCAAAAGAAGAAAGTCTTCTTAACCAGTACTCAAAACATCAAGCCCTACATAAGCTTATTTGGCCTGCATGCTGTATTTAATATTTTTCGCTGTAGTTTATACCTGATGATATTCACGAAAGAATCGATCCTACTCCACTCTAGTGTCATCCTTAATGGTGACAATTTGAAAGCATACATTTTTATTTGCAACTTGTGAAGACCTTTCGTCTTATCGTCTGCTGTCCAAAAACGTAAGAATTAGAATATATAAAAATATAAATTTGTCCGTGGTTGTGTATGGTTGTGAAACTTGATCTCTGATATTAAGGGAGGAGCATAGACTGAGAGTGTTTGAGAACAGGGAGCCCAGGAGAATATTTGGACCGAAGAGAGATGAAGTGACAGGAGGTTGGAGAAAACTGCATAATGAGGAGCTTCATAACTTGTACTCTTCTCCAAGTAGAATTAGAATGATCAAGTCAAGGAGGATGAGGTGGGCGGAGAATGTAGCACGAATGGGAGAGAAGAGAAATGCATATAGGATATTGGTGGGAAAGCCAGAAGGAAAGAGACCACTGGGAAGACCAAGGCGTAGGTGGGTGTACAATATTAAAATGGATCTTAGAGAGATAGGATGGGATGGTATTGATTGGATTGATCTGGCTCAGGATAGGTACCAGTGGATGGCTCTTGTGAACACGGTAATGAACCTTCGGGTTCCATAAAATGCTGGGAAATTCTTGAGTAGCTGCAGAATTGGCAGCTCCTCCAGAAGGGCTCAGCTCCATGAGCAAGTAAGTAAGTAAACTTGTGAAGACGCAGACTAGTTGGATATAAAAGTGACAAGGAATAACTTATATTTCTTGTTTTGACATTAAACACAAATTGAAAATTATATCAAATTTTATGTTGCACTGTTGGCACGCGGTAGCGTAGTTAGTTGAGACACTATGCTACAAGCCGGAAGGTCGCGGAATCGAATCCCGATGAGGTCATCGGTTTTTTTTCAATTTACATATTCCTTCGAGCCGCACCATGGCCCTGGGTTCGACTCAACATCTAACAGAAATGAGTAGCATGAATATTCTTGGAATGTTCTCGGGGGTAAAGGGCGGCCGGCTCGTAAGACTGACAACCTTACCGCCATCTGTGAGCCGATTATCTAGAAAATATGAGTACCTCAACATCTCACAACCCTATGGGCCTCCACGACCTGTTACAGGGATACCTTTATATATTTTTTTATTTTACTTTACTGTTGCAAGTGTAGTAAATTCTCCTGTTTCGAACAATTACGAGGGAACCCATTTCGAAGTGCATTATTCTGTTTTGCGGTTGGCACACATCTGTAGCCAAATAAGCTCTGTATTTCCAAGCAAACTACAATTAGCATCGATAAATGATGCAGTGTGCAGATGTTGCTGCTACTGACTGAAACTGCACCGGTTTCCCAGAGGAAGGGTTGAGTGTGTTGCGGACGTCCAGGAGCTCCAGAGTTGTGACGTACAGATCACCGACCCCCCACCTTTGCTCAAATCACATCAAGAAAAGTCACCCTCATTGACAGTCGGGGCGAATTTATCAAACACTGACTTCCGAGTCACATAAAATGTGCCTGTAAGATTTAGATTAGAAAATCTGTTATGATATAAGAATATAGATTTAACATTAGAAGTATATTTCAATGAACACTCTTCTCCGAAGTGATATCTCATAATTATTTATATCTCTTTGGCGAAAAATGATTAACAATTTGTCAAAATTCAGAAATGAATCATGGAGATAAAAGGATCTGGTGGAGAAAGGTGCCGTGACCTATTAAAAGGCCTTGGAAACAAACTTCATACATGCATGCCACCTCCCGCAGAAGGAACATGCGCAAAGACGTATTGACAATAAAGAGATTGCACCTTTAATGACGGGGTTAGTATATTGCACAGCACCAGAATGCACCCACGTACCACATCTATAGGTTTCATATGATTATCAGAATACTTCCCTAAGTAGCATGAACGAAGAGGCAGTGTGTCTTTGTGAGTTAGAGACTGACATATTAAATGTTATTTAAATTAATTTCAGGGTCCAGTTAATGCGGATTATGCATCAGTCTTATCAAAACTGTCTGGAGAAAATGTGTTTCCAGCGTGTGAAAAGCCAAAATACTTATAAATTTGCACAAAGATATTTATATATTTCAGTGTTGGTTTTATTGATAAAAACACAAACCTTCAAAACATGATGTTAGTCTGAATAATGTGCAGAGATTATAAAATCATAAATTCGATTTTTATAATACCCGTCATCACAACTTCAATGATGACCAAAGGGTTCATTGAAAACAACTCCGTGTTTCGAATTCACTGGTAATCAATAGGTGGTACACAGACTAGAATCTATATTATTAAACTATCGTTCTATCGATCTTGGATAGTTTACTGAAAATATGAATCACGTTTTATTTAGTTTTGTATTGTGTTAAATATACTGAAGCTCTTATGATACAAGTATTGTCATGTAAAGAATACAATTAAAAGTTAAATTCATACACTAGTTTTTAATATAAAATAATGTTTTCATATATTTGAGTGTATTTGTGAATGTGAAATATGGCTGGTTTATTTTTGTTGGCGATGAATATGAAGTATGTTCTTATGTAAATTACTTACTTACTTACTCATGGAGCTGAGCCCTTCTTGAGGAGTCGCCAATTCTGCAGCTATTCAAGAATTTCACAGCATTTATGGAACCCGAAGGTTCATTTCTGTGTTTACAAGAGCCCTCCATTTGTCCCTATCCTGAGCCAGATCAATCCAATCCATACCATCCCATCCTATCTCTCTAAGATCCATTTGAATATTGTTCACTCACCTACGCTTTGGTCGTCCCCGTGGTCTCTTTCCTTCTGGCTTTCCCACCAATATCCTATAGTCATTCCTCGTCTCCCCTATTCGTGCTACACACCCTGGCAATCTCATCCTCCTTGACTTGATCATTCTAATTATACTTGGAGAAGAGTACAAGTTATGAAGCTCCTCATTATGTTCTTATCTAAATACATTTTCAAAAATGAGTTAAATATTGTCACGATTTAGGGGTTACTATAGATGGGTTATTGATTGGTGAATTGATTTGTTGGCCAGTTATGCACACGAATCGAACTACAAGTAATTATAGCGCCGTCTCTGATTTTCACACTTTAGAAATCACTACACGCAAAGTCTACTCCAGCATACAATGTCATCACTTGTCGTTGCTTGGTAACGGCTCTCAATCAATCAGTCAATTGAAATCTTCAATTTCTGTGCTCACGTCTTTAATGCCTGGTGAATATTCCGCAACTGAAATGTCAACTTAATTATAGCGCTGTCTCTTCTCAGACTCCCTTGCAGAACTCAATTTTCAAGTGACTGGGTCGCCCCAGTTGTCTTCCTTATAACCCCTTTGCACGGGCCGAGTAGAAAACACCGTTTCGAAGAGTAACTCTATTGTTATATGCATATAAATTGCCGCAGGAATATGTTTACCGATGTGTTGCCTAGAAACGGCCGCTTTTATTCACCTCTCTCTCAGTCATTTCATAGCAACGGTTGTACAAGCTGCAATATGTTAAAACAACTAAGTTGAAATTTTTGTATAGTTATGTCGAATTATTGAAGACATAGTATGATGTTCTGAGGTGTCCGTTAAGACTGAGTTGTATCTTGCATATGCATCTCATGAGACAGTGCTGCTTCTGCTGGAATTTTGTTTTGTTGACGGTTGTGTTGTTCCTATTGGAGATGATTGGTTAAATGCTTAGAAGTGACCCTCCGTCACCATGGCAGTGAAACCTTAAAGATATAATAACAAAGTCTGTATTTAGTTCACCACCTGATGATAGCCTGTGGATCAGAAACCTCTAGTTGTTTGCAATAAAACATTCGTCATTATTGAAATTTTGTTAAGGGTTATGAAAGTAAATGTAATATTTATTTATTCTGTAACTAGAAAACAGACTAGGATGCAGAATTTAAATATAAAGAAATACTGTTTCTACTTCATGGAAAATATACCTTTTTTCCGTTAGAAGCCCATGCTAATAATGTTCTACATAATAAATTCATTCATTCATTCATGAGTAATCTGTCAGACGACAGGTCCACAGTCTCTTCCAAAACACTTCCTCCACTTAATGCGATCTAGAGCTTTCTCCTTCAAATGAGAATATCTTCTTCTGTCCCCAAGGTCATCCAGCATCTTCTTACGTCTTCTTCCTCGTCTTCTGGTCGCTCTTTATTCTGATAACTCGTAAGACACCTCTGTGGGCAATGTACAGAATTTCTGAGTGATAAATTGGTGGTTTAGTAACCACTTAATGATTAGATTGGCCTTCGACCACTTCAGACACAAGAGCCGGGGGTTCGAATGCTTCTAATGGAACGAGCCTGTTGGCGGTGCTTGGGGGCGAAGAAGTGGGGAGCGCCCATACCGCTGGGCTCTAATATGAAACATGGTACAGTACTGTGAGTCTTCAGCACTCGCACAATAAGCAGGGGCCTTGCAAAGGGTCGACCCGCGCCTAAATAGTCACACCAAATTTCCTTTGTCTTCATTGTGTCATAAGAAGTTATGATTGGATTTTATTAGAGGGATTAGTCAGAGTTACATAGAGAATAATAACATAAAATTATACAATCTATAAGGTAACATATTGCTCAAGTATGTTGCACATTGCCAAGCCTCGTGTTCTGTATTCTCTGTTCATAGACTGCGAACCCCTTGCTTTGTATCTAGATGTTCCTTTGATGTTTCTGACCGATACCGCCTAGTGACCCAAATAACTGAGTTCACAGGAATGCGGAATTGAATATATGCAGATGTAGGGTGTTGGTTCGAGACCATAGAGAACTCTGTAGCAGTGTCATTAGTACGTTCGTAATGAAACGTGTAGACTCGTGAGTAAGCATGGACTGCGCAGGCCCCTAGAGAGCATATCGAGTACTCGTATACTACATAAATTTAGTTGATCTGTGGATTGTCAGCATATCAAATAACTGCACAGTATTAGAAAGGAAGCGGTCGCAACCCGGTACCGGTCCTGTTCTGTATTTGCCCTGAAGGGCAAGGATAGTAGCAAAAAAAAAAAAAAAGATTTCCGGTATCCTAGCCGAGATCAGAACGAGGACTTTCCTAATGAAAAGCAAAGCAAACAACAGAGAAAGAGGTCAGTGTGTGTCACTAAATAAATTATATTAAGAAATAAGTGCAGTGAAGAGAATAAATCCTATGAAGATATGAACCATATGTCATTTATTAACTGTTCATATGCTGAATCATTTTATGGTGTTTTGCATTCGGTCTGCGTGTAAATCAGAATGATATACATTTCAATATATAGCTATACAGCGAATTGAGTTTTGGTGCATACTACTCAAGTATAGAAGCGTCCATGACACTATTCAACAAAGAATTTAATCGAAATATGTTGAAAAATGGAAATGGCCTCTAAATTATGAGCTGATTTTATGTACTTCTTGTTAATGACACATAAAGAAGATATAGTAGGATGACCAAACATATAACTCTTCATACGTTCTACTGAACGATAGGCCCTCCAGTGGTCATAAAATGCCATGCCTTTTTACTGCACCAAAGTGTTTCTTTCCGTGTTTGAAAGATCAAGATGTTCAACCCTGTCCTTAACCAGTTGAATCCAATCCTTATCCTCAAACCTTATTTCTTTAAGAGCCATTTCAGCATTATCCTCTGCTCACCGCTCACGGGTATTCCTACAAACTCAGCATGTTCCTAATTTCCCCCATTCTTACTCTTTGTCTGTCCTGTTTCATTGTATTTCCTTAGACATCGAAAATAGCGACAGTAAAAAAGTAAAACTATTCCTGTAAAAGCCCGTGAAGACCCATAGTGTTGTGAGACGTTGAGGGTCCCACATTTTCTAGACAATCGGCTCAAAGATTGCCGTACGTTTGTCAGCCTTACGCGCCTGCCGCCCTTAACCACCAAGAATATTCCTGTTACTCATTTCTATTAGAGGCTGAGTTGACCCCAGGGCCATAGTGCGGCTGGAAGGATTAGGTAAATTGAAAAAAAAATCCAGTGGCCTCACCGGGACTTGAACCCGCGAACTTCTGGCTTATAGAATAGCGCCTCAACCAACTATGCTACCGCGTGACCAAAATAGTGACAGTTCTCGTGGTAAATTTGGTTGAAAATTTCTAGATACTATAAAATCATGTATTCAAAGATGACATACTCTTCTGTGTTTTCCCATAAAAAATTATTAATTTATTTGGAAATGACGTAATTTAATTTCAAATTAAATTCTGTAGATTCCGTTTACTCGAAATACTTTTAAAAGTATAGCTTATACAATGGAATTTTATCTCTTTGGATTCTATATTCCAGGATATAAAATTCGACAATCTTAAGTTGGAAGAAAATAAATCTTCCTGGAGTGATAGAACAAGGATCCATTTGGATCCAGTTTTCTTTGTTAGAGGGGAGGCGTAAGCACTGCTTTAAATGAGGGTAGGAAAGTAACCGTTGATGCAGTGCCAGTCCTACTTCCTGTTCTGAGAAAACCGGCTTAAAATCTGATGGAGACATGCTATCCTGAATGAGGCAGTTTTGTGCCTCTCTTCAGCCCCTGCAGTACATCAGAGCGGACTAAACGGCTTCTGTCGACATCCTTTTCAGTTCGTTACTTCCCAATCATCCTAACATTCGACGCTTTATAGCCTGAGTTACCGAGAGAATACTTAAGTAAACCATAACTAACCAAATAAATATACGAGGGAATGTGTTAGTTTAATGAATTTTCGGGCCACTCTCTGTAGAAACAAACAGGGTTTGAGGGTTCACGGCGCTCTATGTGAAGAGTTATATCTTATATATATAGTTATATCTTATATATTTGGCCATGTATTCCATTGAATGTAAACTGACATTTTGGACAAGCACTTCATCTCTCTTCTTCGAGGTCGATGAATAAACCGAACAAAACCCCTGCAAATGGTGGCGACATATTGCTCAGAAAATCTGATTGATATTCAACTGTCTATATGTCTTAATTTCATGCATCCTGCTGTGCTACAATATACAACTCTTTAACAAAAGTTCAGATGTTTTTGAAAACATCATTAATATTTTATCTTGTTATAATACTTCCAATTTTTAATTTTTATATAATCTGAACTTTTGTATTTTTACATAAGCAATTTTAAAATTGTACGATTAATAGTGTTATATCCATTTTATGATTGCAGTTAAATGGTAGATTTTTGTTGATATGTATTTGCCTGATGATGGCCGATAGTGGCCGAAACATGTAGCAAAGCCACAGCTGTACGCTGACTTTGATGTTTTACTATTTGCTGTGTTGTGACGGTCCATTAAAGAGTTGTGACTATATGTCGTTACACCCTGACAGATATAACTCATGTACTCGTGTAAATAGTATTTAAAATATACCTTCCTGATATAAAGAACTAGTTACCTTTTTCCGTTTATGATAAATCGACGGTTAATCTGGATACTCTTCGTGCAAGAAATCGTCATGGAAGAGGCGACAGACGTTTAGTTCAATGGACCTGTCAATGAAACAGGTAGCGTGTACGAATTCCAACCTTCACACCTGAACTTCTACCGCAGTCGTAAACTCTGTGACCAGATGTCAGCGGGGTACATTCTAACTTTAGGCAGAATGAATATGGGTGTGTATGCTGGTTCAACAGACTGGTCTGCCAGCACGATAACAAGGTAATCTCCCAGTGAACCACAGCAAATAACCTAATGACGTCACGTTCGACCGTCCGAAAGTCGCAGTTACGAAATTCCGTTCCATAACGTTACATGGATTTAATCATATTTGCAGGAAAAGCAATTCTACTCCGTTTCCTATTCTAACACCCATTGAAAACTCTCTCAAACCAAATTGAAACTTCAATTTGCCTAGAACAGTTTAGACCAGTATTAGAGTTTGGATAATTTTGTAGATCAAATACGGACGATTATAACTCGAAGCTACATTCACGTAACTTGATAGTGTATTCATTTAAGGCCTTTGAAAACAATTGAATCATTGCATCGCAGTTGGATATTGTCATTTTGTGTGCAAAGCATATCCTAAATTTACTTCTCCGGTGAACTGGAAGGTACCGCATTCATACAATCATTTCATGTTCGCTAGCTTAACCTCAAATACCGTTTCAGATAAGGGTGTGTTAATGTATAGGCATTTAATTTATTATGCTTATCGTATAGCACTACAAAACTATAATTTTGCCTGTGGTTCTGTATGGGTACGAAACTTGGTCTCTGACATTAAGGTAGGAACAGAGACTGAGGGTGTTTTACACAGGGTGTTGAGAATATTTGGACCGAAGGGGGATGAAGTGACAGGAGGTTGGAGAAAACTACATAATGAGGAGCTTCATAACTTGTACTCTTCTCCAAGTAGAATTAAAATGATCAAGTCAAGGAAGGTGAAATGGACAGGGCGTGTAGCACAAATGGGGAGAAGAGGAATGTATGTAGGATATTGTTGGGAAAGCCAGAAGGAAAGAGACCACTGGGAAGACCAAGGCGTAGGTGGGTGGACAATATTAAAATGGATCTGAGAGAGATAGAAAGGGATGGTAAAGATTGGATTGAACTGATCTGGCTTAGGAGAGGGACCAGTGGAGAGCTCTTGTGAACGCGGTGATGCACCATCGGGTTCCATAAAATGCTGGGAAATTCTTGAGTAGCTGCAGAACTGGCAGCTCCTCAAGAAGGGCTCAGCTCAGCGTGAGGAATCGGCCCGCTGCAATGATTTAGTTTTCAACGGACAACAGAGAAGCAAGCAAACTCGTAGCCAAGATATCAATGGTGACTGTACAATACTGCGCGATCTGTAGAACATAGCATGTAGAACATCGTGACGTCAGTGCTGATGTCAGGGAAAGCCGATACTGCTCATGTAGCTGTCGCGGTATCGGGTCTCAGCCGGCATGCCTGTTTGAGGTCACTGTCCCTTTCCTCTAAGTCTGCATTAAAATTATAAGAGAAATGTCTGAGAAAAACCATGACCACCTTCAGCGAAACCAGTGTTTCTTTATTATTCCTAATTATCTCCCGACTCAGTACCGTACTACAGGGAAGGGCAACACGCTCCCAAATTCTGTATTCACCACCAGCATCAAATCCGTCGCTATAAAACCGAAGGAAGTGAAATCACTTTGAATAATATAATGAAAAAGAAAGAAAATTAAGGACGAAATGGAAAAGGCAGTAGAGTATCTTAAACAAACAAAAAAAAATCGCACAAATGAATGAAAGAAGAAGAATTCAAACGGTTAATGCCACATTATATTTGTGAAGTGTAAAATGACGGTTTATTGTGAAATCAAAATGATAATGTTCCATAGTTAATGGATTGTGTTTATAGCTAATATTTATTTTACTAAACGTGATTGTTTACCTCTAGGAATTAATCCACACTGATTAAAAACTCTCAGAGCTATTACATTGATCATTAAATATTTATGTAACGAACACAATATATGACATATATTACAGTAATTAATTGCCTTAACTAGTTATGAGGAAGTATTTCGTACAGAGTGTAAATTAATTTTCTGATTGGCCTGAGTTTTTTTAATATTTCTATCGTAGGTTTTAAATCAAACTATTACTTCTAGTCGAAATTAGGCATAAATTATATTAAACTAAATGCTCTTTAAGCCAACATTTCATGCTTGCAGAATGCAACGGCACTATTTCACCTCTGAATCAAAGAGTTTATTAATAATTCCAGCTAGGTACTTCAACACAGTGTAATTGAAAATGAAAATTCCTTAAAACTCACATTATTATTTTTAAGTATTTGCTGTAGAATATGCCACGTGAATTGTTTATGGAAATTAGAGAAATCTGTAAATGAACGATCTAAATAAATTATGTGTTTATGCTTATGACGTTAATTTGTTGGCGGGAAATAAATCATTTTCAGATATAAAGTCGAAGCTCTTAAATATTACAGCAAAGAAACTGGTCTAGCTTTAAACAGAGATAAATACTATCACGCGTAGAGTGCTGCACGTGACGAAAATGGCGGGTTCTATTTCGGATGATTGGATTTATTGGCACCTTGGCTACAGTCTCTCTTAATTACGTCGTTGAAGGGGTGGGTCAATAGTCAAGTCACACGCAATGTTCCCTGTGCATGCCTAAGGAGGGCCCGCTACGTCTCAGAATTGTCTCCTTGCTGAATGCCGTTACAATTAGAGCTACACTTCACAAAACCTTGGGAATCAACGAGTGGCGTCGACGGCAAGGACATAATTAATTACATACCTTGTAGACACCCCCAGTCGTTTATAAAACTAGCGTCCAACGCGTGGCTGCAAAGTACGCTTGTACTATTCACTGCTGTGTTTCTATTTCTGTATTTATACTTCCTCAGAATACCATGTTACCATTATGTCTCATTCATTCTCCAGTTACAACTGATGGTGTTTATATATATATAACTTTGTATAATTTATTATTTCCATGTAAATCAACTTCATCAATGGTTCTACAGCCCTTGTTTGGGGCCTTGACCTCTTCTTCAATTACGTAATCTTTTTTTACACAGTCGGTAGGACTCGTTGGTCGAGCGATCAGCCCGACGCAAGACCGCTACCTACACACAGGACAACACAAACACAGAATAAACACACACAGACATCCATGCCTTGAGTGGGATTCGAACCCACGATCCCGGTTTCCAAGCGAGCGAAGAGAGTACATGCCTTAGACCGCTCGGCTACCGTGACCGGCTTAGTTATCATCTGGCCTTGTATATTTTGTAGTATATTATGCAGTTACGTTTTATTCGTGGCATAAAATATTGCTTAAGTACTCGTATGTCTGTATGACCCTTGGGTCAGTAAGGAAGTCATGGAATGAATACAGTTAATAATTAAAGAACGTTTGAGAACATAAATTTATAAGATGACTGACAAATAGAAATTATTGTCATATTCAAATTAGGAGAACAATTATTCATGTTCACTACGAGAGAATTCTGCAGTATAAGACTGAGGTTCGATCAGATCGTTGCTTGAACTTCTTGCAGTTTTCCTTATTGACGATCTAAGTAATATTAGAATTATAAGGTGGGATGCAGTAAAATATATCAGTTTATACGAGTATATTCCGCCAATTTGTCTGTCCCAAGGAACTTCTTCAGTCGGTTTAGTTATTAGAGAAGTAAATAAAAATATCCTATTTTTCTTCAGACACTGTTTGAAGTACATTGTGACCCGACCAAGGCAATATGAAGCTCATAGATACAGGAAGATGTCAGCGGTATCTTTGTGTTTTTCCTCCAGTCGACTTGTCGGCTTCATATGTCACCACGGCACTGTCCGATATTCCTGCAATAAGCTCTAGACGTCGTGGATGGGAAATGAAAAATGTTTCTTCCAACTCTTTCCTGCCATTCTTATTTTGCTCTTTATGGAAGCAAAAAAAAAAGAAAGGACAAAAATTATCCATTTCAAAGGGTAAATAAGGTGAAGCAGGAAATTGCCTATCCATTGATCTGCTCTCCACGCTGGCTGATGCACACAACACGCTTGAGCCTACGAACGACTTATTGCGGTCGATGGTTTGATTGAAAAGACTCGAAGTAATAAATAAAGACATGTTAATTGTCTCCATGCAGCGAGACGTTGTTGAGGAGGTGAGAGTCGATCCTTTTGTTAAGTAATTCCATGCATTTATAGAACCCGAAAGCTCATTATCTCCATTTTCTGATCTAGATGATATCACACAACATATTCGGAGCAATTTAATTAATATCCAAAGTACACCTTGGTTTCCAAAGTACTCTCCCCCCTTAAGTTTTGTGACTAATACTTTATATCTCCCATTCCTGAAATATTAGTATATCTCGCCCCTCTCAGTCTTCTAACTTCCTTTTTGAGCACAGGTTACTCCTGGGGCAGGGCACCGGACTTTCTGAGGTGGAATTAACCAGAATTCTGAGACGCACTGAACCAGATTTCGTAGGCAAAAACAAAGTAGCGATTGGACCTGAAGAGGGACACGTATGCGCAGTTCGCCCATAGCTGAAGCTAAGCGCCCGAATTTCTGAAATGTACAGGAAGCGCACTTGGGCTGCATGTGTTCCTAACGGCTCAAAAGTCGGTTAAGCTCCGTCCTAAATCCCGGTTGTCAAGCTACCAGCTAGATTTATATGAAGTGAATGCTGAAACCTAGCCAGTCGAATACCTAAATTCCATGCGTACTTCGACGAACTCCGACTGATGGCGTTACAATCGCTCGTTCCACGTCATCACTCCGTGCTCTGCTGGAATCGTCTTTTGATCACTAGTTGGACGTGTCTTCTAGGGCTGCTTCTTATATTGATTGAAGCATGCTGAAACCTGTATTATTATTATTTGTTAATTTTCTTATCTGCATTAATTTGTTTTTCCTTCAATGCTTACCTTTAATTAGTCTTTGACTTTATGCTGTGTTTGTCCAGTATGTAATTACTTTTATCTACACTATTCTCTGTCCGTAGCTTGCCTTGCGGCTGTTGGCTCAGCACATAAATAATAAAGAATCCAGTCGAATTAAATTATTATGCCTCTACAGTCCTTTGTTGGGCCTTGGCCATATACACAGGCGGTACGACTCCTTGGACAGGGGATCAGCCCGTCACAAGGCCGCTACCTACACAAAGAACAACATTAACACAGAATAAACGCACACAAGACATTCATGTCTCGAGTTGTATTCGAACCCATTATCCCAGCGTCCAGCTAGCGATCCACCCTGTAGAGCCTGGGACACGTTTCATGGTAATCGCCAGACTCCTCATGCTCGTCTCTTTCAGCTTCTGGCGCCCAAATTGCAACTTATATGAAGCTCTTCCATCTGATAAAGAAGGTACTTACTTTTAATTAACCCGAAGGTTCATCATCAACTAACTACAGTATGCAAAGCCATTTTAAGCTTTCGTCACTATCGTCACGAACATCAGCAACAGTTTCGTATCCTTTGCTAATGGAATCAAGTTCTCATGTTCACATCCCGATTATCGGCCTTCTTTTTATTGTTATCTCAGCCTCAGGAGGCTCGAACTTCTTGCAGGCTGCATTTTATTCACTAGAAATTATGATGGGGATTTAGAACGCATACTGAGTACTTAGGTGCTTACAATTAGTTATCGCATCTTTAAATGCATTCTTTTGTCACTCCTCAGTACTGAAGTTTGGTCAGTGTATAGCTGCAATACTTGTCGCCACGTGGCGGTAAGTAAGTAGTCCTGGAGGCGGGAGACGCTACATTGTGGTGCTTCATGGTCCCCAAGCCACTGGTAGGTGGAGTGGGGAATTTATCTTCGCGCTCGGTACTTGTTTAAAAAGTAACATGAAGCAGGTTCTCTGACGTACATTTACAGCCGTTCTTGTACTTAGATTCAGGCATATTTCAGTGTGTGAATTCCATAAAATACGAGAAAAACTCGTAATTCCAGCAATTTGATTCAGAAGTTAACAGTAAGTGCATGGGCTTATAAGGTAAGAGGTACGTGTGGGTCAAGTGTCCGAAGTTATGGAGAACTACCAGATACCTAGAACATTCACTCTAATTGCACTGAAGTATTTATTTAAATTTCTGATTTCGATATGGGCTACTCGTAAAGCGAAAAAACTTTGGACGCCTCATAAAATAATATAATACAGTTTTCATGTGGATTCTTTATTTTTTTTTATACGATGTGAGGGTGAGCGAATCCTATGCACTTAAGAGAATACAAATTTACAGCTAATCTATAGGAGTTACAAAATTCTAAATTTAAATGACTACTCTTCAGTTACTCACCACGAACTAACGCAGAGGTCAAGAAAACTAGGGTCTGTACATCCACTCCCCCATACGTTTTCTTGGCATAGCGCTTAATTAGTTAAGCACAGGGACAACTTTACCTTCTTTTACTTCACCCTTTACTCTTCAATTATTACCTTAAAATGATTAGTGATTTATCATGTCTTGGAAACCCTTATTATAAAAGGTAAAGTTCATGAAGGCATGTTTATTCAGAGTTCTCGATACAATGATGCGAACATTGAAGGGTAATTCTGCTTGCTTCAAACAAAATGCCGATTAACATTGACATTGTGAACACTGTATTAAGGTAACAAAATGAATACTATTATTCGCATGAGGTAATATGCGATCCAGCATATCTTACCCCGAATGTCGCATTTTACTGGCATGTCTGTCTTTGTACACAAGTATGCCCCTTAGTGAATTCATTAAAACTGCTCTCCGAGAATGCACACAGTGAGTACAGTAAGCATTGATATCACAGCTCGGAGTCTTCACAGATCAGGCACACAGATTTATCAGCGAAGGAAACTACGTTATTTCGGTTGTAAGCATCATAAATTGTATTCTCATCAATGTCTCTAGGAGAGTGATATTCACTTCGTTCTGAGCCTACGTACATTTCCCACGATCCATTCATCTTCCTTGCCTTACAATCAGATTAACTTTTCTTTATTTTCCTCATTAAGAACTCCCCCTTTTCTCTTAAGTTACTTCTTGATATCAGAGTCTTCAAATTTTTTCTTCACTCGGATCCTAGTCAGAAACTCGTAGTGTTGTTTCGTAGGATTAGGACTTGTCCATACGTTGAAGTCTTGGACCTAGGGAAATATGAGTGATACTGAGACGCCTAGGTGCCTTTTGTTGCTTCGCCTTGAGATCGAGCAGTCGATTTATATCGAAATACATTCCCTGAAGGTAGACTTTCTTCAGCTGAACATTCTTCTAGTTACGTTATTTGCAAAATCACCTAATTGGTTTGCTGAGCAGGTTCAAAGTCAACTGCACTAAACTCTTCCGGACAGAGAGGCCAAATACGTACCTTGATCTCTGAAACTTGATATGAAATTCTTCATTATTGCACATGTTTTGAGGTAGGCTGTACTAAAGCGTCCAGCCAGCCACTTCAAAATGACTAATTCTGTCATATGTATGTGTTTTAGATGCAGGTTTCATTCGCTCTTGATTGCCATGTTAAGAGGCCACTAGAGCCACAGGTATCCACGTTGCAGTCGCTGTGAAGTGTGAGGTATTTTGATGGAAAATTTACCTCATTGCAATGCTTATGTATATGAAGGGAAATGTGGCTGGCCTGGGCGTCCAGCGCTGATAATGCATGCTTGAATGTGTATGTATAGAAGTATAACGATACAGGATTATCCTTAGGATGTGTGGCAAATTCTTTGACATGCAGCCATTCCAGGAAGAAATCTTAAGTAATCTACCTAGTTAAAATTATCATAAACTAATTTTACCCTGTTAATTACAATCCATCTATAGGTTTATAAAGGTGAATTAAGAACCTAAAATGAAGTGGAAATTTTCTAAACGCATTTTCTTTTTCTGAATATGATAGTAGTTGAGCCGACAGACTCACTGTTGAATCGACCTGTTTCTTGTTCTTTGTGCTTGTGAATGCACTGTAACAGAGGCCACCACTGCTCTTCTGGCAAACACCACACCACACTTAAAAATGGCAGCCCAATCTGTCACTAACCAGAGCACATTCCTTCATATAGTAGCCTACAGCTGAACAGGCGGTAACGTAGCTGGTTGAGGCACTATACTACAAGCCGGAAGGTCGCGGGATCTAGTCCCGATGAGGCGGAATTTTTTCAATTGACCTAATCCTTCCAGCCATACCATGGCCCTGGGGTCGACTCAGCCTCTAACAGAAATGAGTACCAGGAGTTTTCCTAGGAGAAAAGGGCGGCCGGCGCGTAAGGCTGACATCCTCACCTTCACCTGTGAGCCGATTGTCTAGAAAATGTGGGAACCTCGACGTCTCACAATGGGCCTCCACGGCCTGTTACAGGGATAGCTTTACTTTACTTTTTTTTTACAGCTAAGGACAGCTTACGAATGAAGGAATAGTGTGCTGGGGTGCGACCAAATAAGTCGTGTCGGTGAGGAAACTTTGCTTTACAATGAGGAATGTGGATTTCCGCAGTGTCAATTTTACTATAGCCTGCAACACTAATGTGCTCTGCATTTCTGCATTTCTCAATAAAAGGAGGAGGACACTGACCAGCTCCAATACATATGTGCTTCATACTGTAATAAATGGTCGTTCATTACTTCAGTTCAGTGCAGAGCTTCTGTAGGAAGACTGAGACAAGGAGTCTACTCCGAAGGTCTAGGAGCGGATGGGAGGGTAATATTAAGGTGTATCTTAAGGAGCAAGGTTTGGAGGGTGTGGGCTCTGTTAACTTGACTTAGGCTAGGAACTACTGGTGGACTCTTGTAAACACGGAAATTAAATTAGGGTTGTGAGCAATTCAGAGAACTTTCCGACTCTTTCTGTTACAACTTCTCAAGGAAGATTCTCTTCTGTGAAGTTAGGTTAAGTTGGAAGTAATTAATTTCAATATCGACGAGCAGCCAGTCTAATCAGAATTGAATTTGTCGGAGCTTCGTTCAGTGCATTCAAGTGCTGGAATACTAAGCTAAATTATGCCATGATTTCCTGCGATTAGGCTCCGCCCATTTCGCCATTCTCACACATGCTGTTATACGAAGCTCTTTCAAAATATTTCCCTAAATGAGCCAGCTATTAATGTGATGACGTAGTGAGACATTTTAAAGGCATAAAGTCATCTTAAACATTTCCTCAGACGTGCAACCCCTTCGGAGGAGCAGCTAGTCAAGAAGTATCCGCTTTTATAGAAGCAAAAAATTTATATTACCGTGTTCACATGAACTGAAGCAATATGTTAAATTACATAACGTGTATATGAAACATGAATTAACAGAAATCTCAGCGGCTTTGTTTTATAGGAGAAAATTCCATGTTTTTGGCACAAGTTATTGCTATGCCATCGTCCATGGAAATGTTGTGAACGCTAACTTCATAACAGATGAATATGACATTTATAATTTTTTACATTATATAATGAAGAGGGTATTCATTTTTGTTTAATATTAATGTATCTTCATACCATTTTTTTTTCTCATTTCAATACGATATATCCGTTTCAGCTTCCTCATGCGTGGGTAGTTTCACTATTTATGCTGGATGGAGAGTAGTTGAAAATGGAACGTAGAATTGCATATGTAAACAGGAATTACTATTCTGGTTGGATATGTTGAATATTCAAATATGCGTGTTCGAATGCATGTACAGGCGAAATTTTCCGTGTCTTCTCTAGCGATATCTCTTGATATCATTGTAACAAAACTCTTAAGAAGGATTTTGTTGCTAACGATTTGAGTGTGTGTGTGTAAGTGCGTATAGTAGTCTGTAGGGGGCACTGCCTCACATTTTTATAAATTTAGATGGTCAGACACCAAAACAGTGCTCTCAGAATAAAGCGAGGAAAGAAATAGAAGACATACAACTTTTCACATTAAAATTCTCAATTCATTTCCTGAGATTTCCAATAACTGTTCTTAAAAACATCACTTGCTATTTTATCGTGATATTTGTTATTGCTCATAGATTTGATATTATTAACGGATAAGGGCAGAAAATAATAGCACAACCGGCAGAAAAATATAAGCTTGGGTCGTTATTGTAGTGTCTAACTTTATGGAAAAGTTTCATGGCGTTATTCTAGATAACCGTGTGACTTAGCTCACATGGTCATTCTGTTGTCTTGGGTATAGAGAAAGCTGAAATTTCAAGAACTTTTCGTGAAACTGAGGCATACAATTTTTTAAAAAGTATATTAAATACACAGAAAGTTTAACTATTGAAAGAAGTGGCGATTGCTCTGCTACTAAAACAAAGCCCGATATATTTCTCATGGCAGTAATACGGAATTATTAATCTCCTTTGATAGCATGTGCTGAATAAGTTATTTCTAACTAAATCGGAAAAGCTGATCACACGAATTATAATCAAATTGTAATCACTCACAGAGTTTGATTGCTTGGCAAGACACGTGAGCGTCCATACCACTTATTAATCAGTTTGATATAAGGACATTATTCTGATTAGAATACAATTCTTATGTAATATAACATTCTGACATTATGGATGTTAGAAATTGTAAGAACAGTATTTTATTATCCATTTATAAGCATAATTCTCGTTAGGAACAATTTCAGTTATGATGAATTTCTCAGATAAAATCTCAAACTTCACACGTCTTTCATATTTTTTTCCCCCTTGACACTACAGCCCCAGTGGGCCTAGGCCTACCTCCATGAATCTCTCCGTTTCACTTCGGTTTTTCTAGATCTTAGACATTCGGTAGGACTCCTTGGGCCGGTGATCAGCTCGTCGCAAGGCCTCTACCTGTACCCAAAGGCAGAAAAACGCACACACACAAACTAAACATCCCTGCCCTGAGTGGGATTCGAACCCACGATTCCGGTTTCCAAGCGAGCGAAGACAGTACATGCCTTAGACCGCTCGGCTACCGTGATCGGCTCTTCCATATTTAACCCCATTTATTTATCAGCTAACACCTTCACACCAAACACTAAACATAGTTTTCATGCAAGAGTGGTTTATTAATTCACATTCCACAAAAAAAAATCATCTGTATAAAACTTTAATATTGTATAAGGTTTGGTACATAACCTTTCGGGCCTTACATTATTTGGCATTAATGCTACTCGCATATCGGATTTATAACGGCGGCCATATTGGTACTGTTTGGCTGAAAATAGAAAATGACAGAAATGTAAGGACATCTCAAAGCGTGATGTTCATTCCAAGTGTCGTGAAAATCTGTCACACTTACTGGCCAGGCAAACTCACCGCCATAATGAAGTTAGAACATAAGGAAAGTAGGCTACTGAAAAGAAAGTGGTCTTATAATTTACCGTACCCTGAATGATCAAATTCAAGGCAGAAGATTTGGGATATGAAGTAACACCGAGCATTTCTTATACATGAATTTGTGACTTTGTAAACTACAGGAATTTCAGGTGTTCCCAATTATTTACAGACAGAAAACTGGCACAGTAGACCCAGCGCTAGCCGAAATCTCATTGCAAACTGGGGAAATCCCTCGTCTGTTGACATTTGGTTGAGAACCAACAAGAAGACTTCTTGTGGATGACCACGCCACAAACTTTACATCAAAACCACTAAGAAGGCTATAGGGCGTACGGATATAACCCGCTGTGGTTATTTGCATGACTTGGGTTTCAACTGAAGAACACCCAGAGTGCTACTGATATTCTAGCCACGTATTAGGTAAGCCCAATTTTCGAATCACGGCCCGAAATCAGCTATCCTTATTGTTTGTATGGTATCCATCACACCGTCTAAGCAGAGGCTGGATTGCACTTTGCAATATATCCGGCCGTCTTTCTTCCATGTCATTTCTAATTCACCGTAATTGTAGTTGAAAAAGAGCCCCTTTTGAGCCATAACCTTTCTTAGACTTGTCATCTGGTTTTAACTTCTTTGGGTTTCGCAACAATAATATTTTTCAGATCAAGGTCATCAGCCTTGCATGCATCCCCAGCTTGGTGGGCCAGGTCCCCTAGTGACAGGCTTACCCAATTATACCACCAGGCACCGCCTTCCCTTTCTGTCTCCTACGACTCACATTCTCAAATCATACAACCGATAAACTCTGTATAAATTGGTCATCAGTATGTTAATCGTCATTACACAAACAAATATTCACTGCAATTGAAACATTTCCTGAAATTTGGATTTCAGAGTTGCTCAGTCTTAATAGGATTCCAGTAATGTGAGTTGTGCCGACTCAGATTATCTGTTCCTCCTCTTTATGAATTATCTACCGATTTCCCCTGGTACAGCATTATGTGACTTAAAGTATACATGTGTATGAAGGCCGGAGTGAAGCAAACCTATTTGCAGTGTTGAACACGCCACAGGACGTTTTTACTTGCTGCTCTTTCGGAAATCATAGCACTCACATGCATTTACTGCACTCCACTGATTGAGACTAGCTCTTTCTAACGGGCCCAACTGAGTAGGTCTATCCTACCCTATCCACCTGAGGACGGCGACAGTTCCAGTCTCCGAAACGTTGTGGTTTTTGTCTTATATATACCAGACGATGGATAGAGTCCAAAATAAGCCTAATAGTTCTGTACAGCGTACACCATCGTTAGAATCCTTTCAAGTCTAATTGTTTCAAATCTCTATCAGAATGTTAAATTTTTTACTGTTACATAATTATTAACTAATTTACGCTGGGATTATTTTGATATAAAGTGAATGTCCGTGGTGATATTTTGTAGAGCAGAGGTTAGTTTTTTATCCTGAGAGGCCAGTTTTTTTAGTTGGTAATGTATCTGAAAATAGATTAAAAGTGTCCCAATAAATCCGATTGTGAGAGATGTATAGTCAGTCATATATCATGGTATAGGCGATTGCTTACACTTTATGTGGGCTGTTACTCGCCTGCAAGTACTGCTGATTTGTAGCCTTACTTGAACCTGAATAATGGCCCACATAACAATGTTTTGACATTTTAACACTTAAAACTAATATTAAAATTTAGTAACACAACCAGACGTAGAAATTGACACAAAAAATTATAACATAATTCGTAACATGGATCCACATTCTAACACAGTTCAGTAAGAAGTGTTGCATCATGGGACCTGCCTGATGATTATCGAGATCTGTCAAAATATTTCGCGGATACGGAATAATGAACAAATGCTAATGCAGTAATGTGGGTTTATTTATTTGGATATTGTTGTGTTGACGGCCATATAATGTCACATAGTGATACAAAACAGGATGCATATAATAATTTTATATATATAAGGAGGAACAGTGAAGACCGTGATCAAGGTGGGAAGCTCAGTTCTCTCGAGTGTGGAGTTAGTGAGTTAGGAAAGAAGGAATTATGAGCTGGACCTAGGAGCCGGATATATAATCTGGACTGGCAACAACAGTCAGTTATGGGTCGAGAGAGAGAGAGAGAGCGTAGATTAGGAAAGAGATGATAATTTTTTAGCAGTTGCAGTGTACATTTCTTTTCATTTTACACAAAGGTGGAGAAATCGGTTAAAACTATCAAGCATTTGCCTGGTAATACCTCTGCAGAGGTTATAGACTGCGACGTCATCAATATAAAACAGATGACTGCCAAGCGTTCCATTTCAGAAGGAGGGGTCACACATACCTCCCTCCCCCTCTTTCTAATTACTCTAGCAAGGAACCATGTAGTTCCAGAAATCTTCAAATTGGCAGCACGCTCCAACATAGCTATGAGTATAAAGGTCGAAGCTTATGAGTTCCAAAATGAACTTTAGAATGCAACAACTGTCAGCGTTTTGGCCACATCTGGGTGCACCGCTGCCTGTGGCGTGGTTGAGTGCCCAGAGGAACAGAGCACAGACATGCCCCAACCTACTGCAGTTTCGACATTCAAAACAGGGATTCGCCGCACCCAACAAGTTACAGAGGCTGCATTCATGCAAAACAGGAGCCTCAGCACAGAAGGAACCTGCGGGAGACAACACAGGGGTCGTCAGAGAGGACGTTCTTTTCGAAATACACAACACCTGATCGAGCATTCGCCACTGCTCTTGCCAGCTCTGGTCGGCATCATCGGTAGGAACGATAGAAGAAAAATAGCAGTAGTCTTCATGAAAATAACATGCATCAAGACACCAGTCAAAGTCTATGTCAGCGAGTGCAGGGTAAAAATGTAAAAAGTAACGCAACGGACGTACTTCTTGCCTTCACTACGCGTATGGTGTAGCAGATTGTGAGAGAGCTCTCTGGTGCTGCGACAGAAAAAGCAACTAAGGCTAAGGCTGGGTTTAGCATGTTGAAGGGCAATACTAACAACAGTGCATAGACCCCTGACTTCTGATGCTTGTATACAAGGACTTGTTCTGTATTCAAAAGTGGCCGTTGGAGTACAAATATTAAACCTACGCTTGACAAACCTGTGATTATGTAAGTTATGACATGCCTTTTCCTCTTGGGAGCAAGCAGCGAATCCTCACCGCTTGAAATTGCAGCGCCTGCAGAACAGAGCACTCCGCTCTACTGGAAATCTTGACAGGTGCACACCAGTCCACGAATTGCACATGGCTTTCAAAATTCCCTTCTTATAACTTCTTGTAACTAAATTATGAAGGACAAAGTCAGACGTAATCCTGAACCATGTAAATCCAAATGTACGTGGCATGGGGCGAGGAAATGCCAGTTGCAGACATTATCAGAGTCCTAAACCTGGCGGTGGTCAGACCTGCGACAGTTTAGTTGAATAAATGCAGTTTCAGAGTAGTTACCACTCTATACGTTGTATAAATGTTAATTATTGTGCAGTGATGAAGGATGCACAGAGGCCATAGTGACCTGGACGCCGTGACAGCGCCGATACACTGAGCCATGCAGTGGCTCCGGTATGACGTCATGGGCTTCCAGCCCCTTGATCGAGGTTCTTAAACTTATCCCCCACCCCATCCCCATGCGGGACTGGGTCACGTGGTGTTGCCCTTTCCCCTCCTTTCTACCCCTGGGAGCCTTGCTTGGAAGTTAATTCGAGTTCGGAGTTCAGTTCTGGTTATGGATCCATAGGGCCTTGCTCGCGGCGCCGAGCCAGCCGGAGCGACTGTCAAATTCCTGTTCGGCTGGGAGTCCAAATTTGGTTTCGGCAAGTACTGGGCTGGTTCGCGGCCGACGAGATCGCCCGCGGTCGCCCGTCGTTGGGTTTGTAGGACGGCGGCGACTCGTACCAGTTTGGTTAAATCTGTTTTTATAATTTATATTGTGTATTTAGTTTAGACTCAGCCTGTGGCCCGGCTATAATGTAGTAGTTATGTTTTCAAGCAACCAAGGCAAATTGTTGCGCCAGTAATATGGGCCATTCTGCCCGAGTTAGATGCCGCTGTGTGCGAGCATGTAAATGTGCAGTTAGTTCAGTTGTTCTGTTTAATTTCTGTTGTGTATATTAAATTCTGTTATTTGTTAATATATTGATTGCCATCATTTGTAACTACATTTACTTCGCTGCTAGCTTGGATCCCTTACTCTAACTTAGGGAGCGTGCGAGCACAGCACGAGAGCCGTATGACGGAGCAACGTTTCCCCCTCCGATTGAGGAAAGGTAGACGGAGCCGAAAGGTGCCAGAGAGAGACGGTACAAGTGGTACATATAGTCCCAGAGCGGACAGACGGCACAAGAGGTAGCAGAGGAAGCGGCTCAAGTGGTAGCAGAGCGAAACGCGGCTCGACACTCGTGCTGAAACTATGGCGAAAAAACACATAAAGAAGTAATCGTATGATATACCAGAATCTAACACGATCCATGAGCTTTATGGAGGCAACACGGCTGTGATACATTGCGTTCCATTGAGCACCCAAGTGCCCGGAAACGAGTGTAACCTAATCTAACCCCTCCGCTGACTAACAAATTGGAGAATGGAGCCGTTAGATGAAGGCGTGACTCCCTGAGGATGAAGCGTTCCCTGGCGAAAGGGATTACTGTAATGGAAACACGCTTCTCCCACTCAGCACAGAGGAGGGAACGGCCGAATTTTACAAGAATATCCGCCTGTCTTTCTGTTGTTGCACGCTCCAATAACACTGAGAGGGAGAAGGGAACTGGCGACAGTTATCAGCAGGACCTTGCGCTGAAGCGTGAAACCACACACACACACGCGCATGCATGTGATAAAGAAATGGGTCCTCAAATAAATGACATGTGAGATACAAGTTATAATTAAATGAGGCATGTTGTGTATCGCTGTAAGTTACTGTGAGAAATATTATCATGACCTTCAGGATGTGTAATAAAAATCTGACACAGAACAGAGTAGTTCAAATGTAGGCCTCTAGAATTTATCCGGTTCGAATCTTGGCCGCGACACTGGCTATCCTGAATGAGGCTTCTTGTGGATTTTCTCAGTTTCTCCAGGAAATCCTAGCATAGTACCTCGAGAATGCCACGACCGGTCTTTACCAAGTCCTCTCCAGTTCATCGACTCTCATCATAAAATCATACGTACATAGTCTCCATACTGAACCGTCTTTAAATAACCGTCGCAAAAACTAAGAATCCGACAGTGCATCTGCTTTGCAAAACCTACTCTGAAGTAACTTCTTCAAAGAAGGTAACATTTCTGCTTAATTGCGTCCCATTCCTGACCGTATTTAGAACTCTTACCAGAAGAAACGGATCATTTTATCAGACATTGCGCCGCCCCAAGCAAATAGCATTTTGGAGCCATTTTTATCTCGCAAACGGACGTTCGATATTAATGTAGAATTTTATTTTAAAATATTCTGCGTCCAAAATCACGCAGCCCTAAACGTCTTCATGGAATCCTTGTGCTTTCCCGCGAGTCCTGCTTTTTATCCATAGTTTACAACATCGTTTACTGCTTCAAATAGGTCAAACTTGCACTGTGATACTGCTCACAATTTAAACACCATGTAAACCCAAATGCATAATGTAGTTACGGCCTGGAAATCATATCTACATGTGACACACGAAGTGCCACTAACTAAAACACTATAAATTTCGATGTTTACATATGCAGGAAAGTGTCTAAAATCAAACTCGAATACAAGGGAACAGTTTCGAAACTACGGAGGTCTAAGAAAATATTATAGAAATTTGCATAATTATTTATGTAAAGAATGTTTTTATTTAATCACAATCAGGATCACAACTGTATTGTAACACGTTTAGCTAGGCAACGGCTCGGTAAACACATTTCCTAGTCAACTATAGAACTCCTGCTAGTAGGGATTTGGTACGCGCAGTGTAACTTTAACTGTTGAAAGCCGATATCCAAGACAACGAACCTCCAGAGCACAGTAACAGTGAGGAACGCGGTAACTCTACTACTGAAGGTGGTGATCTCCATACGGTTCGAGCAGAACCTACCTCAGGATGAGAACTGACCAACAGAAGACAGAAGATGGAGTCGGAGATCAGGAGTGAAGTCTTTAATATTTCCTACTGAAAATCGTCATAACACAACAATCAATAACACGTGTAAGTAGCTGTAGGAGATTGCTACATGTTTCGGTCTTAAAGAGGCCATCATCAGGCAAATACATTAATTCGTTATTGAATTGAATGTCAAATATAGGATACAGTGCTAAACTTCCAAGTGTATACAATGATATAAAATGATATGAGTGAATTTTATTTATTTATCAGTAATCTGTCAGACGACAGGTCCACGAGAGGGATGAGTGAATATAAAATATAAATTACAATAAAAGTTGAAGTCTTAAATAATCAGTTACCTAGTCTGATGATGGCCTTTTGAAGGCCGAAACATGTAGCAAAAGTATCTCCTAGAGCTACTTACATGTGTTATTGATTGTTGTGTTATGACGGTTTTCAGTAGGAAATAATACGTGCTAGAGATTAGGCACAATAGATCACTGTGGTCGCGGTGCAAGATCCAAGATGGCCCACCCCTTAGAGTCATTAAGTTCGTGGAATGTGGTTTTAATCGCATCATATTACANTTTATTTATTTATCAGTAATCTGTCAGACGACAGGTCCACGAGAGGGATGAGTGAATATAAAATATAAATTACAATAAAAGTTGAAGTCTTAAATAATCAGTTACCTAGTCTGATGATGGCCTTTTGAAGGCCGAAACATGTAGCAAAAGTATCTCCTAGAGCTACTTACATGTGTTATTGATTGTTGTGTTATGACGGTTTTCCGTAGGAAATAATACGTGCTAGAGATTAGGCACAATAGATCACTGTGGTCGCGGTGCAAGATCCAAGATGGCCCACCCCTTAGAGTCATTAAGTTCGTGGAATGTGGTTTTAATCGCATCATATTACAAGGTATTCACATACACTTACACAGATCCACATCGGCCCTCAAAATGGTTGCCGTTGGCCGCTATGCAAGTCTGCCAACGTTGATATAGCTGTCGAGAACAGCGCTGAAACACCTTCCGACGCTTTGCGGCCATTCCACGAACTTATTGACTGTGGCAGTATTGCATTCATTGAAGAAAAAAAAAAGGAAATTATAAGTGAAGCCTTTAGTCCATATGGTGTCGTCATTGTTCGTAGTTAAGAAGTGTTATGGTTACAGAAAGATTTTGTTACAACTGATTGTAGTTCTGCCTGGCGAATATCCAATAAACAACTTCGACTAATCTGGAACCCATTAATTACTTGTCTCGTTACCAGGAAACGTGACAGTATTTTCTCTCGCAGCAAACCCTTTTGTTTTACCAATATCGGGATACGAAGGAAAGAAAAGATTCTATTTAGCTTTGTTCATATACGGCGGCAATTAATACACTGAAAATTTGAGAATATGTTTCGTGGATTTATATGAAATTAAAATGAATCAAATGTATGTATCCAGAAGAAGCTCTTTATCATCCTAATGTAGAAAAGTATTAAAGCAGCTGTCTTTAAAAACGTCGGCGTGTTTTATAATTATTTCTTTTAAGATAAATTGTCGACTTATTTCATTTTTAATATTCAGTAGTTATTTTGAGTGAACAGTTAATTATATTAATTCATGACCTTAAATTATCATAATAATTGTTCCATTTTTCCAGACCATGGGCATTATGTTAGATATTTAGATTTTGAAAATTTCTGGCATTAAATTAAATTAAGAACTATTCAGAATCAGATATAGCCCTATATAAATGGCTAATACACTTCCTTCAGTACTACAGGGAATACTGATACTCAGTTTATTTGCGAATACTGAAGGATTACTCGTCCAAGGTTCTCAGAAATATAACTTTACTTAGCCTGGGTAAGAATACAACCAGGAACTGGGAGACAAATTTGAGGAATCACTTCCCGTGTGGAGTGATTTCCATTAATCACCCCACACGAAATGAGTCAAAATAAGGACAGAATTCAGAAAGAGGACATGGCTTTGTGTGGTTCGGAGAAATTCACTGTCATTTGACACACAGTTACTTTCTTGTTCTTCAGTGTTGGAGAGCAAGTCAGGCAAGCAACAAGCAATAAGCGGGCTTGCCAATTATTTGTCTTATACGTGAACACTGAAGATGGAGACAGTAGGTTTCTACCTCACTGTTCGCTGAGCTTCTGTCTCAGTACTGGGCATCGGGTCATTCTGACCCCTGTAAGAAACTCGAATGCAACAAGCAAATCATGATTCATAGTTATATGACAAACGAAATTCGGCCAAATTAAATGCATGGGCAGTTGAGAAAAATGTTCTTAATTTTAGTGCCGATTCCTTCGAACGAATTAANAGCAGGCTTGCCAATTATTTGTCTTATACATGAACACTGAAATGGAGACATCAGGTTGCTACCTCACTATTCGCTGAGCTTCTGTCGCAGTACTGGGCATCGGATCATTCTGGCCCCTGTAAGAAACTCGAATGCAACAAGCAAATCATGATTCATAATTATATGACAAACGAAATTCGGCCAAATTAAATGCATGGACAGTGGAGAAAAATGTTCATAATTTTAGTGCTGATTCCTTCGAACGTATTAATTGGCCCTTTGCTCGACTAAAACTGTTACTGACCTACTTAAATATTGTCGTGATATTTTGATCTATACAAAATATCGTTTTCAGTTTTTACCCAGTGAATTATTAATATTTGATATTTACTTAAATACATTTTCAGGAGCTAAGAATATACATTGTCAAATGGCAGGACAGTTATTAAATAATGAGTTATGAAAGTTGTGAGAGTAAAAGTTTGTGGCATGATTTGATGCAGTCGTCCGGCATTTGACGTAAGGGAAACAGGGAATTTACGGGAAACCTCAATAAGAATATCCTGTCTTTGGGCAGTAATTTGAGGTAGGTACATCCCGAATAAGATGCAGGAAGTTCGCCAATCAGTTATGACGATTGACTATACGGTAAAGGCACAAAATTGCTTGCTATAAAATATTGTCACGTGTAAGGAGGTACGCGTGACGGTAATAACTGGCTCTAGATCAGATGAATCGATTTATTGGATATTCACACGTCGTAACTACAGTTAGTTCTTATACTCTCAACATTACTGTAACTATAATACATGAAGTCTTCAATGTCTGTTAACACTTGACAGCTGAATCTTCACAACTCTTTTCCGTGACGGCTTCGTGTCCTTGACCCACGGGTCCTCAGCCATGACTAATTGCTAAAACCATCACTGTCCCCTATAAACCTTCGGCGCGGACTCTATAGGAAACACCTGTTATTTTAGGAGTTTTTGCAGTTCTGTTGCTTAGCACTGTACATTGCCGTTATTGCGTATTGTACTCGATACCCTGGAACGTACTGTACACCAAGAATCGCGGGACCGTGTCTATCCGGCCGTTGCTTAGCAATGGATTTACGTGTCACAATATAATGCTGCTATATCAAGTTCTGATGTTAGATTCAAATAAATCACTTCAAGATGCTAATAGTGACGAATAGGGAGAGCAGCAGTTCCTCTTTAAGTTGATATTGGAGCGTTTGATGGAACTCAAAACCAAAGAGAGCGCTGTGGGAAGAAAGGGCCCTCATCGATGTCTGTCCAGGATTGAGAAAACTTTTTCGATATATCGTAGTTCCTCGTATCTTCCGCATATCAACGTGCATGCTGATGCATGCGATTTATCTAGATTTTCTCTGAATACTCGGTATATGTTCAATTTTATTAAATATATCTTTCTCATCATAATGAAAGGTGCAGGAAGTACAGTCAGTAATACGGTACAAATGTAATCTCTGGCGAGGGTAATATGAGATTAGTTAAGGATGTCTTTAAGGCCAGTTTTGTGGTAACAGACTTCAGGCTGAATTGCTTGGAGTTTATCAAGTTCGAGACACTTTATTTCGCAACATCCGGGATTTTAAGGTGAAGACATATGAAACCCCCGTCCAACATCGAAACTGTAGTACCACATCGTGTCGATGTCTGCGACTACTTATTCAGCTCTCAGTTACACTCCGTATCAGCGGCGGATGTCGTGGAATTTTTAAGGGCGGAAAAATTCAGGGAACAAGTCCTCCGCGAGGGACTTTAAGCCGTGGGTCCCGTGTCGTAGACTTACGGCACGTAAAAGAACCTCATGTCTCTAGGAGACCTCTGAGCAAAATTAATAGGTGAAAACTTTCCCGCCCAAGTAGTTTCGAATGCCTCTGGCAGATGAGGGGAGTATCAAGGCACTGAGGGCCGACCTCGTTGGCTCAACGCGGCTGATAGCACGCACCGTCTACCGGTAGCGTATGGGGACAGTAGAAATTAAAGGGGGACGCAAATGGACCAATAACTGGTCTAAGTGAATGGGAAACCCACCCCCTCCAATAATAATAATAATAATAATAATAGTAAATACACTCCGTATCTGGAATCGAAGTCACATTTGTTGTAATTAAATTATAAACAGAATATGCAGGTGAATAATATTGCAGTATTTGCTACAATTTGTAGAACTAATTCGTGATTTTTACAACATGAGAAAGTTGCATTTAGAGGACGTTTTCTTAATTTCATACGACGATATTCTCGGATGTGTCGCCTTATAATCAGGCACCTATCTGCAAAGTACACGTGTCCCATTCTCTGAAGCCCCAATTTAAATACTCATGCTGTTTCAAACATCAGATCTTCAGGCGCGAGGGTGTTTGTGCAGGAAAGTAATTTTCTATACCACAGTCAATTGTGGGGGAAAAATAAGTCCTGAAATTTTTTAATTTCCATAAAATTTCTTCTCTTTTATTGTCAAGCATTCAAATTGTAGATAATTAAGTGGTCCCATATGTCTGTTCTCGATGAAGTTCTAGGGAAATATATTCACTCGTTAAATGTATAATTTCAGTCTACTCGAATTCTTTTTGTGTTTCTGGTTCAGTGTCCAATTTTTAAAGCTGCAGCCCAACGCAGGCAGCGAAATCTTTTTATAAAATCTTGGATATTTTCTTTTTAGCGTTTTTTGCCTCGAGATTTTCTCTGTTTTCCGCAAATGCACTGGAATTTATTCTGTTTCATACTTGTATTTTTATTTTAACAAGTGATAAAGAGAGGTAATTATTCAGTTATTTCCTTATTCACCACTGTTTTCTAACATAATTCTGCCGTTCATCTGCCGCTGTTTTAGTCTCAATCATATGTCGAGTTAAAGTCATCCATATTATCCGAGATGCTGAATCGCTGCATGAAGGTTATCCTCTGTCTCACCAATATTTTTCTTATCGTCGTCAGATAAAACTATCAATTTTGTCCATTCACTTTTATTCCTTCAATTCTACCACCTCATTAATTAATGGCTTTATTTATGTATATATGCTGAACAATGTTGGATACAAAGGAAACCCTTGGTTTACAGCTTCATTTAACTGCTCTGTTTTTTGCTAGTCCTTGTTCCATTGTCTGTATTTATTTTAGATTTTTACATGTTTTGTATTGTTTCACTGAGCACTACGCCATGAAGACGCATGGGAGAGTAGATATATAGATCCACATTTTCTTGACCTCGGTACTAACTAGAGGTGGTCAGCTTAACTCCCCGGCCGCTTTACCCCGAAGAAAGAGCCCCCAGTACCCATTGGATAGGATGTTGGGTGGACCCCAAAGTCGGTCTGGACGACGTGGAGAAAAGAAAATTCTTGACCCTTCCGGGACTCGAAATCCGATCCATCGGTTGTCGAGACTGTAGCCAGTCGCCATACCGACTATGTTATCCCGACTCTCTCTCTCTCTCTCTCTCTATATATATATATATATATACATACATACATAAAGAATGAAAGAATATTCAATGACAAGCTGTCGAAAGTTCTTATAACATAGGTCCTGCCTCATAATATTACACAAATGGTTTTATGGGACTGGTTTCTCTTAATTGAAAAACTGTGCAAATTATGTATAGGCACTTGCATTAAAAATAAAAGATCATGGATTAAATGCCCCTTTCCAAACTCAGATTGTTATTCACGCATTATATCAGTTAACGACATTTCGAAGTAGAGTTATTATTTAAGCGTAGAATTTAGGGGCGGGGTTTAGTATGCTTCCGCGTTTGCAATTATTACAATCTCTTGTATTCATTTTTTAGATGTATGTTTCAGTTTACCCGTTGTCCATTCCTCAGTCCCTGTCTTGAACAGATATTACGTAAACTAAGGAATATTTTCGTACTCTTTATCTGCATATTTTGTAAGTAAACCTTCACACCATTTTGTCGAGATAATGCAAGAAGTGAATTATTAAAATGCGCTACTTCCTGATTAAAACCAGTGAATCTAATTAACTTGTTCTACAAAATAATGAGCATGTTTATAGGCCTCTGTCACCCAACCATATATAGACTCTTAAGAAGTATCCTTTGAAGGCTTGTTAAATCTTGTATATTATTTTCTTCTTGTACACGCAGACTCCCAAAGCGGGGAATAACGGAGAGAACCTCCGCTTCTCCACGTGACCCTCAGAACGACTGAGATTTTTGTCTGAACGACGCACCACTTGTTCGATTCCAGCGGAAAATAAATAAGGGATGAGTGTTTGCATCCACGAAAGAACTTAGGTTTCATCTCATCATTGTATCAGACCCGTTTCCCTTCGAAGAACATTTGTATTGATCCAGTGAAATTGAAATGTCTAGGCGCAAAGCCTTGGCTATATTGTGGATGAGCCAGATATTCGTACCAATCTGCCAGCATGTTATTGCTTTCAGCATCCTGCTGCACTTAAGAGTTTCTTTGCCGTCCACGTGCAACGGCTTTCACTTCCCTTTGTTCATATTCCTTTATTGGACACTACATGTTTCGGTCTAACTGGCCATCTTCAGGTGTACGGGTTGCTATGATTAGGGATTCTGCAGCTCACTGTAATGCGGTTGCCTCTGGCAGTGCAGGTGCTCCGTGCTTCCCTCTGCTAGACCCTCTTCTGTTACTAATGTAGTTGCCTCTGGCAGTGCAGGTGCTCCGTGCTTCCCTCTGCTAGACCCTCTTCTGTTGCTAATGTAGTTGCCTCTGGCAGTGCAGGTGCTCCGTGCTTCCCTCTGCTAGACCCTCTTCTGTTGCTAATGTAGTTGCCTCTGGCAGTGCAGGTGCTCCGTGCTTCCGAAGCAAAAATTGTCCCTCTGCTAGACGCTCTTCTGTTGCTAATGTTGTTTATAGGAACTTTGACGTTATTGAACCAAATTTGTTTTATTATTCTTATTTCATTGTCGCTCTTTCTTCATATTAAAATATTAACTGTAGGCAATATGACTATGACTATGCATTTCTTCTCGTCACATAATGGCTGACGGGTTTGAAATTACTGAATTTTTAGTCGTCCGATAACCCTTGGTTTTTTATGTATGTTTGTTTGAGCCCATCTTTTCTCGTGCCCATTACGTAATTTACCTTTTGGCTGCAGAGTAAGCACGTAAACAAACAGAAACATATTGAGCTGAAATGAAATATTCTGGTTTATGTGTTGGGATATTTTGCTTTCTGCCGCGACAGTTCCATTGCGTGAGTAAGTGCCTAGTGGAATAGCCGTGACGCCTGGGGAGCGTAGTCAATACAGGTGGAGGGCAACGACAGTAAGGGCCGATATTCTCGGTTTAACACAGGATCTTCAAAAGCCTATCTTCCTTATTTATATCGTGACACTAAAGCGTGAGTGGTAAAGTTATTTAAATAAGTTTTGATTCTGTACCGGTCTGCGTACGTTAAGGGAAATGTAATATCTCCAGACCCGGCACATGCCATTAACTTAAGCAAATTCTTTCTTACTGCGACGTTAGTGCATACTACTTTGTTTCATTTCAGACAATTTGGAAATGGGGGTGTGAAATGAAGATCCATTTCACGAAGAAGGCAGAAGTAGAATACATTGTGAGAATGCTTGATGCCATTTAATTCAGAATATCTTTCTGTCCCTTCCTTATCTAATAACATAAAGGTTACAATTTTGTGGGTTATTTCACAGTTCTATCAATATAAAGTCTATATGAAGTTGAATGTTTTGATGACTGATGAAAAATAAATCCAATTACCAATCCAAACCCCGTGTTCAGTCTCTAATAGCAAGTGACAAAATAAAAGCTTGTAACAAGCGTTTGAATTCTTAACGGTTTCTATACGAGTTATTGACCCGTGTATGAAAGTTTATCGCATCTTTTACCTCGCCATAATTTTTTTTTTGTTAGTGGGATGAGACTAAGTCCCTTGTACTGCGGCCACTTCTGTCCTATTGTACCAGCCCCAGATGATAGGTGAGGGTGATTGTGGAGCAATTGGTGGAATGAAGGTTGGCAGGGGAAACCGAAGTACTCAGAGAAAACCTGTTTCAGCGCCACTTTGTCCACCACAAATCCTACTTGACCAGACCCGGGATCGAATCCGGGTCGCCGCGGTGGGAAACCAGCGACTAACCGCTTGAACTTTGGCGCCGCCCTTACCTCGCCATAACGCATGTCTTCAGAAAGTACGGTTACTGGGTTCTGAGGTGATGGGATGTGTTTGATGCTGTGTTGATGTTTTTATGGTCCCTTATTTCTGAGATATGTAATTTAGAAAAATGAGTAATCTAGCTCTTTAATATTGAATTGGAATAAAAATGGATATTTGGAAAGTCCTTTATTTAATATTCCAAGTGGTGATGATAATATGTAACGCCCTAAGAATTTAAATCATAGTCAATTCTATAAGTACCGCTAGTTTTAACAATCAGAAGGTCCACATGTTACCGGCAAAATATATGTATATCTTTTCTGATGTTCCTTGAAATAAATAGTGATATTCTATATAGCATTAACCCGCCCGTCACTATAATGAAGATGCAATGTGTTTCCACATAAGAAGAACCTGAAATTAAAAATATTTCTAATGAATTTTAGACTTTCAATGTTTAACTTCCATTCATTGGACCTTCTTCAAGAACCACAGAATTATGAAGTTGCAAGAGCGCAAACAGCCTTCTTATTTCACAGCCTATATATCACATTGACAAATTTCTGTCTCTTATCACTGTTGTAACGACCACCCCCCCTGGGAATAACATTTCTGTTACTTTTTTAACTCGGATATTATGCCCTATTTATGAGATTTGACAAGAAATTTTAAACGAGAATTTCGTTTCAATTTTTGCTCGCATGAAGATATAATATTGATATTCTACAGACGGAGGTAAAGAGAGCTTCATTTCTTTCAGAGAGTTAAATATTTGTTTCCACAATAAGTACACAAAGGTTAGCAAACAAGTGATGGAAATAAATGTTTCTAAACTCTGTATGTATAGACAGCTGTCATTATTTTTCTTAAGGACCCTTAAAAGTGATCAGATGGCTTTTCACATACAGATCCTTTGAAACTAATCAAAGAAAAAAATCTATATTTAATTAATTTTTTAAGGTTGAGTTGCTTACCGTTGTAATCAGAGCGTTGTAATTAATTGATCATGTATATAAGTGAAAATAAATGAATTCTGTGACATACATATGGTTAGTCACTTTTAGTTCACTCCTCTTCTAATTCTTGTGTTAATTGCAGTGCCCACTCAGAAACTGAAGACTGTATAGTGTTGAACGTTAGGATGATTGGTATTACAGTAAATTGGGAAGAACATTGAAGGGTATAGGCGTGACATAATCGGCGTGCTATCCCGGGGTTTGCCTGGAGATGATGGGGAACATGGCAATATATATATAAGCAGCATAATCGGTGTCCCGACTGAAATTCGAACCCAGCATCTACAGAATAAGCGTCTGTAGCGTTGCAGGTACATGCAACTGATCGATATTCACTTCTGAAGGAAGAGAGGGGATCGATATACTCTATTGGTTTTTTATTTTTATTTCAGGTAATTCAGAATTGGGTCAAGAATCCCTTGCTTTATAATGAAATTATCACTCTCACTGATATATGAAGCAAAATTGTATCGTTTTGGAGAAGGAAAATATTCTGTGACCTTTCATTTGCAGCAGACGAAATCTCGGTTTATCTTGTGGAAATATTAATATCAAAATCTTTAACTAGAAGTTATTAAATGATTAATGTGCATATGGCCACACATATCTGGTTTGGTGCATGGCGAAGAGAAACAACGCATTGCTTTAACTGACCGGTCACGGTAGCCGAGCGGTCTAAGGCATGTACTGTCTTCGCTCGCTTGGAAACCGGGATCGTGGGTTCGAATCCCAACCAGGGCATGGATGTTTAGTTTTTGTATATGCCTTTTTCTGTGCTTGTGTACAGGTAGAGGCCCAAGGAGCCCTACCGAATGTGTAAGATCTAGAAAAACCGAAGTGAACGGAGAAGTTCATGGAGGTAGGCCTAGGCCCAAATTGGGGCTGTAGCGCCACAGAAAAAAAAAGGAAATAGCAGAGAAAATGTGAATATGGACGCCTTTTGATGGTACTTTTTAATTTTGTCCATTTAATCAGGAAAGCAAGTGGACAATTTATGAGGTGAGGTTGTGCATCTGGGTCGGACGGTCAGAAACAAAGCAAGCAGGCACAATTAGAAAGTCATCTTTAGTGAAATTCCTGTAAGCATATCGTACAGAATGAAGCAGCTGGTATTGTCTAACCAAATGTTGTGATATATATGCAAGTTCTCAATAATGGATAATAATACGGTCAGTGGTGGGGCAAAGAAATAGGTATATTTAAGTAAAAATTTATATTAAACTTCAGTCCAGACCTGTCTTTTTTTTTTCGCTGTATCCCTTGATATATTTTCAGTGTTCAGTTTATAGATTGTTCTGACTGCCAACTATTCCCAATCATACAAATCTGTTCCGTTTTTGTAGCTCAGTCTAGTACATTTATATCCTCCAATTCCTTCGATGGAACTTGGTCTTCTGATAGAAGGTTCGAATCGAGTTGGAAGTCAAAATAGCTCTAATTACTGACTTGATCAAATTAATGACGTTAAACTAAAATAATGTTTTTTCCCGGGGAGGACATAACGTACGTTTCCTTTCGCTTTTAGTTCCTCAGTTCCTTTTGACCACAATGAATAGCCTGGGACCTAAGCTTTTCGTCAGTCCCCAATTTGTTATATTTCTGCCCAGCAAAGTTTTCATTTTATTTTTCTTCTAGCTTTCTAAGTTTAAACTATTACTCAGTCTCTGCTTGATGCATCCGGCTGACTTAATGGTTAGTTTTTTGCTTCTCTCCTTCCTTTTATCGTTAATTACACACATCCTTGTAGTCACACAGCATTTTATTACCTCAATAAACCATCTACATTCTGGTTGATTGCCCATAGAGCGTTATGACGACTTTCAGTTTGTTTGCGCTATACTGTTCATTGATTCCCTTTTCAGCAGCCCAGTGAGAATTAGCTTCAGTTATTTACTATCGAAATCATACTCTTTCGATCATTAGTTATCCTTCAACTAACCCCAGTTCCCTTCACTAACTCATCTCATCAATCAAATATGCAGTCATGCATTCATGATTGATAGATCGATTCTTAGGATATTTACTGATACTATTTCATCTACACGACGTTGAGCTGGAAGCTCATGAACATACGGGGATGCTGCTCTGCTGCAAGACATTATCTTAGCATTCGTCAAGAGAATGTGAGGAAACTCACCACACACCTCAGTCAAAAGCCTGCCGGTAACTCACTTAGATTCATGGAAGGTACCTTTCCAACACAAGTCTAAGCATGTTACATGTTCACAGTAGTGCTGTTTACCTGCTATTAAGCCACAGTTCCTGCAAGAATATCACAAATGCGCAGGGCTGTCACAACCTGCTGCCACCGGGGTGGGGGCAGTCTCGGACTCCATCTGCTCAAGAGACTAGATAACACTGAAAACTATTCTGATAAGATGAGTGTGGGTCTGTTTCCTCCGCCTCATTTCTTTTACTATCCGTATATCTGTTAAGAATGATACTGTACATTTATGGTAACGTAGTAGTTTGAGGCAATATGCTACAAGCCGAAAGGTCGTGGGTTCGATTACCAGTGAGATCACTGTATTTTAATTGCCCTAATCCTTCCAGCCGCACCATGTCCCTGGGGTTGAATCAACCTCTAACATAAATACGTGTAAGGACCAGAAATCTTCCTGGGGGAAAGGTGCGGCCGGCGCGCAAGACTGACAACCTCACCATCATCTGTGAATCGATTGTCTTAAAAATGCGAGAGCCTCGACGTCTCACAACCCTATGGGGCTCCATGGCCTGTTCCAGGTACATCTTTACCTTTTACAGTACATGTAAGCACAATAGTTTAGGAAGACTGTGTGGCAGCTGATGTTCTCCCGTCGGTGGTTATGGAAATTTCCGTCTCCTGGGATATAAAGCCTCGCAGTGCATTTATGTTTAGGAGGAAAATTTCGCCTCCATCTTCAAGGTCGAATAATAAACTAAGCTATATATTCCTCCGAAACGTGAGTTGATTTTCAACGGAGTGCAAGACGTTATATCACAGATTCTTGAACTCTTCACTTTAATTCAATTTTATGAAACACGCTTAAACCAGTGGTCATCTACAACTGATATGTTGCACAGTGCACGCATGAAGCAACGCTGACCGTCATGGATGGGCTAACTTGATGACGGAGTGCCTAATTCTTCCGCCTGAGTCTGAATTTGGAGTATAACTATGTATTGGTTTCGATTTACCCGATATTCATTTGTAATTAATGATCGCTGGATCACGTGACAAGTGTCAGAAGTGATTTGGTGTGACTAAAGACGGGCTTTGGATTGATGATTGTATTTATTGGGCTCTTTGATACAGCGCGTGCGTACACATTAAAATTGACGATTACGCACAGACACGTCTTCAATAGCATTTACTTGGTAGCGGCTTTCAACGGCGGACGTTACCCCTTTTCAGGGTTCCCCAACTGTCCCCTGCCTCAGCTACGAGCTTCTCACAGCAACAGCTCACAACGACTGAACCCCAGCAGTTCTCTAACTAACTCAGTCACTCACCAAACTCTACTTAACTGGACTGACCTGCTTATAATATCTCGACACGGAATACACCGAAAACACTGCTCCATTGTTTCTGTCTCTAATTGTTGCCGTGGTTACATGCTTGTTTTCGAATCCATTACTCACCAACGGCTGTTGTACAGTACCCTATTTCGCGGTTGCTGCCTACAATCTGGTCTGCGTGCCACAATGTGATATAGCGGAATTGAAACACTTTCTGGCACTTACTAGCTGCACTGCAATGAACGTAAATTTGTAATACCGATTTCTCCTAATGGAGAACCCCAACTGCTTATTTTCTAGTTCCATTAGCCATAGAATAACGTGTCACAGGCGTACCGCAGATATTTGTCATATAAAATTGGGTTCTGAAGAATTCCGTCTTCTGGGATGAGGCGCCATGTAGATCTTGTGTGGATAGATGTTTCGGAGGAACGTATCGCTCCATCTTCAGGGTAGAGAAATCCTCGAGCGAGGAACCAGCTTGAGCAGATGGCTGCAGGTCTGAGCAGGTCTGCAACCACCTGCTCACGCTCGTTTCTCGCTCCCTGAATCTTATACCCTGAAGATGGAGGCGATAAATTCCTCCGAAACATCGGCTCATACAAGATCTACACGACACCACATCCTAGAAGACGGAATTCTTCTTAGTCATCGCCGTGAAAACCTCAAATCTTACACAGTCTTGTTCTGTTGCCGCTCCCTTCCTTCCTTCTACCAGAAGTCTCAGTAATGCCGCCCTCTGCCGCCTGTTGCTGCACATTTCGAATGAAGAGCAGTTAGTACATGTAATGTCACCATATGCGCCCCTTCCTGAAGACGGGCATAAAAAACGAAGAGAAAACAATTATGGATCCCGAGGTCACCGAAGAACTTCAGTGGACAATGCAGAGTGAACTATGTGTTTGGGCGAAACGACAGGCGGTATGCTACGTCATTGTTATCGCGAAGCTCCGTTGTGTGACAGTTGAATAACACTTTGCATTACTGATAAAAGGGTTTCGGCCCTAAATGATGTCTATGGTGACCTTTGCCGAGATTAAATAAAACAATCTTCAAACCGGCTGTGTGGTGCACCCAACCTCCTATCCAGAGTGTACCAGGGGTAAAGCGGCAGGATCGTGGAACTGACCACTCAACTCCAACTAGTGGCGAGGTCAAGAAAATGTGCATCTATACGTCCATTCAAAATACGCCTTCATGGTGTAGTGCTTAATTAGTTAAGCACAGGGACAGCTTTACCTACTCACTCATACCGAATAAATATTTCGAATTATAATGTAGAAATTCGATCTCTGGATGTATGTTGTGATTTTGGTGCCCGCATGATACTGTGTCATGAGGCCTAAAAACCGGAATAATCCATTGCCAGACAACGGCTCCCTAACACACGTTTCCCTGACAAGCCAGAAAAAAAGTATACTTGGCAACGACTTGGTGAAGACCGCATAAAAGTCGGAATAGTGGAGCCAGACACGGAATTATCCGTTTGTTAGGCAACGGTTCATGGAGTTTACCGAGACAGCGTATTCATGAAGAGCAGTAGTGGAATCCTTGGAGATGGTGACCTCTGTTCAATTCTCTGGCAATTATAAAAGGGAGTTCCTTCGTGAATTCAGGAGATTCATTCGTAAGAGGCTTCAGAAGGCGCTTCAGTGGTTGAATATTCAGCTATGAAGTGTTAGCCAGATAAGATTCGTTACCAAGCAACGGCTAGCAAACAGACTTTATTTTGTGTGCTGTAGTAGAGTAATCTTTAGATCGTTATACATTTCTGTAGTTACGACTTGTGAGTGTCCAATCCAGACCCCGTCTACAGTCACTAATACATGTGACAATATGTTCAATACTTAATAGTATAGTGATATAATGTATTTTTTATGTAAAAAATAACACCTGAATTTCAAGTTCTTGAACACGATGAGTTTTCGGGAAGATATATTAACAGAGACTTGTCGGACATAGCCTCGAAATTTCTTACATTTGCCACAAATTTAATTTGAAACTTATAAATAGTATTTTTTACGTACTGCCTAGGTATGTTAAAGCCCTTTGCCAGTTTCGAATTGCTCATATCTCACTCCAGCATATCAATTGCTATCGTCATCAGATCGTAAGTTAAATTTACACTTCATGCAGCTGTCATTTTGCTCCTTTGCTCCCTGCAAATATTGACTTGACATGAGAGTCCTATTTTTCCAAGAACCATTAAAATGCATCCCTTCAGGATCCTATTATAAATGGCGTTGGTATCAAGGTCGGTCCAAAAGCGTGATGTTATTACCGATCATAGGAAATGAACTTCCTTGCCAAATTTCTTGAAAATCGGCCAACGAGTTCAAAAGTCGAAATAAGGAGTCACCTAAGACCATACAGAAAGACATAAACAAGTAGACAGATAACATATAAAATTATTTTGTTCCCTTTATAGAAAAAGAAAACAAGTTAAACACAGAAGAAGCATCCATGTTAGTGTCAGAGTCTTAGCGTTTCACATGTATGTTAATGCAAATGTTGCTTGAATCTTATGACACTATTTCTCGATGCCCTTGGCCTACTATTAATACCACAATGTTATCGTACGTGACACCAGAGACGCCCTCAATAGCAGGTCACGAGAAGCTGTTTGTTGAATGGTCTGCCGTTTTAAAAATCTGAATTCCATCTTCCAGTAAAATGGTACTGCCGATCAGAGTGGCCGCGTGGTCTAAGGCTTGAAATGTCTTTGCTTGCTCAAATACTGCGCTCATGGGTTCCAGTCCCGCTCTAGGCATGGCTGTCTGCGTTCATTCTGTGTTTCTATTGTCCTGTGTAGGTAGCGGCTTTGCGTTTGGCTAAACCCCCGTCCAAGGTGCCCTACCGACTGTCTAGGGTCAAGAAACTGAGGTGAAACAAAGCGCTTCACGGATGCCCTGTGTTCCAAGTGGGAGCAACAGGAAGTGGATGGATAGATTTTTTAAATAGTTTATTTAACAGTATGTTAGTTAACAATAACTTAGATTTTTACATCACAACATATAAACGAAATAGAATAAAATAACATAATTAAAATGTATACTGCATTTTATATGCAGTTGTTGTGTACAGCAGTACATTAGATGTGATTGTTGAGTATGATTCGTCCCTCTTGAATTCTTTCTAGTATGTTTCTATGTCGCCGGTCACGGTAGCCGAGCGGTCTAAGGCGTGCACTGTCTTCGCTCGCTCGGAAGCCGGGATCGTGGGTTCGAATCGCACTCAGGGCATGGATGTTTGTGTGCGTTTTTCTGTGTTTGTGTACAGGTAGAGGCCTTGTGACCAGCTGATCACCCGCCCAAGGAGTCCTACCGAATGTGTAAGATCTAGAAAAACCGAAGTGAACGGAGTTCATGGAGGTAGGCCTAGGCCCACTGGGGCTGTAGTGCCAAGGGAAAAAATGTTTCTATGTAGTCAGTACCTCTCCAACGTCTCGACATCATCTTGTCATATGCTGTAGTGCAATTCTAGATCTAGTCGGAAGTGCAGCCTTAAACGGTACATGCGTTGGTACTCTGGTGGTTTTCGTGGGTGCTCTTCGTTGCTAGGTATGTCTTGTATATAGTGGTCTTGGCTAGGACTGTTAGGTACTTAGCGAGTTGTTGGGGTGTGGTATGTAGTGTAAGGTACCCGTGTAGTATTTGCTCCTTTTGCAATGGGTGGGGGCCCAGCAGGTCATGGAGCGTCTTGGTTAGATGGCCCTAGAAGGCTGTGACTGTGGAGAAGTCGAAGAGCATGTGATCTGTTGTTCCTGTTGTGCCTGGGCACCAGGGGTAATCTGGATATATATATATATATAGATAGATAGATAGATAGATAGATAATAAACTGACACTGTGTCAACTTTTCTAATAAAATGCTTCACAGTTTTCTTGGAAATAAATTTTACTGCAATTTCTAGACTTGTAGTAAGATCACATTCAGTTAGTGGTAATGGAAGGTTCACTGTTTGACGATCAGTCAAATGACTTTGATCTTCTTCATTATAAGTGGCTGGAGTATCATACTTGGTTCGTTTTATTTGAATATTACTTTCAGTTTTTTCCCATACTGCCGCATGCCTTTGTGCAAAGTAACCCCCTAAGGAAATAAGTAGGGCCGCTTTGATCATTTCTGTCATGTAACTTACCCATAATATACTCGGGGAATTTGTCGAAATCCGAGACCCTCTGTAACGTTTGTTTGATATATGCAATTTGTAAAAACCTTTTACAGAAATGTAAAATTATTATTGTGCTTAATTAAGCACAACGCCATGATGATGTGTGCGGGAGAGGAAATATAGCTCTACGCTTTCTTGACTTTGGCAATAGATGGAGGCCAACGGTCAGCTTCACTCTCCGGCCGCTTCATCCCCTGGGAAAGAGCTCTCGTTTCGGATTCGACAAGAGGGTGGGTGCACACAAGATCGTCTCTGGACATTGTGGAAATGGGAAAAGCGTTTCGTCTTCTGGCAATCAAGCCCAAAGTCCTCGGTCGTCTAGTTCGCAGCCAGATCACTATACCTACTGAGCTATCCCGACTGCGTGGGCCATTAACAGAGTGTTACTAAGTAAACTAGGGTCAAAGCTGTACACAACACTGGGTTGTCGAAGGAAAGAGATTGAAAACCCGGTGCGGTACATTAATCGTCTATAGAATAATAAAAATGAGAGGAAAATCGGTTTGCGAACATATGGAAGATTTCACTAAAGAGCATATGCCCGCAGTAGGAAACCAGATATAGAGATTATTGGATGAGTGTTGTGTGGGGCACAAGTCGAGTAAATGTATTTCAAGTAGTCTACATAAGACATACAATTCCAAGAAAAAAATCTCCAGCAAATAAGGATTTTAACATCCGTTCAGATATATTTCATAACAAGCTTCCTTTTTTATGATTTCTTTGGCCCAGCATTGAAGAATAATGCATTATGCGGCATCGTATCTATCTGTCCCTCATAAAATGTATTTCCAAAGCCAGTTCAAGAGGATTCGGTTACATGTGATATTCCAGAGCGTACTCAGAAGGGCTGGCCATCGAAATTAGTCTTGGCCTATATTATCGTTCAATAGAATCTTTACTGTGTATCTACATCAGAGCATCTCATTTAAAGACAGGTAGTCGTTAAAAATATTTTTGTAAAATAAAATATTAGTCTTATCAAATGACTGCCTCTATGGCCTAGTGGTCAGCGTTCCTGGCTACAGATCCAGAGGTTCCAGGTTCGATTCCTAGTGCTACCAGATTTTCTTAGTAGTGGGTCTGGAACGGGGTCCACTCAGTCTCGTGAGGATAATTGAGGAGTTATTTCAAGGAAATAGCGGCTCCGGTCTAACCGAAATTAACGGCCGTAGGGATCCGTTGTGCTGACCACGTGACACCCTCTATCCGCACTAGTTGGCACTAACTTCGCCCACAAGCGGCGGTCGCTCTGTCAGTATAGTTCGCTTGCGGACTAAAGGCCATGGAGCTTTTTTTGTTTAGTCTCATCGAGTTAATCAGTTTTCTTTACAAGCAACCTTCAGTACACTATGGTGTAGTGTTGGCAGTGTACTAAGGTCAACATTCTGTTACTTCTACAGTGTGAAATGTGTGGACGTGCCCTCTGATAATTTGATTTTGAACAGCGCATTCATCTCTGTAGTAAGAGACTTGTAAATACCACATATCTGCAATAAATGGATATCACTTTCAACTGGTTCTGCAAAACTGCAAATTGAAAGATGCAATCTGAATTGAGATGCATGCAAAACAGAAATACATCCTACGCGTTTACAATATAGACACTTATGTTCACTGATTTCTAAAGAAATTTATGTCACTTTTTATGGGGAGTTGTTACATTCGCTGACCTTTACAAAGACAGAAGACATATAGGAAGTTGGTTGAAGTGTTAACGCATTTGACTTATATTCGTGAGCTGTCATCTTCGAATATCTGCCCGAAAATCGAATCTGCTGAGGCTCTGCGTGGTTTTTCTCAGTTTCTAAAAAAATCGGTATGACACCTTAAATTAAAAAATTACTCTTTCTTCTACGTCCCTTTGAAGTCATTATTACCTGTTATGCAGCCATTTAACGTGACATGGGTCTGAGTTACTGGATAACTAACTAATGAACTTCATGGAGCTGAGTCTTTCTTGAGAAGCCGCCAGTTGTGCAGCTACTCAAGAACTTCCCAAAATTTTATGGAACCCGAAGTTTCATCACCGTGTTCAAAAGATCCTTACACTGATCCATATCCCTATCATACCACCCCATCCTATCCCTCTAAGATCCATTTTAATATTATCCACCCACCTACGTCTTCGTCTTTCTACTCAT